>NC_090266.1:924226306-924574640 GCF_040414725.1 Anabrus simplex | reverse complement strand
AAAATCCCACGAGAAAACTCCTCCTCCTCTCCACCCAACATAGTGGTGACAAAATTGACAATTCTAATGTGAAAAAAGATAACTGAGATCAACTTGTATTATAACGACCAAATGGCAAGACATCAGTCTGTAAAACGAGGTACCCTAATAGATATTGTTTGTATAATTGCCTGCATCATATTCATAAAAATAATCCTGACTGGAATAAGAAGAAACCGAATCTCAGGAGGCTGTATATGTTAGAGTTGGGGCAACAGCTTTTAAGACCACTTCCACAAGACAAGGCAAATGACATGCTTGGTTTGAAGAAACCTATCATTTCAGCTATGGAAAGTATTCTTGGAAGATCATTATCCAGTGCTACTTCAACAACTGCTTCTGCTCCATTATACACAAGAGGAAGATGTCATCAGTGTTTGAAATCCATTCACACTAAGAAGGACAAAGACAAGATGACCAAAGTGACAATGGTTTGCTGCAGATGTTCCAAATACGTCTGCAAGGCTCATTCTACGAAAACTATTATCTGTACCAACTGTGAGAGTGAAAGTGTGAGTGAATGAAAGAACATTCGTAATGTTCCTATGATATATGACTTAACTGTTGCTATACACCATGTAAATTTCATTATTCTCTTTGTTGTTGTTTGTGTTGTTGTATGTGAGTGCAGTCATTGTTAACTCATCTCAATCCTGTAATATGACAGTAATTGTATATTAAACATTTCATTAGAGATGAAAACAATAGCGGGTAAATTTTGACCCCCCCATCTAGATATCCACGTGACAGATTTTACCTTGGTAGTGCTAGGGTTAAGCTTGTGATAGTACATATATCACACCCCCGAATTATATGTAGAAGTTAGAGATATTATTGTCAGTATTCGATTTAATATTATTATTATTATTATTATTATTATTATTATTATTATTATTATTATTATTATTATTATTATTATTATTATTATTATTATTATTATTATTATTATTACTTCATTTATATATTTTGCCATTTATATTGGTAAGCTGGAAGATATCCACATATGTAGGTATGAGTAATTTGTTTTGCATGAGTGGGAAAACATTGCTTAATAACTCTGGTAATTTGAATGAGTCATCTGGCTACTCCAGTGTTTGTTGTGGTGGCCTAGCATTATATGTTGGTGAAAGCTATCTCAGACTTTCCATAATCTATGTTGAGGATCGACAGACGTGTGTATATATCTTTACAAGTGTTAAAATATGTGAACACAGTAGTACAAGGTACAGTATCTGTGTGATGTGATAACTGCCGATTATGAGAATCGGTAAATCGAATTGATATAGAGACAGTGAAGGGTGTTTATCTTCATACATGTACATTGTTCATCGGACCATGTACAAATGGTAGCTTAGTTCTCGCTTTCGTTTTCCCACGATTTTCATTATTATTGTTGTTGTTGTAAATATGGAGTCTTCCAGCAATATTTTATGTGTGTATTATATGTATAATGTTGTATGTTGATGAGGTGCTCATGCATGGAATTTGTTAAGAATATAGTTAGCTATTTTAGAATCAGTGTTATTGATGAACCTAGGTGCAGTTCCTACCTAATTAGTCGTTTCAGGATGTTAGGTAAGGCCTGCAGCAGATGTACCAGTACGCAGCATTATGTACACGCCCTGGGATATAAAGTTTATCATGCTCATATCTAAATTCGAGGGATCCATTCTGGTGAATTCTGGCGCCCATACTACGGACATTTCGGTTAATTATGCTTATTCATTTTATTAAGTTTTTGAGTAATTTTATTTATATATTTTTATTCATGATTTTATTTATTATCATCAAAAAGTTACAATTGGCGCCCAACGTGGGGCTGAATGATTGGTACATCTGTTAGGCTTATAAGCGTAGGTGCACTTGTCAGGTGTGGTTGGAATTCTGCAAACTATGTCAGTGAAGTGTTTTATATGTTTCATGTGTATTTTGGAGAATGAAGAAATGTTGTAGCGAGTCCAGTAAAATAAAATTGAGAAGTAGAGAGGTTTTTAAAGTTGCTGGTACTAAGAATCAGGAGAAGAGAAGGCAAAAGAATTCCACCACATTGAGTTTATCTAATTTAAGTAAGAGTAGCAAAATGGGTGATAGTGGGAAGGATCTATTGGCAACGATGGGTGAGGAACCGAGTAACCCGTCTCAAACTCAGAATGTAGGGGATCAAGGGGCGACCTTAACTCTTAGTATGCTTCAATCACTATTTAATCAGTTCAGTAAAGAGTTGAAGGGTGAATTTAAGAGTAAGAGTGATGTATTGTCCAGTAAAATCGATAATAATAATGTTGAACTGTCCAGTAAGATTGATAGTCAAAGTAAGGAGTTAAATTCAGTGAGTGTTGAATTAAATGTTGTTAACAGTAAAAGTGATGCACTGTCCAGTAAAATCGATAATAATAATGTTGAATTGTCCAATAAGATTGATAGTCAGAGTAAAGAGTTGAAGAGTGAATTGAGTTTTTTAAGCAATGAAATATACAGTATTAATAGTGAATTAAATTCAGTTAGTACGGAACTGCCTAGTAAGATTGAGAATCAGAGTAAGGAATTAAATTCAGTGAGTGTTGATTTGTCTAGTAAAATTGATAGTTTAAGCAGTGCTGTGAATGGTAGAATAGATGAATTAAACCAAAAGTTTGACCATCAAAGCAGGGAAATTCAGGAAGTCAATAATAAGGTAGAAACTCAATGCTTGGAATTGACTGAGAAAATTGAATGCCGATTTAATGTTGTTAGGAAGGAATTTGTTGAAAACAGCAAGGAATGTGATAAGAGAATAAAAATAGTGGAAGATAAAGTCGAAGAAATAGATAGAATTAAAACCAGCCAGAATGTTTTAGCGAAGCGAATAGATGAAAAGACTGAGAAATTGGAGAAAGACCTCAAGTCAGTAGAAGGAAATGCCAGAATGGTAGTTGAAGAAGGAATTAAAGCATGTCATGTAAAGTTAAGGCAGGAGATCAGTCAAATCCAAGTAGGTAGCAGCATATGTAATAGGTACTATCTTGTACGAAGGACTCTGAATTACTCAAGTTTAATGGTCGGCAGTTTAATCCGATGGAATTCTTGAAAACGGTGGAGAAACGGTTTTCCAAGAATCTTGACTATGGTTTGATCGAGTGGAGTATGGTTGATGAGATTTTGGATATTGCATTTGTTGGAGAAGCGAGATCCTGGTTTCAAGTTTATAGACATGGTATTTCGAGTTTGGAGGAATTTAGGGAGAAATTTAGTTCTAAATTTTGGAGTGATGCTATTCAGGGAAGGGAAAGAGATCGCGTGCTATTTGGCAAATATAGACCTCAGGAAGGTGTGTCTATGACGGAATATTTCTTAGCGCATGTTCTGATCAGCCAGAATATTGAAGGTCTAGCATCGGAGAGAGATACAGTCCGCCAGATGTTGAGGCACTTTCCTGAGAAGGTCGGATTAGCTGCATGTATGCAGAATATTGTTACGATGAAGGAATTAGAGCAGCTGTTAGAGAGGTTTGATGCTTTGGAAGGGCAGGGGAGGACTAGGCAAAGTGAAGGTAGGAATTACGGGGATAATGGGAGACAAGGTAATCAGGTAGCGGGAGATAGGAATAATCAGAATTTCAGTCATTCTAGGCAAGGGAATCAGGGTGGTAATTCCGGAAGGGGAAACAGACAGTCTAATCAGGGAGTTAATCACCAGGAATATTTTGGCAGAAGACCTAATCAAGGGGAATCAGAAAGTAGGGAGCGTACGGATCAAAGACCTCCAGATCAAGTGCCGAGACATAATAATAGTGAACAGTCCACGTCAAGTAATTTAAACCGGAATCGGACTTCTTAGTTGGGTCAGATAGGCAGTCCGATACCGAAATTCCTATTCACGCGATGAAACAGGTAAGTTACGAGGTAGACGTGAAAGAGGAATTATTGTATGACCATGTGTTTTGTGATCAGGGAGATTTTGAGAATAGGGGGCGTGATGAAAGTAAGAAAGAATTGTCGGATGTCTTGCTTTGTACTAGTGGTGATTTTAATAGCGATGTTGCGATCGATAATCTTGTGGAAGTTTCTGAAATTGAAAGTGAAGTTTTTTGTGAAGTTGAAGGTTGTTTTGTGAGTGAAGAGTGTTCACAGAGTATACATCATGAGGATGTTTTTGTTGACTTAAGTGTACGTGAGGAGAGTAAAGTTAGGTCCATTATGTGTGAAAATGGTGACTTTGAGATTAATGAAACTTCTGGTAAGAGAGTCGAGAGTAGCAGTGCTGTTGGCATGAAAGTGGTGCAAGTAGGAGCTGATATGGAAGGTGGTGAAGATGGATTAATTGTTGGGTCATTAAGTAGTAATGGCAGCAATTTCAAAGTGTATTATGGTAAGAACTTCAGTAATGGAGTGAACGTGAGTGAGAATGGAAATGTGCGCGAGATGAAGGAAAGTCTATCCAAGCGAGTGCGTAATATTTTATTTAAGTCTGAGAGTTGTGTGAATGATTTGAATTACGTGCTGAGTGATAGCGATGTGGAATGTGTGGAAAAGTATGTGATCTGTTTGCTTGCATTAATTATGGTTTTGTGGAAGAGTAAACGTAGTGAGATTCCCGCGCATTTCACAAATAGGGATTTCTTTATGAATGTCCTGAATGAAAGCTTGTATGATTCTTGTGTGACTGGATGGGATGAATGTTTGTGTGTAAGATAGAGTGTATTCTAGAAGTAGTTAGTTTTATTACGGTACGCATTCCTCGCTTATCGATGCCAATGTTAAGTTTATGTATAGTTTTTTCAATTGTATCAGGGTCCGTATACTGTGGACAGTAGAATAGGCAAGTGTGCTTATAGGCTCCTAACCGCTGAAAATAAGGTCCTTGGGACATTTAATATCTATAGCCTTCGCAGATATAAGAGATAGGATCTGCACTTTGGATGTATATACTATCAATTTTAATGTATGTGTACAGTAGCAAGAAGGGATTGTGTTCAATGCTATATGAAACAATCAGAGTTGTGTGTATATAGCCATATTACCGGTATTATTATTATTGTTTGGACAAATTGTATTTCGTGTGTGCGAATACAATGCAGTAGACGCAATGTATATATCATTATTACAGGAAATTATGTGTTCAGTTATGCCATTATAAGGTTATGTATGAAGTTCTGTTGTATGGTGAATCATAATATATGATATCATCGATTCACCAAGGGGGCGTTATGTGATAGTACATATATCACACCCCCGAATTATATGTAGAAGTTAGAGATATTATTGTCAGTATTCGATTTATTATTATTATTATTATTATTATTATTATTATTATTATTATTATTATTAGTAGTAGTAGTAGTAGTAGTAGTAGTAGTAGTAGTAGTAGTAGTATTTCATTTATATATTTTGCCATTTATATTGGTAAGCTGGAAGATATCCACATATGTAGGTATGAGTAATTTGTTTTGCACGAGTGGGAAAACGTTGCTTTAATAACTCTGGTAATTTGAATGAGTCATCTGGCTACTCCAGTGTTTGTTGATGTACTCGTGTCAGGAAATTCCATTAGTCATGTATATATCCCAGCCTGATGAGATGAGCTTGTTGTTGTACCAGGGAAGTTTGGTGATTCATGTAAAACTCCCGAGAGTTTGTTATTGTCTTGGGAGGAAGTAGTAGTTCAGGGCTTGGTCTTGACTAGAGATCACTCATGATTGGTGGGCAAGCACCAATCCAGACGTATCATCTGAGAGGAGGGGGATGTTGATGTCTATAAAGGTGGATCATACGGCGGCAACCTGGACATTATGAGAGACATTGTAAGAAACATTGTAAGGGTGATTGTAGAGGTGATCGTAAAGGAACGAGAAGGAAGATAACTACAACTGCAACTGAGGCACTGTACGGGAAGGAAGTGGTGCTGATACACGGTACTGGAGTGACACGGCTGCAATGGACTGGACTTCAAACGTTTGTGGAGCGTAGTCTTGTTATGTTCGTAGAAAGTGGATAATTGTAGAGAGTGCTTGCGCATTAAGTATTGTAGCACTTGTGGTGGCCTAGCATTATATGTTCGTGAAAGCTATCTCAGACTTTCCATAATCTATGTTGAGGATCGACAGACGTGTGTATATATCTTTACAAGTGTTAAAATATGTGAACACAGTAGTACAAGGTACAGTATCTGTGTGATGTGATAACTGCCGATTATGAGAATCGGTAAATCGAATTGATATAGAGACAGTGAAGGGTGTTTATCTTCATACATGTACATTGTTCATCGGACCATGTACAAATGGTAGCTTAGTTCTCGCTTTCGTTTTCCCACGATTTTCATTATTATTGTTGTTGTTGTAAATATGGAGTCTTCCAGCAATATTTTATGTGTGTATTATATGTATAATGTTGTATGTTGATGAGGTGCTCATGCACGGAATTTGTTAAGAATATAGTTAGCTATTTTAGAATCAGTGTTATTGATGAATCTAGGTGCAGTTCCTACCTAATTAGTCGTTTCAGGAGGTTAGGTAAGGCCTGCAGCAGATGTACCAGTACGCAGCATTATGTACACGCCCTGGGATATAAAGTTTATCATGCTCTTATCTAAATTCGAGGGATCCATTCTGGTGAACTCTTGCGCCCATACTACGGACATTTCGGTTAATTATGCTTATTCATTTTGTTAAGTTTTTGAGTAATTTTATTTATATATTTTAATTCATGATTTTATTTATTATTATCATCAAAAAGTTACAAGCTGGGCTTAAGCCACCTTCCATGCCGACCCTAAATAACTCTAACAAGACTAGGCATAGAGAAACAAAGAAGAGGTGTAAAAAAAACTGCCATACCAGATGTTAAGAATATTGTGTAATCCATCATTGAAACTTGAAAAACGAAATTCATATGATAGCTTACTTTGCTTAAACGCGGAGGCGTCTATTCTCTCCGACAAATAATAATCGTATTCTACTAACATAACGAAGCCCAGATTTGTTTATGTGGTGGATCTAAAAGGTAGTTTGTGTCCCTGGCTTACGAATTGGTACATCTAAAAACTTAAAAATAATTGCAGTATCAGTATATAACAATAACATAGCTACTATAGTAGCGTAGTCAGTAATTCGTTAAAGAAATCCTCTGGAGAAAAATGTACATAATAATAATAATAATAATAATAATAATAATAATAATAATAATAATAATAATAATACCTCACCATCGTGTATATTTCGAACCCTGGTTTTTATATGGAATTGAGGAAGAAATGTATTCCCCGCTTATATCTCTCATCGGATTTTCTTTATGTGTCAATGCAAATAAGACAAGGTAAACCCTGCGCCGCGCATGCCTGCACTCAGCTCATGGTTGGGCTGTCTCCCGTAATCCTCCTCTTATCTTAGGCGCAGCAGCTCTCTCCCGTTGTTTGGTGAAAAGCAGGTAGGTAATTGTGGATCCTAGGGTATTCCTTGGCCTAATCAGATGGATGGAATGTAACTTTGTTGGACCGGCTGCAATTTCAGTGTACTGGTTTATGGTGTATGCCAGACGTAGATCAAGTGTACTGCAACACCGTAATTCGCTTTCCAACGTGACTGCGCTTATAAATGAGTTGTGAAGAATTGTTCAAATTTTACGGCAAATTTTAAAATTCGTGTGATCTAATTTCGGACAAATGGGATTAATCTGTATTTTGGACTGACCACAAACAATTGGGGGTATACGATGTGCAATGAACGGAAAATGTTTACCTAAGTTACGTCCTGATGATGATGTTAACATTCATATCTAGATAACACCAGCTCTGAACGAATAGCTTGAATATCTTAGGGAAGTCATCCTGGACGCGATCTTTTCAGATTCACTCCAGGAACAGGATGATATTGAATTGTGTTTGTCCTTCAACTCCACTTGTCCTCCGGTAAGTTAAAATTCCACACACTGATACAGACATCAAAAGAACACCAAATATCAGCAGCATCCAGATATATAGAGGTGGGGAAAGCGTTGTTCCTCTTCCGTACAGTTGTTAAGTACTCAGCCCGGAGCTCAGCTATCAGCCCACGCGTCACATAAGAGGCGTACTAAAGATGTGAGGAGTGAGGTAGTTTCCCGTTGCTTTCCTCACTGAGTCAGAAGTTGCTATTACATATGAGTCTGCCAAGCACTCTGAAATGTCCGCATCAACCGACCCTATAAGCAACATTTTTACACCCTTCATAACAGGGACCGGTTGCGTAAGGAATGGCATTACTAACATCACTCAAACCTCGGTCACTTTCATGTTGTCAAAGCCAAGGATGAGACTGAGACACGTCAATGAAAGTAACATATTTGTTCTAGCCTAGACCAGAAGACATAGTGAACTTTCTGCACAGTAAGTATGATCAAAAATAGGGACGCTACCGCAATCAGGCTTCTTATTGGTAATATAATCCCTACCACTTGAAATCCCGATGTCCAGGGACTTGAGTTAGGTATTCTAAAACATGTTGTATCGAGCCTCTGTTCGATTATTTCGATGAATCTTGAGCACGTACTTAAAATTTTTCCACTTGCCTTTATGCTTCAACATTTGCTGTAGTCTAATTTCAAATCCTCTTCAAGTCCCATAGCTGTCAGCTTGCATTCAGGAGGTAGTGGGTTCGAATCCCGCTGTCGGCCGCTGTAAACATGATTTTCTATGGTTTCCCAAGTTCACACCAGACAAATGCTTGGGCTGTACATTAATTATCGCCACGGTTACGTCTTTCTCGCTCCTAGCCCTTCCCTATTACATCGTCACTATAAGACGTATCTGTGTCGGTGAGACGCGAAACAAACTGTAGTTTCAAAAGATCCACTTCACGAAACTACACAGTAACGCGACAGCCCTAACCTGATCGTTGGCACTCAGAGTAATAAGAGATAAAACTGGTTCGTAGAGAGGACAGAAAAGCCGAATTGGATTTCTTCATCCCAATTAGAGTGACTGCTCATGGATTTTCTAAAAACACAACTGCGCGTGTATTCCATACGCACTCAAAAGAAAAGCTGTACTGACAAGCTTTTCGAAAAACGTTGACGATATTGTTATGACTTGGCTATGAACATGGATATTCTCACTATTTTAGATTAGGACAGTTTTATTTATAGGCTACGTATGTGATCTTGTTGCTCATCTATTATGTTTGTTATATTTTATTACGAAATTTTACCTTTGATAATTCGTCTTTTGACAGTAAGTACAAGCAAGAAAAGTTCAGTGTAGCTCTGTTTTGAGCTTTGTAAATAAATAAATAAATAAATAAATAAATAAATAAATAAATAAATAAATAAATATTTGACCATTTTGGACCATATAATTATACTTCTATATAAATTTACTACTACTACTAACATTAACGGGTGACTTAGCCGCGCAGTTAGAAGCGCGCAGCTGTGAGCTTGCATACGGGTGATAGTGGGTTCGAACACCACTCTCGGCAGTCCTGAATATGGTTTTCCGTGGGTTCCCATTTTCACACCAGGCGAATGCTGGGGTTGTACCTTAATTAAGGCCACGGCCGCTTCCTTCCACTCCTAACCCTTTCCTGTCCCATCGTCGCCATAAGACCTATCTGTGTCGGTGCGACGTAAGACAGATTGTAAAAAGAACTACTACCATCATCACACAACTAGCAGTAATGTAGAAAGAATGACTGGCTCTGGACTCAAAAGCTAATCAGGCTGATGACGAAGCGTATACCTGTTGTTTGTCTACCCCTTAGTCCTGTTTCTTGATAAGAGGTCGGGCATGGAGTGAGATGAATTTATATGGTACTTTCTACTGCTGAATGCCCTTTCCGATGCCAACCTCAGTCGAGAATCTAACGAAAATGAAATGGCTAATGCTTGAATTTGGGTAAGGATGTTGAAATAATCGGCTGCAGCCTATGAAATGGAACTCTCCCGGCATTAGCCTGGAAGTGAAAACGGGATACCACAGAAAACCATTCACAGGACAGCCGACGGAAGGGTCCGAACCCACGTCTCTCCCGCCTGCAGAGCTTGGCTCTTTAACTGTAGGACGTTAACACACTCGGCCCTGCCGCTCAGTCGACAAAAAGCACATCTACGGACGAAAAGCATGGAATTCTCCTCGTCTTTCTACCGAACTTCCCTTTTTCACAGTTGCTGGGGCTATTCACAAACAGCAACGAAATGTGGCCGATATTTCGCATGCAATTCTCTCTATCACTATCCACTAAGTCATCAGCCCGGAAGGTGGTTCGATCGTCAAAAATCACCGGTAAATGTTATGTGGTTATAGGGAAACCTCAAACACCGAAGGCAGTGTTATGATAAGGCGTACAAGCCATCTTGAAGAGTGAAGTATTTCGCCATTGCTTTCCTCATGGGCCAGAAAAATGCTATTGCAGCACGACTAACTCTGTGAGTAACACCTTTCGTAACATTCAGACGCGCTAATCTTGTTCATCACCAGATTTACCTCAGCCGCTTCCATACTGTCACAGCCATAAATGGATTGAAACAAGGGCAAAATACTGAAACCATAAAGAAATATCAGCAGGCGGTGTAATCCTCACATATAACAAGAACTAATTTATTGGTCCTAAGACGACCTACTATACCGACAGAAAATAATGGTAATTTCACCATTTCCCCCGTTTTGTAATTGGAAACCACATAAAAAAATTAGCCATCAGAATGAAACTTTCCTACATATAGAGTTCTTCCATATGACCACAGCACCATAACCTGCTGTGCTATTGAGGAGTGTACAACCGTTACCGTTTTTCTTTCTGAAACTTGGAATGAATAAAAGCTAGAAAAGTTAACTGATGTTGCTTTATACTGCATTTGTTGATTTGAAAGTTCGGTGAAGGGTCACGTATCCTGAAAATAGAGCTCGGAATTCCCTTAATTTTTTATGATATTAAAAGTGTTCTTGTGGTAGAAAATAGTTCAGAGCATCTTTCTGGTTGTTATTCCTATCAAACCGATCAAGTGGCTGCGGGATTTCGGTCACATAGCTAACAGCTTGCATTCGGGAGAAGTGGGTTCGAACTCCACTGCCGGCAGCCATGAAGATTGTTTCGCAGGTTTTTCCCTTTTCACACCAACTGTATTGTACATGAAGGCCATGGCCGCGTCCTTCCCACTCCTATCCCATCGTCGCCATAAGACCTATCTGTGTCCGTTTACTTCAATATGAGTTTACTCTACTTTATTTAATCTAGTTTGGTTATTATTCCATTTAAAATGTAACTTTCTAAAATAAATACACATTTCAATAATTATTAAAATCTGTGTACGAGTTACAATTACGAGCTCTTGGTTACACTTCGTTTATGTGAAAACAGAACATCAAAAGCACCTTCCACTTCAGAAATAGTTGGAGTGCAAGTTTTAGGTGATTTACCATGTATAGGGAAGTAGTATAATAGGCGAGTTCTGCGGCCGCCTCCACCTCAGGGCTCCCAGAGGCCCCCTCCGCCTCCGCCTCAGGGTGGCCCTAACAGAGGCCTCCTCCGCCTCCAGAGGGGCCTTCCCAGAGGCCTCCTCCGCCTCCCGCGGGAAATTTGAATAGGTAAAAAAAACCACGTGCTTTTTGACAGGTGTCATCGACAACAACGCATCGCTAACCTCACTGCTGCCATCTTGACGGGCCTAAACTTCAGTGGTAGCAACTTAACCTAACTAGCGCGAGATTTGAATAGGTAAACAAAGCCACGTGCTTTTTGACAGCCACGTGCTTTTTGACAGACAACAACACATCGCCAACCTCAGTACTGCCATCTTGACGGGCCTAAACCTCAGTAGTACCAACTTAACCTAACTAGCGCGAGATTTGAATCGGTAAACAAAGCCACGTGCTTTTTTGACAACCACGTGCTTTTTGACAGACAACAACGCATCGCTAACTTCAGCGTTACCATCTTGACGGACCTACATCTTAGTGGTACCAACTTAACCTAACTAGCGCGAGATTTGAATCGGTAAACAAATCCACGTGCTCTTTTGACAGCTGACATCCGCTATCTTTTATCAACAGAGCACAGTGCTGCCCTCTTTAGCTACTTACCTTTGAAATGTGGCGGCGGATAATTTGAAAAATGCTCTTTTGATAGCAGCCATCTTTAATCGACAGAGCACCGTGCTGCACTCTGGTGACAGACAATTCCACGTGACAGCAGGCATCTTTAATCAAGAGAGCACAGGGCTGCACTCTACGTGGTGGCGGCAATTTGAAAATTTCACATGCTCTTGTTTGGAAACAAAGCCACGTGCTTTTTTGACAGCTATCATCCGCCATCTTTAATCAAGAGAGCATCGTGCCGCACTCTCTAGTTGAAATGTGGTGGCGGCAATTTGAAAAATTCCACGTGCTCTTGTTTGGAAACAATGCTACATGCTTATTTGACAGCTACCATCCGCCATGTTTAATCAAGAGAGCACCGTGCTGCACTTTTTAGTTGAAATGTGGTGGCGGCAATTTGAAAACTTCCACGTGCTCTTGTTTGGAAACAATGCTACATGCTTATTTGACAGCTGCCATCCGCCATCTTTAATCTATAGAGCACAGTGCTGCCCTCTTTAGCTGAAATGTGGTGGCGGATAATTTGAAAAATGCTTTTTGACAGCAGCCATATTTAATCCAGAGAGCACCGTGCTGCCCTCTTCAGCTAGATACCTGTGGTGGCAGGCAATTCCACGTGACAGCAGCCATCTTTAATCAAGAGAACACCGTGCTGCCCTCTTTGTGGCGGTGGCAAATTCCACGTGCTTTACAAACTCTCGTGCTTTTTTCTGACAGCTGTCATCCACCATCTTGCATCACAAACCTCAGTGCTGCACTCTTTTGCTAGATACCTTTGAAATGTGGTGGCGGCAAATTCTATGTGCTCTTGTTTGGAAACAAAGCCACGTGCTTTTCTGACAGCTGTCATCCACTATGTTTAATCAATAGAGCACCGTGCTGCCCTCTGTAGTAGCGGGCAATTTGAAAAGTTCTGCTAGCTGTCATCCGCCATCTTTAATCAAGAGAGCACCGTGCTGCACTCTTTAGCTAGATACCTTTGAAATGTGGTGGCGGCAAATTGAAAAATTCCACGTGCTCTTGTTTAGTAAACAAACTCACGCGCATTTTGTCAGCTGTCATCCGCCATCTTACATAGCAAACCTCAGTGCTGCGCTCTTTAGGTACATACCTTTGAAATATGGTGGTGGATAATTTAAAAAGAAAAATTCTACAGCAGCCATCTCTCGACGCTAATTGCACAAGATGACTGCTATACATGACTCCTTAAAGTTGCTTATGCAAGATGACCGCTATACATAGATTCTTATGAGACTCCCTTGGGATGCTTGCGCAACATGGCGGTTGCTCTTATGAGGCGGCTTAAGGGTCCTTGCACAAGATGGCTTGAGGCGCCCTAAGGATGCTTGCGCAAGATGGCGGACGCAAGATGGCGGCTATATACGACTCCTTATGAGACGCCTGAAGGGTGCTTGCGCATGATGGCTGCTGCTCTTATGAAGAAAGCTAGCTTAGAGGCTAACGTGTCATGCTAGTTAGATTCATTAAATTTGGGGCTTAAATGCAAAATGTTAAATATCTCGAAAACGGTGCATCGTAGAGCAAAAGTTTTTTCTGCCCAATACCTCGTTTCGCAGTACGAGGAACAAGAAAAACATAGTCTAATGATGAGATCAACGGTTCAGTTCCTACTTAGGCCCTTTGGCATTGGCAGCTATCTAATTCTACAAGATGGTGGCTATACATAGCTTCTTATGAGACAGCTTAAGAACGCTTGCACAAGATGGCTGCTGCTCTTATGAGACGCCCTAGGGGTGCTTGCGCAAGGTAGCAGCGACAAGATGGTGAATATACACAGCTCCTTATGATACGGCCTAGAGGTGCTCACACAAGATGGTGGCTGCTCTGATGAAGAAAGCTAGCTTTGCATCGTGCAGGTATCTTTACAGCACTAAAACACATACCTTTGAAATGTGGTGGAGGGTAATTTGAAAAATTCTACGTGCTTTTTCTTTCACACTCCCCCCCACCCAGCCTAAGTGAATTTTACGGAAAAATATACTTGATTCTTTAATAGTAAAGGATCTTCTAAATACCAATTATCACGACAAATTCACGCGGCAAATTCCACGTGCTCTTGTTTGGAAACAATGCCACGTGCTTTTTTGACAGCTGTCATCCGCCATCTTTAATCAATAGAGCACTGTGATGCTTTCATGCGGGTAATTTCGTCAGCTGTCATCCGCCATCTTTAATCCACAGAGTGCCGTGCTGCTCTCTGTAGTAGCGAGCAATTTGAAAAGTTCTGTTAGCTGTCATCCGCCATCTTTAATCAAGAGAGCACCGTGCTGCCATCTTTAGCTAGATACCTTTGAAATGCGGTGGCGGCAAATTGAAAAATTCCACGTGCTCTTGTTTAGTAAACAAAGCCACGTGCTTTTTTGACAGCTATCATCCGCCATCCTTAATCAATAGAGCACTGTGCTGCTATCATGCGGGTAATTCCGTTAGCTGTCATCCGCCATCTGTAATCTACAGAGCGCCGTGCTGCTCTCTGTAGTAGCGGGCAATTTGAAAAGTTCTGTTACTTGTCATCCGTCATCTTTAATCAACAAAGCATCGTACTGCTATCTTTAGCTACATACATTTAACATGTGGTGGCGGATAATTTGAGAAAAAACTTCCGTTAGCTATCATCCACCATCTTTATTCAACAGAGCATCGTGCTGCTATCTCTAGCTACATACATTTAACATGTGGTGGCGGCAATTTGAAATTCTATCTAGATCCCATCTTTAAACAACAGAGCACTGTGCTGCTACCCCTTTGAATTGTGGTGACGTATAATTTGAAATTCCGTTAGCTATCATCATTAAACATTAGTGCATTCGCTAACCTAACCTCTCATCTACTATCTTGAAGGAGACTATACGACACCTCCTCTACCTCCTGCTCTTCCTCCTCCTCCTCCTCCCTTACCACCTCCGCCTCCTCCTCCTCATCTTCCTCCTCTGTCAAGGCATAGCTTTATCGAACACGCATCGCGAAGGCAAGAGTGTGCAGCGATATGCGTGTTTAGACTTGCGGATTACGAAAGAAACATAACAAGACTTGAATCGAACACTGCACTCGATGTCGTTAACTTCAACATGTGATTAAAACATTGTCTGGTGTGTTCAGAACAATACATAAGTAGAATCGAACGCTGTACTTAATACAACATGTTAGGGGATACCTTTGTTCTAAGAAGATCAGATTGGAACATAACAAGACTAGAATTGAACACTGCACTCGATGTCGTTAACCTTAACATGTGATCAGAACATTGATTGACGTGTTCAGATCACTAAACAAGTAGAACCGAACACTGTACTCGATACAACATGTTAGGGGATACCTTTGTTCTAAGAAAATTAGATTGAAACATAACAAGACTAGAATCGAACACTGCACTCGATGTCATTAACCTTAACATGTGGTCAGAACATTGATTGATGTGTTCAGATCACTAAACAAGTAGAACCGAACACTGTACAACATGTCAGGGGATATCTTTGTTCTAAGAAAATTAGATTGAAACATAACAAGACTAGAACCGAACACTGTACCCGATACAACATGTTAGGGGATACCTTTGTTCTAAGAAAATTAGATTGAAACATAACAAGACTAGAATCGAACACTGCACTCGATGTCGTTAACCTCAACATGTGATCAGAACATTGATTGATGTGTTCAGATCACTAAACAAGTAGAACCGAACATTGTACAACATGTCAGGGGATACCTTTGTTCTAAGAAAATTAGATTGAAACATAACAAGACTAGAACCGAACACTGTACTCGATACAACATGTTAGGGGATAGCTTTGTTCTAAGAAAATTAGATTGAAACATAACAAGACTAGAATCGAACACTGCACTCGATGTCGTTAACCTTAACATGTGATCAGAACATTGATTGATGTGTTCAGATCACTAAACAAGTAGAACTGAACACTGTACATGTCAGGGGATACCTTTGTTCTACGAAAATTAGATTGAAACATAACAAGACTAGAATCGAACGCTACACTCGATGTCGTTAACCTTAACATGTGATCCGATACAACATGTTAGGGGATACCTTTGTTCTGAGAACATTAGATTGAAACATAGCAAGACTAGGATCGAACACTGTAAGAACATTGTTTGATGTGTTCAGAACAAAAGTACAACTTCAGTTATTTACCTAGTGTAAAAATCAAAAACACACACTGTGCACATATCGCATAGCTAACTCGGCAACACTTCAAATGATTTGCTTAGTGCGAAAATAAAAAATCTATACCGCGTAGCTAACTCGTTCACCGCACTGCTAAGACGCTTAGTAATTGCAAATACACTGATATATGTCATGCGAAAATCAAGAAAGCACACTGCGTAACCAACTCGCTCGGTCACTCGCTTAGTAATTGTAACACGACTAGAACACTGATACACGTTACTATTTTTTCTCGAAACACACACACACACACACTCATACACACGGATAAGAATGTTGCGAGATACTACATACTTACATGTTTTCTTTAAATAGGGGGATGAAAGATCATACATTATATGTACACATGTTGTCTCCTCCAAGTTGTAAGACGAAATAGACGCAGTACTGCGAGTTTCCGCTATAGCTGGCGAACGGAAGTAGCATGATATCTCAGCAAAAAAAATACGCGTGAGCTTGCATACACGCAAGTCAGACACAATGATGGATACCGCGATTCAAATCCTGGCAACTTATGCCGTCAGGAAAGGCATCCGTCTAGATCATGTAATTACACGTTATGACGATCGTGCAGGTCCCTCGCCTAGCATTTGCTATTTTTTACGACTTCCGACAGTGTGAGTTCGAACCTGCTATCTCCCGAAGTAGCGAGAATGATTGCGGGTACAAGAGTGTTTGAGGGTGATTCATTTGTCGGATGGGGGCGATCCTACTGTTTCATATTACATTCTCAGGTAGTTTCGAGGGCGTGCAAAAAGCCAGCATTAAGTAAGGGTTGTTGATGTGGACGTTAAACCTTGTGCAGACTCCTTCGAAAATGATTGTGAGTACAAGATCTTGATAGTGATTCATCTGTCGGATGGAGGCGATAAGCTGTGTGCAGGCTGAGGGCGTGCAAAAAGCCAGCATTAATTAAGGGCTGTTGATAGGGACGTTAAACATTATGCAGACTCCTTCGAAAATGATTGTGAGTATAAGATGTTGATGGTTATTCATCTGTCGGATGGAGGCGTTAAGCCTTGTGCAGGCTTCTTCGGTAGGAGTAGGCTATGTGCCGGCACCGGGTTTTACCCTCTCCCTACGGTAGTATATTACATTCTTAGGTAGTTTCGAGGGCGTGCAAAAAAGTCAGCATTAAGTAAGGGCTGTTGATGGGGGGGTGTTAAACCTTGTACAGGCTCCTTCAACAGGAGTAGCCTATATGCCGGCACCGTGCAGGCTCTTTCGATAGGGGTAGGCTATGTTCTGGACACTCTGTTTTAACCTCTCCGTACAATCATAATATTTTATGTTAGGAACTTACACGAGCTAAATGCTACGCGGCTAAGAAAACGTTCCGCGAGTTACAAGTGGCTTATCAGCACGCAGTGTCCTCGTTCAAGGTTAGTACAGCCGGAAGATGAGTGTACAATTTCAGCCAACACATGCATTCTACACTTCGCTCTGACTAACTGCGCCAATACAACTTCAAAGATAGTGTTCTATGCGGCAGAACAAAAAATGTAACCCATAACCCGTTCCTAAAGCTTAAAACTGTAAATGTTTGGAGCTCCTGTTTTTACTGCTAGATGTGGTTCCTAACGTAACAGGGTCAGGATTAAAAATATGTTTTACAGCCGAGTGCCCCCTTCCATAACATGAGATTTTAAATCGTAAGTATCTGTTTTACGGCCGGTTGCCCTTCCTGACGCGAGATTTTAAATCACAAGAATATGTTTTTACAACTGGATGCCCTTGTAGGATTTAAAAAGGCAGTATCTAGCCTCTTATAGCATACACTATTGTTTTACGGTCGGTTGCCCTTCCTGACGTGAGATTGTAAATCACAAGGATCTGTTTTACAACTGGATGCCCTTCCTGACGCAAAACTGGCAGTATCTAGCCTCTTACATAATACACTATTGTTTTCGACCGGTTGCCCTTCCTGACGTCAAAGAACTGGGATTAAGAATCTGTTTTACAACTAGTTGCCCTTTCTAACACGAGAATTGGGGTTTTACAGCTAGATGCTCTTCTTAGATTTTAAAAAGCAGTATCAAGCCTCTTACATCATACACTATTGTTTCACGGTACGGCTGGTTGCCCTTCCTGACGCGAGATTTTAAATCACAATAATCTGTTTTACGACTGGTTGCCCTTCCTGACACAAAACTATTAGTATCTAGCCTCTTACATCATACACTATTGTTTTACGGTCGGTTGCCCTTCCTGACGTCAAAGAACTGGGATTAAGAATCTGTTTTACAACTAGTTGCCCTTTCTAACACGAGAATCTGG
Organism: Anabrus simplex; assembly: GCF_040414725.1. Lineage (NCBI taxonomy): Eukaryota > Metazoa > Arthropoda > Insecta > Orthoptera > Tettigoniidae > Anabrus > Anabrus simplex. The sequence continues at coordinate 924,556,078 of NC_090266.1, read as the reverse complement.
TTTTTACAGCTAGATGCTCTTCTTGGTGCAGGAACTAAGATTTTAAATCGCTGTATCACGAACTATTGTTTTACGGCCGGATGCCCTTCCTGACGCGAGATTTTAAATCGCAATAATTTGTTTTAAGACTAGTTACCCTTCGTGATGCGAGAAATAAGATTTTAAATTACAGTATCTAGCCTCTCACATCATACACCATAGTTTTACGGCTATTTACCCTCCTTGACGCGAGGACTAAGATTTTAACTCGCGATAATCTGTTTTACTGCTAGATACCCTTCCTAACGCGAGAACTAAGATTTAAAATCACGAGAATTAATTTTACAGCTGGGTGTTATTTTTGATGAGAGAAACAAGATTTTAAATTGTGTCCTACACCACAAACTATTGTTTAATAGTTAGATGCCCTTCTTGACGCATAAACTATTAGTATCTAGCCTCTTACATCATACGCTGTTGTTTTACGGTCGGTTGCCCTTCCTGACGTCAAAGAACGAACTCCTACTATCGGAAGCCGTAAAAAATAGCAAATGCTAGGCGAGGGACCTGCACGATCGTCATAACGTGTAATTACATGATCTAGCCGGATGCCCTTCCTGATGGCATAAGTTGCCAGGATTTGAATCGCGGTATCCATCATTGTGTCTGACTTGCGTGTATGCAAGCTCACGCGTATTTTTTTTGCTGAGATTGCACTTCTTGACGTCAAAGAACAAAGTCCTACTGTCGGAAGCCGTAAAAAATAGCAAATGCTAGGCGAGGGACCTGCACGATCGTCATAACGTGTAATTACATGATCTAGCCGGATGTCCTTCCTGACGGCATAAGTTGCCAGGATTTGAATCGCGGTATCCATCATTGTGTCTGACTTGCGTGTATGCAAGCTCACGCGTTTTTTTTTTTTTTTTTTTTTTTGCTGAGATATCATGCTACTTCCGTTCGCCAGCTATAGCGGAAACTCGCAGTACTGCGTCTATTTCGTCTTACAACTTGGAGGAGACAACATGTGTACATATAATGTATGATCTTTCATCACCCTATTTAAAAAAACATGTAAGTATTTAGTATCTCGCAACATTCTTATCCGTGTGTATGAGTGTGTGTGTGTGTTTCGAGAAAAATAGTAACGTGTATCAGCGTTCTAGTCGTGTTACAATTACTAAGCGAGTGACCGAGCGAGTTGGCTACGCAGTGTGCTTTCTTGATTTTCGCATGACATATATCAGTGTATTTGCAATTACTAAGCGTCTTAGCAGTGCGGTGAACGAGTTAGCTACGCGGTATAGATTTTTTATTTTCGCACTAAGCAAATCATTTGAAGTGTTGCCGAGTTAGCTATGCGATATGTGCACAGTGTGTGTTTTTGATTTTTACACTAGGTAAATAATTGAAGTTGTACTTTTGCTCTGAACACATCAAACAATGTTCTTACAGTGTTAGATTCTAGTCTTGCTATGTTTCAATCTAATGTTCTCAGAACAAAGGTATCCCCTAACATGTTGTATCGGATCACATGTTAAGGTTAACGACATCGAGTGTAGTGTTCGATTCTAGTCTTGTTATGTTTCAATCTAATTTTCTTAGAACAAAGTATCCCCTGACATGTTGTACAGTGTTTGGTTCTACTTGTTTAGTGATCTGAACACATCAATCAATGTTCTGATCACATGTTAAGGTTAACGACATCGAGTGCAGTGTTCGATTCTAGTCTTGTTATGTTTCAATCTAATTTTCTTAGAACAAAGGTATCCCCTAACATGTTGTATCGAGTACAGTGTTCGGTTCTAGTCTTGTTATGTTTCAATCTAACTTTCTTAGAACAAAGGTATCCCCTGACATGTTGTACAGTGTTCGGTTCTACTTGTTTAGTGATCTGAACACATCAATCAATGTTCTGATCACATGTTAAGGTTAACGACATCGAGTGCAGTGTTCGATTCTAGTCTTTTTATGTTTCAATCTAATTTTCTTAGAACAAAGGTATCCCCTAACATGTTGTATCGAGTACAGTGTTCGGTTCTAGTCTTGTTATGTTTCAATCTAATTTTCTTAGAACAAAGGTATCCCCTGACATGTTGTACAGTGTTCGGTTCTACTTGTCTACGATGGTAGAAGAGAGGAAAAATACAAAACCAAGACTAGGAACAAATAAGGTAGGCCTTTCTGAAGTAAGGAAGTTAGCTCACTTCAAATATAGGTTACAGGAAAAATGTTTTGAAGACATGTATGCGGAGCCGTTGTCTTGTGTGGAAGTGGAAAATGGACAACAACTAGTGACGGAAGGAGGAAATAGCAGTTTAGAAATGTAGTGTTCAGAAGCATATTCAAGGCTAGATATTTGGAGGGATACTGAATCAAGTTGGTGATGGGAGAAAGATTTATGGAAACATGGCCAGAAGAAGAGAGAGATTGGTAGGGTACGCTTTAAGGATCTGAGGACTTGTACGGTTATTATCTCAGGAAAATGTAGGTAATAAGAATAGTAAGGGAAGGCCAAGACATGAATGACACATTACTAGAGTACGATGCAGTAGTTACTACAGGCGTGCATTGAACCAGAATGGGTCTCGAAACCTTAAGCCTGTATGAACCTGAGAGTAGGACTCGCTCAAAAAATCTACTCATGTGTGCTGATAGGGATCCTACGTGGACTTCAGACAATTTGAGCCGTGCCTGATCATGTTGGACGTGATTCTGAGTCTGCCCAGCTCGTCGGGCAGACTCACTGGACGGCTGGACAAGATAAGTCGCACTCAATCTGAATAGCAAACCGAGTTTCTTAAGGCTCGTGGGTCGGTTGAGGCTCACAGTTGTGGCCTCAAGTCAAACGCACAGATTTATCAAAACAAGCATCAAATTCGTGCACATTAATGGGTTTCTTTTTTTTTTTTGCTAGGGGCTTTACGTCGCACCGACACAGAAAGGTCTTATGGCGACGATGGGATAGGAAAGGCCTAGGAGTTGGAAGGAAGCGGCCGTGGCCTTAATTAAAGTACAGCCCCAGCATTTGCCTGGTGTGAAAATGGGAAACCACGGAAAACCATTTTCAGGGCTGCCGATAGTGGGATTCGAACCTACTATCTCCCGGATGCAAGCTCACAGCCGCGCGCCTCTACGCGCACGACCAACTCGCCCGGTAAATGGGTTTCTAGCGAGCGGCGGAAACAACTATAAAGGCCATCGTCTGGTTAGCTTCTCAAAGAATTTAGATTTTTCAAGCCTTATTCCAAACTTTTTCGGTTCAAAGACGCGTCTCCACGATATGTGTTCAAACGCACACACCCACACATAAGGGGATACACAAACTCTCTGCTACCGAGGATATTCACGCACACACACACACACACACACACACACACACACTCACACACACACACACACACACACACACACACTGCTATCGAAGGCACACACGCACATACGCACACACACTCTCACGTACATACACCGACAGGTCCGTGGACACGTATCTACTTACCTTTCTAATAGGCCGTGGACGGGCTGGAACAGACTAAAACAGCCTGGAGCTGAACTCGTGCCAAATTAGAGTAAGGGGAGGAACGGGAATGGAAAGAACCCGGAACCCCATCCCAGCAAAAGGAAGAAGGGGATCAAAAATATGTGGGTTTATTGATAAACATAAGGCAAAACAACATAGATGAAAAGAAAATGAATAGGAACAAATGTTACTCACTGAGGTTTACGTCAGGTGTCTATCTCATACATCAAATTGATACCAAGGGGCTCATCAAACACAAATCAAACATGGCCACATTCGCCTCGTACAATGCCAGACATCTCCCAACGTACGGTTGGATTGCCCCCATCTTATTTCGCATGCTTGACATATGACGCGTCGCTCCCCACAGTGAAATAATAAAACGCACATACTCTAAAGGAACTTCACGCACATCAAAAACATTAGATGCACCCAGATAACGACTCAAATATCTCCGCGTACAAGAACGAGCATCGCCCGAGACGCGATTCATCACAACAATCCCCCATCTCGAATACACAGCATTTCAAAGAACAAAAGAATTATAAAAGATGGTTGCCATAGTTAGGAGGCGAGTAAACAAATCTAACAATGAAAGAAGACACATTCAAAGGAACACAACAAACGTTACTAAATAATTAGGCCAGCAAATAGCCCAAAGAATGAAAATAAAGAAAATGTAAATAAAATTAAAAATAACACTGTGAGAAACGGAGAATACTATTAATCAGGCAGACAGACAGCACAACCACACATACACACGCACTATAGAGACCCAAGAGAAGTGTACGTAAATCAGAATAATCAGTATGTCCAGACACATAACGAATATACAGGAATCCGCACAGCAAGACATGTGCTTTCATGGACTCATTAGCTCAATACAAGATGCGTAAGAATGATAAAGTATCGCCGCATCGAGGCAAGGCATATCCCAACTTAAATCACCGCAACATCATCATAATCAGCACGCCCACAACGTATCCATGTCGCCTCGCCATGGACGAACATGAATACCAGTCATAGCGTCAAAACACAGCATCACACATCCAGAGCTCGGCCATGAAAGAAATCGACGAGTGATAAAAAGTAGTAGGTCTCAAGCATCATATCACATGCACGCAAAACAATCACACAACAGACCAATATCATCCTCCATTCTCACAGGTTTATATGACACGAAAAATAGAGCACACCAAAAAATCAATGGAAACCTACAGTAAAATGAAATGTGAAATTAGCAGAAAAAGATATAACTAATATGCCCACGCAACCATAGCAAGCCAAGAAATGGAAATTACCTGAATAATCGGGCGGAGTGCAGTGCCTTTAGGTAGTCACAAAATAGCGACTCAAAGGAAGAGTCGGGCAATTGAGTGGATAAATAAACGGCAGGAAAATTAAACGACACAAGTAAAATATTTCACATCTCAAGATGCTCATTGTTTTATAGACCGCCATGTTGACTTCACCGTCTAACGATCCTATTCCAAAGAAAGGCGAGCACAAGCAACACCTCCTAGATAAAAGGCCTCACATCAGCGCTGTGACGTCACTCTACGGAGGCGATCGCAATCCAAAGAAACGCAAAGCATGGTCACACACAAACATGAGTTTAATACTTTTAGCTTGTGTAATAACTTATTTACCAACAAATAAAGTTTAAATTTTAAAGGACATTGAATTATATTTCCGTTATTACCGTATCTTAGCGACTCTGTCATTAAAGATAAACAACACAGTGTTTTAAATCACGGCGGCATTTACAATGTTAACTTACTCCAGGCTGACTTGCTAACACACGGAACTGAAATTCACAAGCATATTTGAATTGAAATAGGCACTGAATAGACAGTAAATGATTTTAAAATAAAAAGATAACGCATAAAATTAGTTTAGACCTAACATGTAGACTGTACTACAAAAATATGATACACTAACTTCACATTTATTTACAAACTTCCATTTTGCGAAAATTTAGAAAGACACTGAGTTAATAATATTAAGGAAGAGGAGCGTAACATTCACCTGGTCTGTAGGTAGGCCTAGGTCCAAATTATAACACATTGGCATTAAAGTTAATAAGATGTACATCATCATATATCAAGCATGCTAGTAATGCAAAACGATTTCGATACTTTTACCTATTACATGAGTACTGTACACACCTATTTTGAGAAAATTACAGACTTTCTTGAATTTGTACCATGTTTTATGGATTCATTAGTTTTGTACCTGCAGTAGTTATTTATTAGAATAGTTGTATACTTCTGAAGTGTGCTCCCTACATTCATTCCTGTCGTCTATACATTCATCAGCTGAGAGAACAATTTGCAGGGTCACATCACTTACATACTTCTTATGGTTATTTAAGCTAAGAAAGTTTCTCTCACTTTCTGGCCTCAACATCTTTTTTATGATGACATATGTGTATGTAACTAAGTGTACAGCTGTTTCTGCAGGATATTTCAAATTGCCCCTGTTGAGGCTATCAATAACATTATGATGACTATTTCTAACAGTAACATCTTTCAAAACTAAGAAATCTGCACAGTAATTGCAATTTAATTTCTTGAGAAGAGAATGACAACAATAACCTGCTATGTATGTTAAAACACTTGCAACACCAGATGTGCTGTCAAGATCTGAGTCTGTTACATTGATCTCGCCTGTAAATGTTTGAAATGAGGAAACTGCACAATAATCATGATCTAACAGTATATCTTCATCAGCAATATCATTTACAACAATTTTCCTACCATTAAAAATGGGCAGTTCAATTGAATTCAAGATTCTTAATTTTTTTTCAATTTCAAACACCTGTCTAACAGAAACATGGTATTGGTCACCTGCAAGTTGCCTGTATTCACCAAATCGTGTCTCTAATGCATCTGTCTGAAACTTTCCAGGAAGAAAATATGACCATTTCAGTACTTCAGAACAAAACTCTGTTGGCTGTATAAGGCAGCGAGTTGTTTGAGTAAGAGCCCTATGCGTTTGACTAGACAATTTGCCACATTTCAGACCTAGATTATCCCAGTGATCTAACCACTGAACAAACTTCATTAAAAAACCCTTCTGTTCATCACCAGGTTTGTTGGTGAGAGGCTGTTGAAATTTATCATTAAGTCTTACACCTCTGAAAGGGGTCATTACATTAACAATATGCCACCAGGTAGTGATTACTTTTACAAATTCAGCTGTGCCCTCATATGATGTTAAATCGTGCTTTTCTCCTACAACTAGTAACGCATTTACTATATGGTCGTTGTACAACTGACACACATATTTCACATTTTGTCTTTCAAAACTTGAAGGCCATAGAGCTGTGACAGTCAAACCATACCCATGCTTTACAAGGACATTCCCTTCAACCTCAAACAAGTCCCTTATAGCTTTGAAAGATGCAACTTTAACTTTAGAAAAATCATCAAAATTAGGATACACAAATTCCAAACCATTAGTTTTATGGTTGAGCCAATTATTTCAGATGCATTTAAATAAATGCACAGTGTCAATGAGATAAAAAAGAGACTTGTTAGGATTTCCAGGATTACAATATTCAGTTTTAAGTTGAGGGGGATTTGAAAATTTTGACATTGCTTTGGTGTTGAGAGCATTATTATCGGTCACAACAGCCAGAACATTAAATCCCATAGATTCCAAACCAACAATGACCTTTGACATGATACTGTGTATATCATAACCTGTTAACTTGGACAAAGGGAGAATATGAACTACTTCCTTCTTTGATGATAAAATGCTCTGGATCATAAATACATGTGCTGATGTAGCAACATTGGTAGTCTTAGCACATGAGCCTACAATGTTCCTTCCCTTGAAGTCCATGTATGGTTTAATGTGAATTTCATCTACCATCAATGTTACAAATTTGTCATTCTGTTGAAAATCTTTCTGTTTTATATATTCCAGAAAATATGTAGGGTTCTGTTCTAATATTGGGCTACCATTCAGACTGGAACATACTCTTTTCAAAGTATTAACATGTGGCAAAATTAAATTATTTCTATGTCTCATAAATTTGTTAGCATGAGGAGAAATTAGTTGGAAGGTTGAACAAATAACAAGAAAATCATTATCATACTCCCTTTTGTGTTTAGGAACTAAGAAAAGTTTTAACTGTGATTTTATTAAATTAAACGTGGGGTCGTCTTCCTCAGTGATCAATTCACCCACTAGGCCTAGAATTAACTTATTCGTTATATCTTTCTGCACACTGTTATACTCATTCCCTGTAATGTAGCTATGGAATTTTGTAACTAAAGAATGTACTTCATTTTTCTTGGTAATTTTGCCTACATTAGAAAATTTACACTGCAATAAAACCCCTTTAGGGTACACTTTTGAGGTCATGTCCTCTTCAATTGTTATATATGCTATGCAATGTGGTTGCTTTAATGTATCCATGTACAGAAAAATTACCTTCATTTCCTTCACAACAGTACACCAACCATCAGGTAACATCAACATGTTTATTTTACTTTTCAGTTGTGTTAGATTGTGGACTGAAATTCTGTCTGTGTATGAGGCATGAGTGTAGATACTACACTGACTGACAGAGCAAATGCAACACCAAGAAGGAGTGGTCAGAACTTTATGCCAATTGCAGGGTAGACTGACGTCACTGAGGTATGCTCATGATGTGAAATGCGCCGCTGTGCTGCGCACGTAACGAACGATAAATGGGACACGGCGTTGGCGAATGGCCCACTTCGTACCATGATTTCTCAGCCGACAGTCATTGTAGAACGTGTTGTCGTGTGCCACAGGACACGTGTATAGCTAAGAATGCCAGGCCGCCGTCAACGGAGGCATTTCCAGCAGACAGACGACTTTACGAGGGGTATGGTGATCGGGCTGAGAAGGGCAGGTTGGTCGCTTCGTCAAATCGCAGCCGATACCCATAGGAATGTGTCCACGGTGCAGCGCCTGTGGCGAAGATGGTTGGCGCAGGGACATGTGGCACGTGCGAGGGGTCCAGGCGCAGCCCGAGTGACGTAAGCACGCGAGGATCGGCGCATCCGCCGCCAAGCGGTGGCAGCCCCGCACGCCACGTCAACCGCCATTCTTCAGCATGTGCAAGACACCCTGGCTGTTCCAATATCGACCAGAACAATTTCCCGTCGATTGGTTGAAGGAGGCCTGCAATCCCGGCGTCCGCTCAGAAGACTACCATTGACTCCACAGCATAGACGTGCACGCCTGGCATGGTGCCGGGCTAGAGCGACTTGGATGATGGAATGGCGGAACGTCGTGTTCTCCGATGAGTCACGCTTCTGTTCTGTCAGTGATAGTCACCGCAGACGCGTGTGGCGTCGGCGTGGAGAAAGGTCAAATCCGGCCGTAACTGTGGAGCGCCCTACCGCTAGACAACGCGGCATCATGGTTTGGGGCGCTATTGCGTATGATTCCACGTCACCTCTAGTGCGTATTCAAGGCACGTTAAATGCCCACCGCTACGTGCAGCATGTGCTGCGGCTGGTGGCACTCCCGTACCTTCAGGGGCTGCCCAATGCTCTGTTTCAGCAGGATAATGCCCGCCCACACACTGCTCGCATCTCCCAACAGGCTCTACGAGGTGTACAGATGCTTCCGTGGCCAGCGTACTCTCCGGATCTCTCACCAATCGAACACGTGTGGGATCTCATTGGACGCCGTTTGCAAACTCTGCCCCAGCCTCGTACGGACGACCAACTGTGGCAAATGGTTGACAGAGAATGGAGAACCATCCCTCAGGACACCATCCGCACTCTTATTGACTCTGTACCTCGACGTGTTTCTGCGTTCATCGCCGCTCGCGGTGGTCCTACATCCTACTGAGTCGATGCCGTGCGCATTGTGTAACCTGCATATCGGTTTGAAATAAACATCAATTATTCGTCCGTGCCGTCTCTGTTTTTCCCCCAACTTTAATCCCTTTCGAACCACTCCTCCTTGGTGTTGCATTTGCTCTGTCAATCAGTGTATATTGAATTGCTCTGTTTATTGATTCCCTCTCTATTCTACTTATCTTTTTGTGCGGTTCTTCTCTTGAACTGGCAGAATATGAAGATAAATATGTTGAACAGTTGGGAAAGATACAGGGGACTGCATTCTCTGACAGTCATGGACTTGGAAGAGGAGCAGTTAAAGTTTTTCCTGTCTTTGAATCAGTAGCAGTTACTTCCCACAAAACATCACTGGCTTTGAAATGTCTGTGGCATACGTATAAAGTAAGATACCACTGTGAGCCAACTTCATGCATTTACAGAGTGAATAGGCCTACATATGTAGGCATGTAGTTTAATGTGTATAATAAATCTAATTCGGGTAATCATAATAATGTATCCCTTGATTGTAAGCTAACATAACCTCATATCTTACGAGAGTAAACATACCTACATATCACTAGTTGCTGCGTGTAGTTTAATACCTAATAGGCCTATTTGCATTATGATTATGTGAGAAAGTAAAAGTAACAGTTACTCACCACCGAGTAATTAGTAACTCTGTAATCTTGTCTTGGAATTGCACGTAACCATCTCTGCTGCATAACCTCATCTTTCGGGAACTTAAACACATGGACTTTGTTATCATTATCGTAATTTCCCTTGCCGTTAGGCACACAACACTTTAGCACCATTGTACACAACGATTCGCAACTGGTACAATTAAAATAATTAAAACACTTCTACATAATTGCAACGACACATGGCCACACTCATTGCTTTCTTAACACTGAGAAGGTTCAAGCTTGCCTCCCGGTAGTGACGTCACGGTAGATATGCGGAACAGTTGTGTGGCCTTATTATCTAGGAGGTGTTGGCACAAGACTCTCGGAGACACTTCGGCTGATGGCCGGAAGCGCTCTCTGTCAAGGAGAAAACAAGTCATACGTCACGTCCAGGGGAGAGACAGACAAAAATGTCGATAGCGGTCAATGAATGTGGTATGTTCTAAGAAGTGCGTCACGAAGGCAAACTTGGTTCGGCACAGTGTATGTGTATGTACTGCACCCTTGCACGGAGTCCTCTGCGGTGATCTTTTCTTTCTGGATTTTGCCTCGGCTGCCCTGTAATAAAAAATGCTCACCACAGATGTCTCTTCTCTCCAGGGGTGGCCACGTTCACTAGACTGTCGAGGTGCATTACGGTAGTAGGATATGAGGCTGCTATGTGCTAATCTAATCTACTGAAAAAAAGAAAATACTGGCCCTGACTGAGGTTTATATATGTTTATTTATAAATGAAATGGACTAATTCAAAAGGAATAAACATATAATTATTGAATTAAAATAAAATATAAATTTGACACAAGCATGTGTGCAACAAGCGTAACCGAGTGTAAATGCAAAGAAAACATACAAAAGATAACAGTTTATTCTCCAGATCAACTAACTGATTTAATAATGGAGGCTCAACATGTAAGTGTCCTCACGAATTAATTCACTGAATGCAATTAATTAAATATTTTTTCTAATTGACTATGTAGTTTCTGGACAATAATGACACTCTACAATATATTCTCTGCTAATTAAATTGAATCACTATTCATTAAGGTGAACAATATATATTTGTTTTTGACTAAAACTGGGTAATAAAAATATCAACAGTATCCTTTACCAATTAACCATTAGTAGTGTTCACACATACAATTTATGTGACTCAGAACATTCAATAATCTTTGGGATTCACTACTCCCCTTTACCAATTTCTTCTAAATTTAATTACGGTAATTTGACATAGCGTTAGTGGCATCTGATGGTTAACTGTAGGATTTTAGTTTTAAGAATCTATCCCTTTTTATATCTGATTTATTTCATCTTAATTTAATCTTAATTTATTTCATCTGAATGCAATCTCACCATTCTCGTATTATTATTATTAATTTAATTTGTATTAGATCTAGTTATTTTAAGTAACACAATGCAATATATGTATATTTCAGTTCCTCGTTAGATGGAAGAGAAGGCCTGAAGGCCTTAATCTTGCCAGGTAAAATAAAACATTACTAAACTAAACTAAACTAAACTAAACTAAACTAAACTAGACTGTCTCCATCTGCCACTTCATAAATTTATTCATAAAGATAATTGTCACTGATTGATTTTGTTTCCTTATCAGAAGTTTACGAATTTAATGATGACATCACTGTGTAAAACCATGGAGTAGGTCAATCACCTCAAGTTAAATTGATTATCTAGTCAAGTGAACAGCTATTATTTCCATTTACATGACAAGCGTTGATCATATTTGGTCTCAAAGGGACCCGAACTAAATGAAGAGAACAAAAATACATGACACATATTCATAATTTCTAGATCAACCTTGTCTGAATTTACACGTACACAATTTATAATTATAGGGTGCGCCGTTCAGTTACGTTTCAAATTATGTTTGCCGTTATTGTGTAAATAAGAAGCGAATCTAAGATGCTGTCTAGTTAGATTGACACGAGATCTCGTGAACCTAATATAACGAACACAGCGGAAAATCTTCCTTCCTAATAAAATAAATCTATCTACATTTATAATCACAGTCAATCATCGCCTATGCTAAAATAAAATACTAAATAAAAAGAGTAAACATTAATGAAATAAGACATCTATGCAAATATCCTACATTAATTAATGATCACACCGATTCAGGCACACAGTCAAATCCAATGCAAACATAGTATACAGTTAATTTACAGATTTTTACGATGCATGTTTATTTCAATGTCCATGGATATTATCATTGAAATCAGCATCGGCCATGACCTAGATGTGTGTCGTTCATGACTGTCTCCTGACATAGAACAACACAAATGACATTTCATTACAGAAGTAAGTACAATTATCAATTCAAAACATGGCGCAAGAAAATCTCCCGGATGGATTTAACATAACGCTCGAAATACAGCGACATCTGCCACAGCCTATTCCTCACAAAATTTCCATATGCAAACCATTTGATATTATTTTCGTAAAAATGATCATAGCTCCACTGTAAGGGTCAGCGTTCCTTATATAACCGTTACATAAATATTCGATGATTGGTTGCACGGGTTCTTTACTCTAAACTAGATCCTTTTCATCACTGTAGTGAGCATTTCTTTTACATCCTTATTTCTCCACTTATTTTTAATTATCCCTATTTATAACATCGTAGACCTCAAATGGCGCCCGTGTTCCTGAGTATACAAATCATTGCCCTATTCTTTCGTACACAGAGCTTCGCGAATTCCTTATATCTTGAATATTCATGTCATTTATACCTCAGCGTCTCCGCTGGCATATACACTGACTGACAAAGCAAATGCAACACCAAGGAGGAGTGGTTCGAAAGGGATGAAAGTTGGGGAAAAAGCAGAGTCGGCACGGACGAATAATTGATGTTTATTTCAAACCGATATGCAGGTTACACAATGCGCACGGCATCGACTCAGTAGGATGTAGGACCACCGCGAGCGGCGATGCACGCAGAAACACGTCGAGGTACAGAGTCAATAAGAGTGCGGATGGTGTCCTGAGGGATGGTTCTCCATTCTCTGTCAACCATTTGCCACAGTTGGTCGTCAGTACGAGGCTGGGGCAGAGTTTGCAAACGGCGTCTAATGAGATCCCACACGTGTTCGATTGGTGAGAGATCCGGAGAGTACGCTGGCCACGGAAGCATCTGTACACCTCGTAGAGCCTGTTGGGAGATGCGAGCAGTGTGTGGGCGGGCATTATCCTGCTGAAACAGAGCATTGGGCAGCCCCTGAAGGTACGGGAGTGCCACCGGCAGCAGCACATGCTGCACGTAGCGGTGGGCATTTAACGTGCCTTGAATACGCACTAGAGGTGACGTGGAATCATACGCAATAGCGCCCCAAACCATGATGCCGCGTTGTCTAGCGGTAGGGCGCTCCACATTTACTGCCGGATTTGACCTTTCTCCACGCCGACGCCACACTCGTCTGCGGTGACTATCACTGACAGAACAGAAGCGTGACTCATCGGAGAACACGACGTTCCACCATTCCCTCATCCAAGTCGCTCTAGCCCGGCACCATGCCAGGCGTGCACGTCTATGCTGTGGAGTCAATGGTAGTCTTTTGAGCGGACGCCGGGAGTGCAGGCCTCCTTCAACCAATCGACGGGAAATTGTTCTGGTCGATATTGGAACAGCCAGGGTGTCTTGCACATGCTGAAGAATGGCGGTTGACGTGGCGTGCGGGGCTGCCACCGCTTGGCGGCGGATGCGCCGATACTCGCGTGCTGACGTCACTCGGGCTGCGCCTGGACCCCTCGCACGTGCCACATGTCCCTGCGCCAACCATCTTCGCCACAGGCGCTGCACCGGGGACACATCCCTATGGGTATCGGCTGCGATTTGACGAAGCGACCAACCTGCCCTTCTCAGCCCGATCACCATACCCCTCGTAAAGTCGTCTGTCTGCTGGAAATGCCTCCGTTGACGGCGGCCTGGCATTCTTAGCTATACACGTGTCCTGTGGCACACGACAACACGTTCTACAATGACTGTCGGCTGAGAAATCACGGTACGAAGTGGGCCATTCGCCAACGCCGTGTCCCATTTATCTTTCGCTACGTGCGCAGCACAGCGGCGCATTTAACATCATGAGCATACCTCAGTGACGTCAGTCTACCCTGCAATTGGCATAAAGTTCTGACCACTCCTTCTTGGTGTTGCATTTGCTCTGTCAGTCAGTGTAAATTACTTCCTTCTTTACTCTCATTTATATAACTTGTCTCTCAGCTAATCGGCAGACATGGACATATCTGTTTTAATACTCTCAGGATAAATTAACAATACATGCTCATAATTATCCATCAAAACGGACCAATCAACGTTCAACAACCTTCCACAACCAATTCATCAACTTCAATATAGCAACAATGGCTCCTTTACTTCAAACGACGTTAAAAAAAACTATTTCAGTTGGCTTCCAGGATTTTCGCGATAATTAACGATCCCGTAAAATATGCAAACATGAACATAACCATGACAAATAGCGGGATAGCTAACCATGAAACTGTCACAACGTCATAAACATCTCTCTGCGCGAAATAATCTATTATCATCATTATTATCATAATTACTCCATGAGAATGAAAATTCACTGAGCACACTCTAATTGAAGCTAATGTGCATAAATAAATTATTTTCCTTGAAATATACGTTTAACTTTGTGCAGAAATCCGAGTCTATGTTGGCTTAGAAAATATCTCCAATTAAATAATATAATCAGTGCCATAGTGCGTGAATAGTAAACAAAGATTATTTACAAGGTGACGACTGCGATATTACTGCATGACTAACATTGAGTGCAAATTAAGCTACTGAGATTTAATCTTTGACAACTGGCGTCCTATACCGAATATATTTTTACATTATTAACAAAAACATCATCTCAGATTATAGTTCACTTACTCATTTGAAGCCAACGGCCGTAGCCGTGTTGAAACACCGGATCCCGTGAGATCTCCGAAGTTAAGCAACATTGGGCGTGGTCAGGAGTTGGATAGGTTGCCACGCGCTGCTGGTGGGGGTAAGGTAATGGAGGAGCGGAAAGGAACTGGCCACCCTACCGCACGTAAACTCCGGCTCAGGACCACCTCTGCGGAGGTTCGGACCTGCCTTCGGGCAGAATAACCCTTACCTACTCATTTGAAGATTGCCGGCCGCTTCACCAATAATGCACGCGGGTGCTTAGCTTAAGCCATGGCGATTGAGACATAGGATTTCGTTATGATTTCGCCGTATCCAGACATGATTGGCGTCTTCATGTACACACGAAACTTGGTCTTGATGCTTGCTTACTTACTAGTTACAAAATGTATCTTACGCCAACACTTTTGATTGAGAATAATGGACTCTGCACACGATTATAATATCACTCTTATAATGAAATCACTGTTGGAATACTAATACGAAAACTTCTGAACAGCTTGACATAGAAAATATTTCCCCTAAAGTAGCGGTCTGTCACCGGATTAGTTCCCTTTCCACAAGGTCGCTCACTTTTCGTTTACGTTTCAAGTTGTCACCCGGGTATTCTTAGAATTTGAACAGGTCAGAGCTACCTGTTTGGTAATTGCACATTCTTCTACTGGCCGCTTTCTGTCCCTCGACCAAACAATTGTGACCAAGCATGTGTTTTGTTAACCGCTGCTCGTTTGCTTGCCTAGTAATCTACCTGTCTTATTTTTACAGCAAGAGAACTTGCTATAGCTGGGGACAAATCATGACGACCTCGCCTCACACCACTACTTTCCAGCGGCAGCTCTGTGTCTGTTAGCGACTTATAGGATTTACTACCTCTACTGCATCCAGAATTGCCAAATCGGCTACAGCACTCTACATGAAGAAAGGGTAAATACTACAGAGAATGAGGAAGAAAATGGTTTGGCAGCCTCTCCAAAACAAACAAGGATCACTTAGAGCTTGTTAACTCAGCAGGGTGCAGGGTGTGATTGACTACTGGCTTTCAGCTCGCTTCCAAGAACCGAGGTCGTCATGTTTTGTCCCCAACTATATATAAGTTGCTGTAAGTTTGCCAATAACATCGTTTATGCGGCAAGGCATAAAATTATTAATATGTTAAAATTTGGCTTAGAATGTTTATTTTCCCACTGGAAACTCTTATTATGAATGAATGTTTTCTCTCACTGAGCACTGAAATCTGATAGTCTAAAGTTAACGTTAATGTTCCCCATCATTGCTTATAACTTGACACAGACAAACTCAAAGTCTAGAAGTAACTTACTCACTTGAAGATTATTACTGGTGATACGAAACACATTGAAGATTAACGAGACACATTGAGAATAAGCTGCACACTGAGGATAGTCTGCACACTCCGAGAATACACGAAACACCGAGAATGAACGCGGTAGTCGGGTCTCTTTATGAGTGCATGGTTACCACCGGGCTCGCCTTCCTACCTGAAGGGGGTTCGTGAACTTTTCATCCCTCCGGTATGGGGGGTATGTCCTTAGCGGAAATAATTTTTATATCACAAGTTTTAAAATTTCACCACGGTTATTTCTAAACTCACAATATGCAAGCTTACACGCTGATGAACGCCACCTCAGAAATCGACCGTAGAGTTCTTAATTAATTTATAGGCGTAGTATTTTCTGTTGATAACGCACTGTAGGTTGACGTATGATGGCAACACGTAATTCACAGCGCGGCACGTGCGTTATAGCTACGCACTTTTTCAAATAAAATTGTAACACTTGTGATTAACAACAGAAACAGCACAGAAAATATGATATTTTATCCCGCTGTCTGAATCGCACTCTTTTTCTTTAACATTCTCCACACATCTAAGATTGTGAGGCGCTGGTTTCGAATGAGTAATATAGAGTAATGCAATCAGCTAAACATTGCCTGGGGGTTTCTGACACGTTTCCGGATGGACTAAACCATTGGTGAAGGGGCCCATTCACAGTCAAGCGGGTTGGCGAGCCGGTTCGTGATCTCGGTCGCACTGACCGGCTCGAAGGTGTATGGGGGGTTGTTGAGGGTTGGGCTCGAGGTTGGATCCGTGTTGGCGGTTCGACAGCTAAGCCGGCGAACCCGACTGGTTCGCCAACCCGTCAGTGTGTGTATGGCCGCTATCTGACCGGCTCACTGTGGTTTCGTCTGTAGCTTACTTTGGTTTCTGTGTGAGTTAATTAGGCCTACCACGAATAACAATGACGTTTGAGGAGGAGAATAAGCAGTTTCGGGAAGAATTTATTGAAATGTAACGGACGAGTCCTTGAGCTTTCCCATCCTTGCGTCACGCAATACCTTCCATGTGTTAATGCGACATTCAAACGCTAATAATAATAATAATAATAATAATAATAATAATAATAATAATAATAATAATAATAATAATAATAATAATAATAATAATAATAATAATAATAGCCTATAGACCATTCTGCTATGACATATTGAAACGGTAACACCCTACGAGCATTCACGTTTCATTCTTTTATTAAGAGAAGCTCGCTAACACCCGGCCGTAAGCGTTTAAAACTTGCGCCGAGCGCACAGGCATAATGGGAACTGCGAGCAAGTTCGCGACGTTCCAGAACACCGGCCAAGGACAAGCGACGTCACGCAGAAGGTTCCTTCGTGTTCCATTGCGGCATGAACGAAATATAAGCGAGTCGCCAGCCTGGGGTAAGGCAGAATGTAAGCAGAGGGCCTGCAGTAAAGCAGAAAGAGAGTGTGCGGTATGCGACGGCAGTGTGCTGAAGGCAGAGAGTGGAGTGAGTCGGCAGTAAGCCGTGAGTCAGCGAGTGTGTGCAAGTAAGCACGTCGCGACATAATTCGTCTCTCGGTCCGGCTGTATATTTGAATTCGTTTAAAGACTGTGTTCTCACACAAACTGTGCCAGCTTTGAATTCGTTTAAAACTGTGTTCTCACATAAACTGTGCCAGCTTTGAATTCGTTTAAAAACTGTGTTTTTGCATTAATTGTGCCAGCTTTGAATTCGTTTAAAGACTGTGTTCTCGCCAGCTTGAATTCATTTAAAAACTATGTTCTCACATAAACTGTGCCAGCTTTGAATTCGTTTAAAAACTGTGTTTTTGCATTAATTGTGTCAGCCTTGAATTCGTTTAAAGACTGTGTTCTCGCCAGCTTGAATTCATTTAAAGACTGTGTTCTCACATAAACTGTGCCAGCTTTGAATTCGTTTAAAAACTGTGTTTTTGCATTAATTGTGCCAGCTTTGAATTCGTTTAAAAACTATGTTCTCACATAAACTGTGCCAGCTTTGAATTCGTTTAAAAACTGTGTTTTTGCATTAATTGTGTCAGCCTTGAATTCGTTTAAAGACTGTGTTCTCGCCAGCTTGAATTCATTTAAAGACTGTGTTCTCACATAAACTGTGCCAGCTTTGAATTCGTTTAAAAACTGTGTTTTTGCATTAATTGTGTCAGCCTTGAATTCGTTTAAAGACTGTGTTCTCGCCAGCTTGAATTCATTTAAAGACTGTGTTCTCACATAAACTGTGCCAGCTTTGAATTCGTTTAAAACTGTGTTCTTGCATTCATTATGTCTATCCGTTGAACTGTGTTGCATTATGATCTTAAGTGCCAGTGATAATCTGAAAATCACGACGTACTGGAACTTGGACTGTCATTTATTTCAACAAATGCATTATGCTGGTGGAGTACAGTGCAGAGACTGTACTCGATTTTCTTTATGAAGTGCTTGATCACCGCACCTCGGAAGGCCCTAGATTGTTTCATTTGCGTATTATTCCAAATACGAACTGTGACTCTAACTTTATCCTTGCTGCTGTGGGAACTATTTCGGCGTGCTTCGCCATAGGGAAGTGTCACACCAGTACCCTATGACGTCAAATGTGGCAGCTCCACATTTCCCCGTTCCTGCCTCTGGTTCGAGTCCTCAACACTAATACAAACACCAACGACGGATGACAACGCCGACGCCGACCGCGAGACGACGCAGCCGCCGCGGGACAACGTCCTCTTCACGCCATCAGGGACAAATCTACAATTCAACTATAAAAGGTGACATAATTATTTGCCTATTTATTGAATAAACTGAAGGATCCACTTAATCATGAATTTTTCTTTCACTACCCTTCTCTCTTACTCTCTTAGCATGGGCCGTACACGCCTTGTCGTTCCTCATGTTCTCCGATATACTGAAGTACGGGCGTTCCTGTTACAATATATGCCTCTCGCACTTAAGTTGTTAATACTGTAAATATGTATCATACATTACTACAGTAGTGAAATTTTCTGTATTTCATAATTAGTAGTGACATAACATTTCCCAAACTAATCACTTTCAAAATAACATTACGTTTGTTATATAAAAACGAACTTATAATACATCACAATCAAAATTTTGTAGGCCCACTTACGTGCAAATATTCCGGCTGCAGCGTATCGAAGTTTGCCCAACACGTCTCAGGAATGATTTTTTCAAGAAGCTGAGGAGATATTACACTGCTAAATTTCAGGTCTTCATAACTTCTCCCTGTCGCTAGAAATCGCAATGTTACAATTAACCTCTCTTCAGCACTGATGCTATCTCTCATGTGTGTCTCCTGTTTCTCTATGTTTGGCCGAATCAACTCCAACAATTCGCAAAATCTGTCGCTATCCATACGCAGAAAGTTCTTATAACCTTCAGGTTCTTGTACGCACAGAGTTCTTAATAGGCTGACGTGTGAAAATCGTGGTTTATCTCTCAACCATTCCTTCATCCACATACGTTTCTTCTTCTTTCCTTCATCAATGCACAACATGCTGCAACAGCTACAGCCACTTTGGAATGTTTTCGTTGGGCCATAACAAAAACTTTTCTTTGCTAGTGGCTTTACGTCGCACCGACACAGCTAGGTCTTATTGCCACGATGGGATACGAAAGGCCTAGGAGTTGGAAGGAAGCGGCTGTGGCCTTAATTAAGGTACAGTCCCAGCATTTGCCTCGTGTGAAAATGGGAAACCAAGGAAAACCATCTTCAGGGCTGCCGAGAGTGGGATTCGAACCCACTATCTCTATAACAAAAACTAGGCAATGCACATACTATTTGCAATACAGACTGTCGGACTGGTCCGCCAACGGGTTCGCCAGTGTATGGTCACCGTCGAGCCAGTCGGGTGCGGGGGTATGGATTTTATACATGGACGGGCTCGCCAACCGGCTCGACTGTGAATGGGCCCCTTTGGATGGCTAGTATAACTCTGTCCCTTATTGCAAATTTGTTTTTTCTGTCTTCAACTCTTGCTTTGTTCAGAACTGGGAGTGCCTTTATGGCTCTCGACATCCGGTTTCCCGTGAGAACATAGCAACATAAATATTTGGCTGTCGGCTCCTCGACTTTTAATAGAGGGATCCCAACAAGTGTTACAGGTTTGAAGCATCCCGCTACGTGCTTTAACGTTGTTCACTGGGATTTAGCCTCCCTCCCAAGAATTTATATTGGAAGTGCCATGCCGCGCCTGAGTGAACTACGCTGCGGTGGCTATATTTGCGATCAGATATTGTTTAAAATAATCATCTATTTCATATTAATTCGGATTATGGGTGCAGTACGCACTGTATCTTGCATAAGTTTCTGATTAAATTGCCAATGTAATCATTATGTACCGCTTTCCCGTAAATAACTTTTTTGATGGTGCCTAAAACTGAGCGATACATATAGTCATTGACAACATGAAAAAAATGAAATGAGGTATGGCTTTTAGTGCCGGGAGTGTCCGAGGACAATCGATCCCGGGACCCCTGTGGCCAAAGGCCAGCACGCTAACCATTTAGCCATGGAGCCGGACAATTATTTGATAATATGTAGCTACAAGTACCAACAAGTCAAATAGGGCCTACGTACAATACGCAAACTATATGGAGTGTGTATTTTAGCTTGAAATCGAAGAATATTTTTTTTTCTAATGGAAGAGAACTGGGAACCCGGTCCAGCGCTCAGACCAAGTTACAATTCTCTGGACAAGTCATGAATTATACCCTAGCTTTCGGGCAGAAGGCAAATTATGATTAAAAGTAAGAATTTGATTTATTTGCAGCTTACTTGAAGCTTATATTTTTCTGCGAATAGGACCCTGAGTGGCAAAAAATGGCACCAAATTACTCTCAAATTCGCTACGTTGCGTAAATGGCGAATTTAAAAGTAATAGAATTATGCGCCCTCACACCCATCACCCAAAGAGGGAAATCGGTGGAAGCTCAATAACAATGTGCAGCACTGTCTAACACATCATTTCCGGATCTTTGGCTTAGTGATGAGCGTAGTGGCTTTCGGTTCAGAGAAACCTGTGTTCGATTCCTGACCGAGAATCCTCATTATATACAACACATTACACTAATAACCACAGAAACACCCATAAGTGAATACGTCCGTTCACATAGGGTTGGCGTTAGGAAAGGCATCCGGCCGTAAAACCGAGCTAAATCTGTGCAAAATTCCGACCCCCAGTTAATTAGGTAAGGGCCAGGAAGGAGAAAAATATGGACAAGGAAATTGTCTGACATGTATGCCAACGTCATTTAAGGATTCAACCAGTAGTAGCGTATTAATTAACAGATGTCCATCAATGTATCCAGTTCTATTTAACAACTTCAAGAAAAGGTAGAAGAATGTACGGTACTTGACACAGAAGTGAGCTTTCTAAAGTATTACGTGCACCATTTTCTGCCTTGCACAGTGCTTTGTCTTTAAACTCTCGGCGAAGTAGAAAAAATACAAACTATCTTCAGGATTTCCCAATTGTTCATATCAGTTTCAACGCAGAAATTGTTCACAATCCTATAATTATTATTATCCTGGAACTTCAAATTCCTTGCCTTGCACCGGGATGAAATTCGTTCACACTCTTATTATTATTATTATTATTATTATTATTATTATTATTATTATTATTATTATTATTATTATTATTATTATTATTATTATTATTATTATTATACATTGATTTCACCATTAATGCTTTCCCTGAACCCTCCCTTATTGAAGATATTCCGGTAGGCTGTTGCACTAATCAAGCTTCTGATAATGTTCAAATATGTGTCCCTGTTCGATTGTTGGTAACATGTCAGAGAATTAAATCATCCTATGTGAACTTACAAGGATGATTACACCAATGAATTAACATTAAATCTATGCGGTAAATTGCACTTAAAAGACAAATTAGAACGACTTCTTATCTTATAAAATTATTATTATTATTATTATTATTATTATTATTATTATTATTATTATTATTACCGCTGTATCTGTTGTGCATAGAGGGGAAGAAGTGTGATGGGTGAACAAAGCAAAATTTAAAGTTCAACAAAACAAGTTAAAATTCGAGAAGTATTAATTTTCTTTCTTTTCACATAAACATAGTAGACTAATCAAAGTAACAACCAGAAAATAGCCAAACCTCAGACAACTAATAGAGCACTAGGCTCGGAGAAATTTACAAAACTGAGAAACTTTAACCATTAAGTTGAGCTCGTCTGCTCTTTAACAAGATGAGCTTCGAAATTCCGAGATCACTTACACGAATGTCTCAACTGTTCAGAGAGATTTTTCTCATGAATACAAAAGCCCACATAACTTACAGCTTTACTCGTCAAGAGTTCGACTTAATGCACCGAAATATAAAGAGTAGATTACTTGTACAGTTTGTAAAGGTTAAATTTTCAATAAGGTAAATTAAATACTGAGCGAAAAAGAATGCATAGCTTCTGACACAATTTAGAGTTTACAAGGGTGGTCTTTAACTCAGTAGTAATATTTACAAAATTTCATAAGGGTCACAAACCCACGAGTCCATTAATTTACCCTCAAGTGGGCCAGCAGATTACACTTACATTTGGAAGAGCAACAATCGGTTGCTAGAAATATAGTCGTACACTCGTTATTTGCAGGACAGGGGAATACACAAGAAAAAGTATTTAACGATCCAAAGTTAACAGGAGCAGAAAGCCCACGCTACACGGCCGCGAAAATAGGGAAGAAATAACTAGAAGTATTAGATAATACAAAAAGACCGAAATCCAAATGAATGGAGGTAAAAACCAAGCACTCCCAAGAATATCCACAAATTACGTAATTGGGCATAAGGCCCGACGAAGGAGAGGCTAATAGATACTACCCGGTGACTAAGTTCTGGAAATGTTTAAAAGCGGAAGGGAACAAGTTAAATTTAACGGCAGAGAAAAACTTAGTTACCGCATTTAACAACGGTACATCACTCATGCTTCCTTATACTTTATAATGTCCCATCAGTGGGCGACGGAGACCGGAGACCTACTTGAAAAATGTTTATCAGAGAAAACCCTGCATTACAATTTAAAAGTAAACAGAAACTAAAAATTACATTCTAAAAAATGGTCATAGAAATCTTCCCTAAGTACACATGCAGTTTAATCACACGATTTGTATCCTATCTACCTAATAACTGCATTTCTCACACCAGCCTGGGCCCCACCCCCATCACCCCTCTTTCAGCAGGATCCTCCTCTTAGTCGAATTATACAAGCTTCACTGCCGCCACAAAAGACCAAGAATACAGCAAAAACCGTCCTTAAATAGTTAATGAGCCGAACATACCCGAAGGAAAAGAAAGAGAAGACGTGATTTGATGATGGGATTAAGGAGGAAGGGAATATGATAGCTTTTTTTTTTTTTTGCTAGGGGCTTTACGTCGCACCGACACAGATAGGTCTTATGGCGACGATAGGATAGGAAAGGCCTAGGAGTTGGAAGGAAGCGGCCGTGGCCTTAATTAAGGTACAGCCCCAGCATTTGCCTGGTGTGAAAATGGGAAACCACGGAAAACCATCTTCAGGGCTGCCGATAGTGGGATTCGAACCTACTATCTCCCGGATGGAATATGATTGGAGAACCACATTAATTGCAGGGATGGCAACACACAAACTGAAGAATACCAATTACATGGCAATAAAAATATTTTTCATGATAGTTAAAGTCCTTGAATGCCATGCTGCGCTCGTGAATCACCAGTACTAACATCTGTTTCTCACAGTACAAACTTCTTCATCAAAGAGTTCATGTGTATTGCAGTAGTTTACTCTACAGTAGAGCTGGTGGACGGTTTGAATAGCCAGGGAGGCCTAACTCAAGGTTCATCCATTATTATTATTATTATTATTATTATTATTATTATTATTATTATTATTATTATTATTTGTTGTTTAAAACCAAGCAACTTTTTTAAAAAGGTATCCTCGTGTTGACTGAAGATTCTCGCCAGTACTAGTTAAAATATCGACACAATTTATGTGAACAGTCCCGAAATGGTCACGATAGAAACACTACACCAAATTCAAGCCAGAAAATGAGGGCTGTATGTAGAGTTACCGGAGTGATTTCGTTTCGTTCAATACGTAAAAGTTATTCATTATTTTTTTGCTAGTTGCTTTACGTCGCACCAACACAGATATGTCTTATGGTGACGATGGGAGAGGAAACGCCTAGGAATTGGAAGAAAGCGGCCGTGCCATTAATTAAGGTACAGCCCCAGCATTTACCTGGAGTGGAAATGGGAAACCACGCAAAACCACCTTCAGGGCTGCCGACAGTGGGGCTCGAACCCACTATCTCCCGATTACTGGATACTGGCCGCACTTAAACGACTGAAGCTATCGAGCTCGGTATTCTATATTTCAAGCAACGTTTGTATAAGTGTGGAAAATGGCAAGGCATATACGAGGAATGCGGACAAGAGTGGTTGCATGATGATGATGGTGATGATGATTGTTGTTTAAAGGGTTCTAACGTATAAGTCGTCGGCCCAATGTTTATGTTAAAGATAGCTGGAAGTTTAATAGTGGTTCCTGAAAAGACGTGTAATATTAATTGCTCCTAAATCATGCTTGCTTTCATTTGATAGTTAGCAAAACATCTGCAGTGACAAATCTGTACTGTCGTTTAATACTGTTGGCAATGTGACTTCCTTCGATGTATTAATGAATAACGTCCCTTCGTCGACAACATAAAAGTACACGTCACGGAAGCCTCATACCTAAAACAGTAGCCTTGTACACTAGCGTGTAGGTGAGGTTAGATAGCAGTCAAGATATATTTGCAGAACGATTTAAGATCTTGCGCAAAGGAATGTATTCCCTTCATATTTCAACAAGAATACAAAACCAAACTGAACAAAACATAACGAAATGTATGTAGTTTTTTTGTTGATAGTTCATTTAGAGCAAATCTGACCTAGGGTTGGGTGGCGCTCTATCGAGTAACTTCGGTGATCGCTGAACGATAGTTTGTTAGGTTAGTGTAAGCAGACACAATGCGTTACAACAACTTAAGCATAGAATCGGCTTTAAACGGCCTTGGTTCCATTATCAGCATATTGGCTGGTTATTCGCGCGTTAGAGAACTTGTGTAAGATAATATTCCGACAATACAGCACCTATTGAATTCTTTAGTAATTAAAGGAACTTCGAAAGAAATATGCCCGGGCGAGTTGGCCGTGCGGTTTGGGGCGCGCAGCTATTAGCTTGTATCCGCGAGATAGTTGGTTCGAACCCCATTGTCGGCAGTCCTGAAGGTGGTTTTCCGTGGTTTTCCATTTCCACACCAGGTAAATGCTGGGGCTGTACAGCAATTAGGGCCACGTCCGATTCCTTCCCACTCCTAGCCCTTTCCTCTCCCACCGTCGCCGTAAAACCTAACTGTGTCGGTGGGACGTAAAGCAAAAACTTCGAAAGGAAAACATCAATGTTTATGTTTTTGTTGTTGTTTATGATGATGATGATGATGATGATGATGCTTGTTGTTCAAAGGGGCTTAAGATATATATGGTCGGCCCAATCTTTATGTTAAAAAATGGCTAAAGGTCTAATAGTGGTTCCTGAAAAGACCCGTAACATTAATTAATCCTAAATCATGCTTGCTTTCATTTGATAATTAGCAAAACATCTCCAGTGACAAATCTGTACTGTCGTTTAATACTGTTGACAATGAGACTTCCTTCGATGTATTAATGAATAACGTTCCTTCGTCGAGACCATAAAACTACACGTCACGGAATCCTCAGGCCTAAACAGCCTTGTACACTCTTCACACAGAAGGGCGCATAATAACTAGCTCTCAAGGACCAATGACTCTCAGAGCACGACTAGTTCGTCTAGGTGGTTACTCGTAGTGTCTATGATGAAAGTTATAACAAACGCCTTCACTCTATATATTGTCTTGTATAGCGGTTTTCAACCTTTGAGAGACCACGGCCCGGTAAATTACATTTCTATGAGACGAGGGCTCCATCCCAACAAATGTATCTGCAAATAAGTTTCTAATTTCTATAAAGTTCATAGATTTATCGAACACAAGTATTAATAATTAAGTAGGCGTAATCTTAAAAAGTACCGTATTCATTTTCCATTATTACCCAGAATGTATAAGTTTTCGAAGATTTAAAAGTACTTTCCGATCTGGTGATAATACAGGACATTGAAGGAATTTTTCACGCGAAAGTTCTCTCTCCCTCTGTCTGTTCAACAAAAGGGTTCAAAATCCACATGTTTTGCCTCTGAATAAATACAAGTGCCGCCTCTGTGGTGTAGTGGTTAGCGTGATTAGCTGCCACCCCCGGAGGTCCGGGTTCGATTCCCGGCTCTGCCACGAAATTTGAAAAGTGGTACGAGGGCTGGAACGGGGTCCACTCAGCCTCGGGAGGTCAACTGAGTAGAGGCGGGTTCGATTCCCACCTCAGCCATCCTCGAAGTGGTTTTCCGTGGTTTCCCACTTCACCTCCAGGCAAATGCCGGGATGGTACCTATCTTAAGGCCACGGCCGCTTCCTTCCCCCATTCTTGCCTATCCCTTCCAATCTTCCCATCCCCCTACTAGGCCCCTGTTCACTATAGCAGGTGAGGCCGCCTGGGCGAGGTACTGGTCATACTCCCCAGTTGTATCCCCCGACCAAGAGTCTGAAGCTCCAGGACACTGCCCTTGAGGCGGTAGAGGTGGGATCCCTCGCTCAGTCCGAGGGAAAAGCCGAACCTGGAGGATAAACAGATGATGATGATGATGATGATAAATACAAGTTCGGGATAATACTTCCAAACGATAACATCATATATATAATTGGGCTGCAACGTATCTGAGACTGAATCCTGTGGAAAAGGAAGGAATACTTAATTACAGGGCCCGGCGTTTGAGGAACGATATCAGTATACCACATCATAGCACCACCATTGGTTTTAACGGCGTACCTATAACTGCATAAATTTCAGTGGTGCTGTGCGATGATCCAGCTAACCTCCGGGCTGATGAATTAACCTACATTCACCCATGTGGATGGCAATCACTGTCCTTCTTTAAAACAAAAAGACGTTCGCGTCTTTACAACGGGAGACTGGAGTATCGGGAAGCCGTAGTATCCTGTAATTACACATATTTACATTGGATAGAAGACTTTTCTAACATCTACTTCTTCATTTTTCTAGGTTTTAATTTTATCTGAAGTTCCTTTCTAATTTTGAATTTTTTTTTACCAAAGTGCCTTCTTTTCTTTCTACAAGTTTAAACATTGGTATACGTATTTACGAGTTAATTTTCAACTGTTCTGTGATTTAAACTGGGGTTTTCAGTGTGAAACAATTTTGGTCACCAGTAACTCAGGAGAATTGCGTTAAATTTAAAATGTTCTTGGATTTAAAGGATTAAAGTTTTGCATCGAAAATGTATATTTGCAGTTAGCTAACGTAAAGAGGCATCTATAAAAATAACTAAAAAACTGGCAGGTGGCAGTTAGCCACCTAGCGAGCATTTGTGGGATTTTAGGGGTGCAAGTGGGTGAAGGTTAAAGGACAGTATCAAAGAAAATTGTGCTTCAGATCTGACGTTCCTGAATTATACTAATAACCATCCGACTTATGACACCGCCGGGCTGAGTGGCTAGTTCGTGCGCAACCTCGGTCGAGGTAACACGGCAAGCAGCCAAGCGGTGACAGTGAGCTAGTGCGAAAGTCATTGCGACTTGTGTTCTCGTTACATCTTTGGAATAGCCTCAGTACTAATATGGCAAGTATACGGAAAAATACTATTAAATGTGTGTTTGAGGATAGGAATAATAGGCCTACTCCACTGGAAATTCATCGCTGGATAGGAACAGAACTCAAACTTAACAAGGACCAAATTATAGCCATTCAACTTCATAATGGGGAAAATGCAGTGTATATTAAATTAGTCTCTGTTGTACTATATGAAAACTTATTATCCCGGCATGAAGGTGTGAAAGTATTCCGTCTTTCTACTGGTCTTTCAACTAATGTGACAATTACTGCTGCGGACACCTCTACTAAGCGAGTGCGTGTATTCAACTTACCACCTGAAGTAAACAACGAACGGCTTGCCCGCGTGCTGTCAACTTACGGGCTGGTCAAGGACATTCGGGACGAGAAGTGGAGTGACCCCTACGAATTTTCTGACGTGAGTAACGGCATTCGTGTTGTCAATATTGAACTTAAGTACCCTATACCCACTCAACTAACTGTTAATGACTGTAGAATTCTCCTAACGTATGAGGGCCAAATGAAATCATGTTTTTACTGTAAGGAAACGACACATTTACAAGTAGATTGTCCGCATCGTAGAAGCCGACCGGCTTTGAACGTCAGGCAGCCGACATACAGCACTGTGTTGACTGCTTCTGACGGAACTGGCAATATAAATAACATTACTGAGGATGGTGGAGACGTTAGTTCACCACCACTTCCTAGCTTAGAAGGCCTTAATACTTCACATGCAGATCTCACAGACATAGACAACACCATGGAACCAGCCGTACAGCACATTAACACAGATGAACCAGCTTCAAATACACAGGATATTGAAGAAGTAGTACTAGAACCTTCCGCTGAGGGACACACACATAACACAGTGACAGGCCAGACTGTTGAACAGGGACAAGAGGATAGCAAACTTAATGTTAATGCGGCTACCGTAGTGAAATCCTCCTCATGGGCGGAACAGATGGACGTCCTAGAAGACAATGAACCCCAGTTACATAAACTCCTTCCAGTGGACATTCATCATGAGCCTGCCAACCATATGATGCCGTCACACCAACACCAATTAGTGCCTGTAGATGTCACTAAAGACACTGAAGTCGCACCTCCTAATATTGACATCGTACAGCAACTTGAGTCTACACTAACACCTGACCTGAGGACGGACTTAGTAGCCGTAGAACAACGAATATTACCTACTGGAAATCTGGATAATAAGACACCCACGCCTATAGTTCCTAAAGATTCGTTCACTCTAACAACGAAAGCTGCCAGTAAAAATAGTGCTCGAGAGGGAGCTAAACCGTATCGTACACAACCCCGCAGTACTTCCCGAAGCCGTCGCAAATCTCCAGAGGCTCGTAAATAGATTGATAATGGGACGCACCTTTGATAGGATATTGTGTACAAGGGAGTTGGTTATATTGCTGATGGTGCAGATTCTGACTCTCGTTACTGTAAACATCAATGTCATCCAAAGCCACCTTAAATTTCAAGTGTTTGAACGATTTCTTCGTTCTAATGATATTGACATTGCTTTTTTACAAGAAGTCGCACTCCCTGTGTTACCCATATCCTCATACTTCAACCAATATATCAACATTGGCAATGCTAGTAGGGGAACAGGATTCCTTACCCGGCACGACCTGAAACTGGAAGATGTGCACAGTCACCCTTCAGGAAGGATCATATCTGGACACATTAATGACACTACGCTAATAAATATTTATGCACCATCAGGGAGCCACAACCGTGTTCAACGTAAGAACTTCTTTCAGAACGATATACTCCAACACCTGCATAATATGAAAGAAAAAACAATCCTCGCCGGGGACTTTAATTGTGTTCAACGAACAGAAGATTCGACGGGGCAAACTTATGCGACCAACCCTGCCTTAAAAGATCTCATAACCTCATTAAACCTGATCGATGTTGTGGATAAGTTGCATGTACCCCTTCCCCACTATACCTACATCCAGTATAACTCCTCCTCCCGCCTTGACCGTATGTATGTTTCCCGAACACTCATTCACCCTAGAACTTACGAGGTGATCCCCGTTAGCTTCACCAATCACCACGCAGTTGTATGTAAAATAAATTTCCCACACAAAGTATACTATATAGGGAGAGGGTACTGGAAACTGAACTGCTCACTGCTACAGGATGATCAATGCACGGAAGCTTTTCTAAGACAATGGAACAAATGGTTACTTCAGAAATGTAAATATAGCGATAGTGCAGAATGTTGCCTTTGCTGGTGGGACCTAGTGTTTACAGTGCACTATGTCTTCTGGTATGGGCTAGAGTAATTTTGTTACTTTCATTGATCTGTCTTAGCTTTATCCTTGGCTATGACAAAATGAAAGTGACTGAGGTATGAGTGATGCTAGTAATGCCATTCCCTCTGCAGCCAGTCCCTGCTATGAATGGTGTGAAAATATTGCTCATAGGGTCGGTTGGTGCATGCATTTCAGTGGGCTTGGCGGACTGATATGTAATAGCAACTTCTGGCTCGGTGAGGAAAGCAACGGGAAACTACCTCACTCCTCATTTCCCTAGTACGCCTCTTCAGTGATGCCTAGGCCATCTATGACAGCTGATGGCAGAGCTGTTGAGGATCCAACCAGCCTTCGGGCTGAGGACTAAACATACACATACAGTGCAGAATGGTGGGACCAGTTAATCAAACCGGGGATAAGAAGATTCTTCAAAAATATTGCGTATCAAAAGGCCCAAGAGAGACGCGATACAGCTGACTTCTATTACAGGGTTCTCCGACAGCTCCAGGAGAGGAATAACGCTGGCGAACGAAATTACCATGAGATTACAGATGTTAAAGATAAACTGTTGACGGCACAGCAGAGGACGCTCACAAAATTAAACGTAACCCTGAAGAATCAAACGGCACTACCTGATGAGGTTGCAAGTGTCTATTATATTGCACGTACACAGCGAGAGCAACAACGCCGGTACATTCATACAATAAGATCGTCCGATGGAAGAGAGGTGACGTCACAAGAAGACATCAGAAGAGAAATTTCCTCATTTTATCAACAATTCTATGCCAGGGAATCTATCGATGTACACGAAGTCAATACCTTGCTTCAGTCCTGCGATGCCCACCTTACTCCAGCAAGTAAAGAACTGCTTGGCATGGACATTACTGATGATGAAATTCAAGCCGTCATAAGAAATCTTCCGACCAATCGCTCTCCAGGAATCGACGGGGTCCCTTATGAATTTTATAAACAGTACTGGTTTATTATTGGCAAAGAGTTTTGTGACGTTATCCGCACTATCTTGAGACGTCGTTCCCTATGTAAAACCCACTATGAAGGTATCATAGTTCTCATCCCCAAAAAGAAAGGAACCCTTCAGGTGGAGGACTTCAGGCCTATTACTCTACTATGCAGTGATTATAAAATACTAACCAGAGTGTTATCCCGTCGTATGAAGACAGTCCTCATAGATATAATCGGACCCGAACAGTGTTGCAGCGTTCCCGGACGTACAATTTTGACCAATTTACGAACACTACGTGATATCCATCTGAAAACAGCCTCTCAGCCGAGTGACCACCTCAGTCTCCTGAATACAGATCTTGATAAAGCATTTTATCGTATTAGCCATCAGTACCTCTACATCGTTTTAAAGCACTTCCAATTCCCTGACACAGTGATCGATTACACTTGAATGATAAACTGCCACTCTATATCTCGAATCCTTGTTAACGGCTTCCTCTCGACGCCCATACCGATAGAAAGATCAGTAAGACAGGGATGCCTCCTCTCCATGTTACTCTTCGTCATAGGCCTGGAACCATTTATTAGGACACTTCAACCAAAGTTACAAGGATACAGAGTGAATATCCATACCTTTTCAATGTGTGTTTACGCAGATGACATATCGATATTAGTCAGAGGTGAACAGGACATTCAACATATCTCTCAAGCTCTCAGCACATACAGCGCCGGTTCAGGGGCAAAAGCCAATCCAAGGAAAACTACTTTACTGAACTTAAACGATGGGCCCGGCATCGTACAGAAAAACTGGTTTAACATTGTTGATGAAGTGAAGATCCTTGGTATTAAATGGACAAAGACTGTGATAGGTACTTTAGAAACCAACTGGGCTACTGTTATTGCTAATGTTAGGGGTGTGATGATGAACTTTCGTACACGAACTTTGAATATAACTCAACGGATTGTGGTGACAAACATCTATGCTCTCTCAAAGGTTTGGTACTTAGCTCAAGTGTTCCCGCTACCCAACAACTTTGAAAGCCAGCTCTCAAAATATATTGGCTGGTTCATCTGGCAAGGCTATTTATTTAGAGTACAACGGGAACAGCTGTATCTTCCATGTAAACTTGGTGGATTAGGACTCATCGCACACGGAACGAAATGCCAAGCTCTACTTCTTAAAAATGATATTTCTATATTATTACAATCGGACAATTTCTCGAAGGCATTGTACAAAGACACTTGGAGCCCAGATAACAGTGACTCTAGTTCCTTGCCGAAAATTTTTAGAGATCACCAACTGAAACTCCAAAAGTTCATCAGTGAACTCCCGTCTGGAACGAATGCTACTACCAAGACCATCTACACTATGTTACGACGAGCTGTGCACTTCACCCCGCGGATTGAGTCCAGGGCACTCTACGCCCACTGGTCAACGGTGTGGGTCAACTTTAGCCGTATGAAACTCTCGTCCCACGCACGTTCCCAAATATTCCTTTTCCTAAACAATCTGGTACCAACAGCACAACGTCGCTACCAAATACATCTGGAACAATCGCCTTGGTGTACGGTGTGTGGTCAGATGGACACAGTGATACATCGCTTGACAACATGCACACATGCCGTGCGCACATGGAGCTGGTGTAAACGACAGGTGTGTCGCCTCATGAACCTTCCTCTTGGAGACATCGATGACAGGAAACTGATTCGCCTGTCTGTAACGGCCTTTCCTCAGATAAAACAGCAAGCGATTGTATGGCTCCTAGGTCACTACATTACATACATGTTGGACAGTGTTGATGGTGTCATACTACCGGCTCTCTTGTACCACCTAAGGAAAGAGAGATGGAAACTGAGTGAAAGTGGACAGCTAGAAGATAGATATGGCCATTACTTGAACTGTCTTGATATATAATGTGTCTTTGTGTTTTTACGTTTTAGTTTTGAATGAACACCTCGAAGGTATCGGTGATTTTTTTTAAATTTTTTTTATTTATTTTTTTATTTTTTTATTACCAGACAGTGCATGAACAAATGAACTATTTCAACACTATTTCACCAATACCTGGCAAGTGCAGATTTATTTCATGTGTGAATGTAAATATTGAAGTATAGAATAAATTAAAATAGTTGAAAAAAAAAGTGGATCAGACGGTTAAGGCGCTGGCCTTCTAACCCCAACTTGGCAGGTTCGATCCTAGCTCAGTCCGGTGGTATTTCAAGGTGCTCAAATACGACAGCCTCGTTTCGGTAGATTTACTGGCACGTAAAAGATCTCCTACGGGACTAAATTCCGGCACCTGGCCGTCTCCGAAGACCGTAAAAGTAGTTAGTGGGACGTAAAGAGAATAACATTATTATTATTATTATTGCCTTATGACAACGTAGTCTTAATGCTGAACAAACAGTGCTCATTGCTTTGTTCCTGCATTCAGTATCGTACAGTATTCAGTAATCAGTGAGAAACATGTATAGTAATTTTCTAGACCACAAACAGATTGCAGGTAAATATTTCATTCAGCGAGTCGCTTAATGTAGCAGTAATACAGCTAGGATTCACGTGAAGCTGGGATTGCACAGCCTTGACATTAACATGTTCTAGAAATGAAAACTAAGAGTATAGCAGCTGAATGATTTAGTCACTACCCTCTCAATAAGGTGGCCACGGCTCTGATCCTGGGCAATGTGTGAGAGAGTTTCAAATGGAAAATTACATCATTTTCTGTTCAGTTCCCGTATAAAACTGAAATTTTGTTTATAACATGAGAATATTTTATAAGACGTATTCAGATCTGCTGAGGATGAGATTCGAACCCATTATCTTCCAAATGCAAACTCACGGTCTACTGTGCCTGCACCACGTGGAAAGCCTGCTGTGTATATACAGTATGATTATTCACCTTGCCGCCTTGTATTGGCAAAATTTTAAACCAATAAATTAGAGTCTGGTGTGAATTTTGATTTTACAGAACTTCTTACTCCAGTGTTCATCTCTTCAATTTCAAGGCCCATTCTCTCTTTTACTGAACTTATTAAATAATAATAATAATAATAATAATAATAATAATAATAATAATAATAATAATAATAATAATAATAATAATGTTATTTGCTTTACGTCCCAATAACTACTTTTACGGTTTTCGGAGACGCCGAGGTGCCGGAAATTACTTCCGCAGGAGTTATTTTACGTGTCAGTAAATCTACAGACATGAGGCTGACGTATTTGAGCACCTTCAAATATCACTAGACTGAGCCAAGATCGAACCTACCAAGATAGGGTCAGAAGGCCGCCGCCTCAACCGTCTGAGCCACTCAGCCCGGCACTGAACTTATTATTATCGCGTCTAAATTCCATGTGTTAAATACTATGTAAGTGAACTAAATTGCATAAGTTAAATTAATTCATTATGCATGCTCAGGCTGAATTGCCATATATTGACAAATACCAGCAACGGCGTAAAATACCATTGATCGTGGGCCGATGACTTAGATGTTAGGCCACTTTAAACACAAGCATACCGAGCTCGATAGCAGCAGTCGCTTAAGTGCGACCAGTTTCCAGTATTCGGGAGATAGTGGGTTCGAACCCCACTGTCGGCAGCCCTGAAGATGGTTTTCCGTGGTTTCCCATTTTCACACCAGGCAAATGCTGGGGCTGTACCTTAATTAAGGCCACGGCCGATTCCTTCCCTCTCTTAGCCCTTTCCTATCCCATCGTCACCATAAAACCTATCTGTGTCAGTGCGACGTAAAGCCAATAGCAAAAAGAAAACCAACAAACAAACACACAAGCATTGATCGTTGGGAGCTAATCTAAATGACACATATTTGTTAAACTAGCCCGCATGGTGTGCCGTTTAAGTACGTTAAATGCTACACGATGGCATACACAATGCCTCTGAGCTTTGTTGCTGGTTCAGCCAATCCTATGTTCAAAGAAATTATCTGGTTGCAACACTTCAAGAAGTGAAATGCCTGTAGCCGAGAAATCATATAAGGTATACAGAGTCTTTCACGATAAAAATTTACTGATGCTGACATCAGTTTTACTGGGGGATTTGGCCGTGCAATTAGGGACGCGCAGCTGAGAGCTTGCATCCGGGAGATATTGGGTTCGAGCCCCACTGTCGGCAGACTTGAAGATGATTTTCCGTGGTTTCCCATTTTCACATCAGGTAAATGCTTGGGCTGCACCTTAATTAAGGCCACGGCCGATTCCTTCCCACTGCTAGGCCTTTTTTATCCCATCATCACCATAAGACCTGTCTGTGTCGGTGCGACGTAAAGCAAGTTGTAAAAAAATAATCAGTTGTAAAATCTCATTATATTCCGGCTGATGGTTTCTTCGGTCTGAAATCGCCTAATCTTGTATAATTGGGTACATCCTACACCTTGAATATCACTGATCATGCATGACTGGGTGACAATATTGTTAATACTGGAGTGCTTAAACTAGATCAGCCGATAGCTCTAGTGCCTTAGTCAGACTGAATTGGTATTAGATTTATGCTAACCTAGAGCGATTTCGAGATTAAGAGAAATAACCCGGTGCTTTACTATCAACCATACAGATATGTAACCACGCTGTACTTTCACTAATATAGAACATTTTGAATTCTTAATAGAAATTTAATTACGCACATTACTGCAGACTTATTACTTAAGAGCGTTGAATATGTACTATTATGAAAGAGTGAATCAAATTTCTCGCTCATTAAGGTCTGGAATCTCATATTTCTAGACGATATGTTAGAAACTCGATGGAAAATGTACATACTTAAAGATCAGTAGAAGATGGAGGTGATGTAATTCAGTCCTTGCCAACAGCAAATTGTGGTAAGTAGAGTGATTATAGGTTTCTCAAACTGTTTCCTATACTCATTTCAGGACGGTCCTATTATGGTTTTCTAAACAATAACCTTGACATTTTTCGGCTTTCACGTTATTAACGTTTTACATATAAAGAACACAAGTAACGGACTTTATATTTCCCTACTGGTGTGTATTTGTATGGGGAAATTTCTGGCATGGGATTCAGCTGAAAAATTCGTATATTCAACAGGAATTAAAATTAATAACCACCACCACCGTCAGAAGGTAACTTCAGTGCCATTGAAGTGTTATAGGCCTACCCCTTACGCAATGGATCTTTTTTCTTTCATTGTCCTTGGTCCTTCAGTATTGAGTAAATATCTTAACCGAATTTAAGATATTTCTTCTTTTGTCATTAAAACTAACACGAATTAATATTAAGCTTTTTAATTTTCGTAAACAGTTCACTGAAATACACATCATTTGTTATGTAATATTCTACTGGATGTGAAGAAGTGTTATCATACAACGATAACTTTCTGAAATAAACATCAACGTTTGCATTAGGCAAGGTCTCCAGGAGAGAGATTTTGATTTCTTTAATGCATTATTTAATCTTTCAGCATAAATACATGCTATATCAGATTACTGTTGACAAGAGATAAAAAACAAACAAACAAACAAACAAACAAACAAACAAACAAACAAACAAACAACAAATAAAAGTCTTGGTATATACTTAAGCAAGGCAAAAATAATCACTTACTATGACGTGATTTGAAGTCGATCTCCTGTAGACGCTTCTGTAGCTATACAATTGAGCACAGTTTTGTAATAAAAAGTTCTGGGAAAGACACACACATACAAAAATACAAAAAAGCAATTGTTACAAACACAAAGTGGTGTTCCAGTTTTCAGTTTCTAGTTAACTTTTTTCTGTAACTTATTATACTGAATACTTTATTATAATAAAATTGGCACTTGATTAATAGAAGCACTGAGCAATAGCACATGAGTGGAAATTTGTAAACGTTTTTACACGAGCACTCACTGATTATCTTCAGATTCTTATCTCGGCGAAAGTAAAATAGCTTGAGGAAGTCCGACGCGCAAGTGTTGATCATTTTCCAAGGGCGAAGAACTCAGCATCAGGCACATTTTGTAGTTTCTTGAAGAACGTCTAGGCTTGCGTTGTAATCACGTGTTCCGGAGTGTCTGACTGAAGTTCACAATGTAACTGTTTGTTTCGATCGTACCAAGGAGCGTTGGTGATGATACGGAGAACTTTGTTTCGGAATGATTGTAGGCGTCTGATAGATGTTCGAGTCGCCCCTCCCCAGACTGATCAGACCTAGGTGAATAAAGGACGTAGCAGTGATTTGTAGAGAAGTAATCCACATTCAAATTTTAAGGGAAGATTTACTGTTTAGTAGAGGATATAGTTTTGTTAGTCTTGCATAACTTAGATTTAATTTCTGAGTTGTGTGGTATTTCCATGATGAGCAACGGTCAAGGAACACTCCCAGGTATTTCACGGCCTTGTCATTGGACGTCCATGGTATGGTTGTTCCATTTAGAATTATTGGAGGTGGGGGTGGGGGTTTCACATTTCGGTACATTCAGTGAAATTCTCCAGTCAGCTAACCACGTTAATATGGCGTGCAGGGAAGCTTGCAGGCGGTGAGCGACAGTTAAAATGCCATGGTGTGATGTGAAGACAGCGGAATCATCTGCATGCATTGCGATGTTGAATGGAGGCGATGGAATGTCGTATGTTTAAATGTTCTAGACTGTTGGACCAAGAATAGAACCTTGAGGAACTACGGCTTTTATGAGTCAAATTGTTGAATTAGTGGAATTGATACGTACGCTAAAGGTACGCTGGCTCAAGAATCTGTAGATGATTCTGTAAATATAATGTGGGATTCCGATTGTTTGCAACTTGTATAATAGGCCTTTATGCCAAACCTTATCAAATGCTTTTTTAAAATCTCAGAATGCTGCAATATTGTGACGTTTGAACTCGAAACCTTGTTCAATATGTTCTGTAATACTTAATAGCTGATGAGTAGTCGAATGGCTTTGATGGAAGCCGAACTGATGATGTGGAAGGCGAGATTCTAAGAAATTATTTCGATATTTGTGGATGATTTTTTCAAATAATTTGGATAACGTTGGTAATAAACTTATTGGTCGGTAACTCGTTGGTAGTGTAGAAGATTTTCCAGGTTTTTGAATTGCAATCATATCTGCATGTTTCCATGTGTCAGGAAAGTACCCAAGACGAAGAAGTGCATTGAATACAGACGCAAAGAATGGTAATGCTTTTCGAGTGAGATACTTCAAGGCTATGTTAGGGATGAGATCATGGCCAGAATCTTTCTTGCCGGGCAGGTTCTTGATCAGATTTCGTATTTCTCCCGGTGAGGTGAATTTGATTCTTTCTTCTATTCCACTTCTATTCCACTGTTATATTCGAGTTTGATTGGTGGGTTTGGAGTGAAAGAAGCTTCAAGAAACATCTGAAAAAATATATCACATTTTTCAGAATCACTCAAATAATGGGTATCTGCTGATTTCAGAGGTGGAACAATGCTTGGTTCATGTAGTATTCGCTTGGTTTTCTTCCAGAGTATGCAATCATCGGGCGATAGACCACAGAGATGATTCTGGTACGATGCATAATGGTGATTATCTAAAGTTGTGCGTACTAATCTGATGAGCTGGTTTAATCTATAATGCTGCCAAGGTAGACGCTGAGCCTGCTACAGACATCGCATTTTATGTTTGGCCTTGATGAGACGTAAAATACTCTTTTTTCTCGTTGCTTTACGTCGCACCGACACAGATAGGTCGTATGGTGACGATGGGATAGGAAAGGCCTAGGAGTGGGAAGGAAGCGGCCGTGGCCTTAATTAAGGTAAAGCCCCAGAATTTGTCAGGTGTGAAAATGGGAAACCACGGAAATCCATCTTCAGGGCTAACGACATTGAGGCTCGAACCCACTATATCCCGGATGCGAGATCACAGCTGCGCGCTCCTAACCGCACGGCCAACTCGCCCGGTACGTGAAATTCTGAGGGGAAATGTTGAGTGAGTAGTTGTCTGTTGCTGTCTCTTTTGGGATTCAGTAGCTGCTTTAAGAGAGGTAGATACGATGATGGCGAATTGGTGAATGGCATTGTCAATATCTCCAGTAGTTTTAGGGGTATATTTGGTTAAAGACAGGAGTGAAACTGCTGTTGATAAGTGTCCCATTTAATATAACCATGAGTGAAAGAGCGAGGTTTTTGAACGAAAATTTCAGCAAAAAATGTTGTAATTACTGGGCAGTGATTCGAGTCGATTTCAGCCATTGGTCTCATGTAAAGCAGGAATGCGAATTTTTTTATTAGGCTATGTCTAGAATATCCGGCTGTTGACTTAAGTTGGATGGGTAAGGAGTCGGTTCTTCTGGAATAGCGACGTGGATGGCATTACGTTCAGTTGCTACTAACAGCTGTCTACCATTAGGAGTTGTTACACGACAGCCCCAAATCTCGTTCTTGCTGTTAAGATCTCCCAAAAGTATAGTGGGTAACTGGTCATGAAACAATCATACATCTTCTACGTGCAATAGAGCTGATGGGGGTTTATAGGCTGCTATGACTGCCAAGGGAGGTCCACTGCTTAACTCAATATTAACAGCATAAGCTGCTATAGTCGTTAGCTATGGTAGGAATATTGGATAATGTTTAGGTTTTTTCTTTTTGCTGACTGCCACTCCACCAGAGGCAACAGGAGGTGGGCGATCAGTCCTGTAGACGTTGTAACCAGGTACTGTAAAACGCTTATGTTCAACTAGGTGTGTTTCAGAAATGCAAGCTACATCTATATTATGTCGAGACATGAACTCGAAGGAGGCACGTTTGACCTTCAAACCGTTTGAGTTCCAGTGTAGAAATGTGAGATTGGAAATGAAATGGCGTATGGCTTTTTGTGCCAGGAGTGTCCGAGGACAAGTTCGGCTCGCCAGATGCAGGTCTTTTGATTTGACTCCCGTAGGCGACCTGTGCGTCATGATGAGGATGAAATGATGATGAAGATGACATATATACCCAGTCCCCGTGCCAGCGAAATTAACCAATTATGGTTAAAATTCCCGACCCCTCCGGGAATCGAACCCAGGACCCCTGTAACCATAGGCCAGCACGCTAACAATTTAGCCATGGACCCGGACTGTGAGATGGGAAAGCATATGGTTGGAGCTAACAACAATTATTAAGGAGTTCTGACAGTAATTTAATGATAAATGATTTAATTTGTGGGATGAATGGCATAAGAAATGCTATAACCTGTTGGACAAGTCCGGAAGACGATTCAGGTTGAGAAGAATTATGCGGTTGATTCTGAGCTGGATATACGGGAGTTTGCGGAGAAGGTTGGGAAATAGGGCGTCGCTATGCCGGTGGTTTAGGGGTTTGAACTAGCGAAGGTTGAGATGGTAGCGGAGGAAAATATGTAGCATTATTAGCTGGTGGTGGAGGGGTGATACTGCTGGGCTGGGTGCTGGCGAACATCGGTGTTGAAAGAGTACTTTCACGCCTGATCTTGTTCTTCATATTTAGACAGTATGGGCGGCCTTTGCAACTTGCAGCATGTTCTTAGCCGCAGTTGACACATGTTGGAGGTACTTGTCTTGGTTTACTGCGTGCTGAATAGTGATGATTATTAGGGCATTTGACGCAGAATTGACCTAACCTGCAGAAGTTTTTAGTGCGCCCGAACCTTTGACATCGGGTACACTGTGAGATGTCTTGTGGTTTGCGACGAAGTTCGACCGAAATAATGGCACCTTGAATGTCTGTTAATTCAATAAAATATTTTACATCTTCAATGTTGTCCAATTCAACGGCGCAGAGGGATGTGGGCTGCTTGTCTTTGAAAAGAAGGCGAGTAACTTAACGTAAAGGTAAGTTATTCTTAACCGGGCGGGTTGGCCGTGCGGTTAGGAGCGCGCTGCTGTGAGCTTGCATCCGGGGGATAGTGGGTTCGAACCCCACTGTCGGCAGCCCTGAAGAAGGTTTTCCGTGGTTTCCCATTTTCACACCAGGCAAATGCTGGGACTGTACCTTAATTAAGCCCATGGCCACTTCCTTCCCATTCCTGGGCATTTCCTCCGCTATCGTCGCCATAAGACCTATCTGTGTCGGTGCGATGTAAAACAAATACCAAAAAAAGAAGTTACTCTCTTGTAACTCTGAATGAAGTTCCGAATCAGTAACAGAGTATGGGACATTACGAATTATTATTTCAACTTTTTAGGTTGTAGGGTCCTGGAAGGTATGAAATTGAAGTCCTGATTCTTCTAGAAATTTGGTTACGGAACGATAATCACTGATAGTGGAAGTATTTATTTTGAGAACTTTGCCGCGCTGTTGGTAGTATAATCACTGTTGGTTACAGTATTCAAGTCTCTAATAATTTGCTGATAATCGTTTACTTCGTGGGGAAAGATTGGTTGCACGTCAACTTTAGGCGTTAATGGGGCAACATCGTCGCCTGCAGTGTTATCATCCATGTGTTCAAGAGGAGCATACTTATTATGAACGGCTGTAATATCTGCCATATATTATTGTTTAATATTGTAGCTGATACAGTTAACATTTTACTGGGAGTCTGAAAACCATCGTCCTGTTGTAATTGAGGACCATGAGAAGTAAGAGTTTCGTGCGCACGTTTACATTCTGTAAGTTTACTTGTTTGCAAAATAGTTCGTGATGGAGTTAAAGACACAGAAGGTTTATTAATTAGGTCTGAACTTACGTGATGTTGGTCCCGTCTTTGTAATTGCTGATGCTGTTGAATTTATTGCTCGTTACTGTAGATGTGAGGAAACATTCACCGAAGGTTGGTGTGTTGACTTATTGACAGAGTTGAACTGGTTGCGTAGAATCTACGTCCGCTAACGGCGAATAATATGTTAATAAACTTTATTTTAATATAGTCCCCGTATCAACGTTTATTCCTTTAGCCATGTTGGGAGAAGTGTAAGTTCGTAGCGTGAAAGCACACGAAGTGGAATTACACAAATACACTGAGGAGAAACACACAGCACACGTCATGCTATACTGTAAACACAAGCGAGAGGTAAGAGCGCTGAGTGAAATGAAATGGCGTATGGCTTTTAGTGCCGGGAGTGTCCGAGGACAAGTTTGGCTCGCCAGATGCAGGTCTTTCGATTTGACGCACGTAGGCGTGTCGTGATGAGGATGAAATGATGATGAAGACGACACATAAACCCAGCCCCCGTGTCGGCGAAATTAACCAATTAATGTTAAAATTCCCGATCCTGCTGGGAATCGAACCCGGGACCCCTATGGCCAAAGACCAGCACGCTAACCATTTAGCCATGGAGCCGGACAGCGCTAAGTGGGGAGAGAGCTATGCAAGTCTGACCTATTTGAAAATGGCTCTATGAATGAGAGGAAAGAGAGAAATCATCGTTCATTTCAAACATCCGACTATATTTCATAAATTTCTGATGACACTTTAGAGACATTTATCGCCTTTACTTGGTTCTTCAGAGGAAGTTAATAATTCGATTCGGGATCCATATCGTTGCGGGCAGAGGTGATATATCATAGAGGTCCACTTCTTTGATAATTTTAATTTCGTGTGGCTATTTCTAGCCGAGTGCAGCCCTTGTAAGGCAGACCCTCCGATGAGGGTGGGCGGCATCTGGCGTGTGTAGGTAACTGCGTGTTATTGTGGTGGAGGATAGTGTTATGTGTGGTGTGTGACTTGGAGGGATGTTAGGGACAGCACAAACACCCAGCCCCCGGGCCAATGGAATAAACCATTGAAGGTTAAAATCCCCGACCCGGCCGGGAATCGAACCCGGGACCCTCTGAACAGAAGGCCAGTACGCTGACCATTCAGCCAACGAATCGGACACTTCTTTGATGAATGACATGAACTGCGCGTTGGTGAGGCAAAACACTTTTGACGTACGTACGTGCGTAGGAGAGGTCACAGAAACATACCTTGTGGAGGAAAATTAATTCAAATTATTCAACAACTTACTTCGGCATGAATTACAAGGTAATCACAAAGAAAAATAGATTTATTATAGTCATGTCCACATCAGTGGTGTAGTGGTTAGTGTGATTAGCTGCCACCCATAGATGCCCGGGTTCGATCCCTGGCTCTACCACGAAATTTAAAAAGTGTTACGAGGGCTGGAGTGGGGTCCACTCACCCTCGGGAGTTCAGCTGAGCAGAGGGGGGTTATATTCCCTCCCCAGCCATCCTCGAAGTGGTTTCCCATG
Source organism: Anabrus simplex (assembly GCF_040414725.1). Classification (NCBI taxonomy): domain Eukaryota; kingdom Metazoa; phylum Arthropoda; class Insecta; order Orthoptera; family Tettigoniidae; genus Anabrus; species Anabrus simplex. Next base: position 924,512,688 of record NC_090266.1, on the reverse strand, counting down.
TTTTACCACTTCTCCTTCAGTTAAATGCCCGAATCGTATCTAACTTTAAGCCTCGGCCTCTTCCATGTCTATTCCTTCCAATGTTCGCATCCCCCACAAGGGCCCTGTTCAGCATAGCAGATGAAGCCACCTGGGCGAGGTGATGGTCATCCTTCCCACTTGTATACCGCCGTCTCAAAGTCTCGCGCTCCAGGGCACTGCCCTTGAGGTGATAGAGGTGGGATCCCTGGCTGAGTCCGAGAGAGAAACTAACCCGCGCGGGTAAACGGATTAAGAATGAAAGAAAGGAAGAAAGTTTATAATCATTCGTTATTAATGGTTATTTCTAACTTATCACTATTAACTTTTTCTCCTCATCCAAATACCCTGATTAAAGCTTCGATGTTACTTGATTCTAAATAAGTACGTGAACTCACAAGTGTAATAAATGAAAATCCACCGCCTGTTTCCAGTCATTCGACCGGGTCAGGAATGGAATGAATGAAGCTCCATCTAGCGGCGAGGATAGGAATTGTGCCGGCTGCCGAAGCCTGTCGCACTCCTCTGGGGCAATTATTAATGAATGACAGATGAAATGAAATGATATTGGAGAGTGTTGCTGGAATTAAATACGACAGGGATAATCGGAAAAGAAAACCTGTCCCACCTCCGCTTTGTCCAGCACAAATCTCAAATGGAGTGACCGGGATTTGAACCACGGAACCCAGCGGTGAGAGGCCGGCGCCCTGCCGCCTGAGCCACGGAGGCTCCCTCACAAGTATAATAGTTAAATCAAATTAATCCTTCACCGTCGTATGCGGATAAATGAAGTAGATTCCCATATGGTTAGCCCGTGTTAAATTCCGAGTTATACCACACGTTCAAGACAAGTGACATGGTGGATCAGGGCGCATCCAGTTACAGGTAACTTAATTGAGAGAAGGAGTGGGTTGAAATATTCAAACGAATGCCGGTTTGGTACCTAACATACGTACGTTCAAAACTGTTTTGCCTCATTAACGCGCAGTTTAGGACATCTATTACAAAAGTGGACGTCTATGGTGAAACACAGTGACATAATCGTATTTATAAAATCTACCGATTAAAAACAAATAAATAAAAAAATAAACGAATTTCCGTTGGTTTTTCGGTATGTAATATACATACTAACCCAACATGTGAAATACCCAGTAATTCGACCCCTGGCAGATGTATGCTTCTAGCTTCCACCGTACGTTATTAATTAGCTCACAATGCGATGTTTCGTGCAATTTGTTTTGCTCTTGTTGGTCAATTTTTCATAGCTTTTGGAGAATGCATTATTTATCAGGACGTCCACAATCTATGGAGCAGGCGTGTTCTAAAGCTTTGACATTGAAAGATATTTTCCGAAAGTTACTTTCTTTTAATTCTTAAGGAACATTTTCTCATCTTCCATGAAATACTGAGGATTCAAAATTTCAGAATTCCTTTGTAAAATTTTTGTACACATACTGAAATAATACAATTATTTTTGTTGGTCAATTATTAGAGATTTTATTAGGAAAAATGGGAATTTTTTTTTGCTAGTTGCTTTACGTCGCACCGACACAGATAGGTCTTATGGCGACGATGGGATAGGAAAGGGCAAGAAGTGGGAAGGAAGCGACCGTGGCCTTCATTAAGTTACAGCCCCAGCATTTGCCTGGTGTGAAAATGGTAAACCACGGAAATCCATCTTCAGGGCTGCCGACAGTGGGGTTCGAACCCACTATCTCCAGGATGCAAACTCACAGCTGCGCCCTCCTAACCGCACGGCAGAGAAAATTTGTGAATATCTGATCATGATGATTATGATGATGATGATGATGTTTGTTGTTTAAAGGGCCTAACATCTAGGTCATCGGGCCCTAATGGTACGAAATGAGACGAAATGTAATGACAATTTAAAAGTCCGAAATCCTCCACTGCGCAGAATTCAAAACGTGATGACGAAGAATGAATGGATGGATATGAATTTAAAACAATGAATTTATCGGAACCGCAAAGCCCCCACATTTCCAGAAAGTAGCGTTAAACAACAGTATTACTGACCAAGGGACTACTTCTAAAGCACAATACTGAGTCGATGATCCTTGTAGTCTGAAGGGGTCCAAAATCAAGGTCATGGTACTTACCGCTATTAAAGCAGAACCATGGTATTTGTCATGTTGCGGTGCTAACCGAAAGTAGCGTACACCCGCGGTATTCCACACATTATGGTACTACTCACAGGTAATGTAATGCGCACATGTAACACAGACCTATGGTGTTTCTCACATAGGTGAACTAATCACAGGGACTCGTAATATCACGTGGTGTTCCTCACACAGTGGGTACTAATAATAGACAAGGCAGACACAAGGTGTCGCTCACCCAAGGTGTCGCTCATATAGTGGTACTAATCACACGTACTGTAAAACACACCCGGATTCACACACTGTCACTCCTAATCACAAACCTATTGTGTACCTAACATAGTGGTACCACGCGCAAGTAAAAACGACCCATGGTGTTCCCTGCGTGATGGTACTAATAACAAGTAGTCTCATGGTTCTAATTCGATCATCCCTAGGTCGCCCCTTTTATTCGCCTCTTACGACAGGCAGGGGATACCATGAGTGTATTCTTCGTCTGCGTCCTCCACCCACAGGGGGTGTCTGGTCCGCGATAGCTATTTTATTTCGCTCAAGTGCGCCAACAACCCAGTTAGGACCCCGCTATCCGCCACCTGGGATGCGCCACGTGGGAGTATCACCTCTCCCCCTGCTACACCCGCGTAGTAGGTTCTTGGTGTGAATATATATTACTTCCAGGTAATCATCGTAAATTAATATATTTCAAAATTATTGTTCCATTACCAAGTCATGATATGCAGGTGTAGGCTGTGCAAATTTCAGATACGTAGCTGTAATAGGTTTTGATAATATGTTCCTTGTGTGAAGCAAAATTGTAAGCATAGTAAGTTCAATGTCAATTTTCTAGTTTCTCAGCAGCTTTGAAACTTTTCAGTCCCCATCCTCTTCTTCTCATTTTCTTCTTCTTCTTCTTTAGCGTTTGTACCGCCTGGTGGCAGGGTCCGCTGTGTGGATTTGTTGTCTCCATTTAATTCAGTCTCGGGCCATGTCTGGATGTAGTTTTACAGCTTTCAGGTCGTTGTGCACTCTAGCGGTCCATCCCTGTCTTGTTCGTTGCCTGGACCTCTTTCCAGCGACTTCCAATGTTTACGCTAACTTTGCCAATGTATTGTCTTCTGCACGCAACGCATGCGCAAACCAGCGCAGGCGGTTTTCCTGCATTTTCTTCTGGATCGGTGCAACTCCAAAACGTTTCGTTTGAAGTATGATCCAGTCTAGTGATGCCAGCTGTGCACCTAAGCATCTTCGTCTCCATGTCGCTTAGTCAATGTTCTACCTCCTTCGTAGCTGACCAAAACTCGGTGCCGTAGAGAGCGACAGGACGGATAACAGTCCGGTAGATCTTAGATTTCAGGTGGTCCTTCATCCGATGGTCGCGGGTGACGCCGGTTGTCATTCGCCACTTCAGCCAGGCTGCGTGTATCCTTGTGTTGACCTCGTCAGTAATTCGGCCATCGTCAGAGATTGTGGAGCCAAGATATTTAAATTTCTCTACTTTTGGTAGATCTTCACCGTCAATGTGGATGGTTCCATCTTCTCGAGGATCTAATGTCATGTATTCTGTCTTGTTTTTGTTGAGGCGCAGGGCGTATTGCGCTAATCGGTTGTTCCAATCTTCTGTTTGGCGCTGGAGATCAAGCTTATTCTCATCAGCATAGAAAAGTGTCCATGGTATTGGCTTGTGAAGATCTGTGTAACAATGTCCATCAAAAGGATGAACAGCAATAGTGACAAGGCTGAGCCTTGATGGACTCCTTGCCATTGCCGGTCCCAAGTCCTGGGCCTCATCTCACAAGTGATGTGGAAGGCGGAGGGGGAGTAGTAACACCTCGTTAAAAAACCTTAGGCCGTCTGGCTCCGGATGGTAGTACCCTGTATGGGACCCTGCCTACGTTTACTAGGTGAAACCTGGTCAATTGTCTCAAAGGTGGAAGGGGAGTTTCAGATTCCCGACGGCGGAGAGAGCGGAAGAGCTGCCTCCAGGACTCAAAATGTTGCTTGTATTTTTCTGGTCCTCGGGTCACTCTAGAAGTAATTTTCATCATTTATGGAAGTGTGTCAAAGTCCTTAATGGCAACTTCGGCGGCGATGGGGGCCATCGGTTGGGTGCAGTTGGCAGGTAAGGCACTTTTTTCTTTCTGGGAGTTAATGCAGAGAGGAACGTAGCGTTTGTTCTCAAGAAGAGCGGCTAAAAAGGGCGTCTGTTCTCCATGTCAGGAGCGGCCTAACTACCTGCTGGCAGCAACACTGAAATGCTTGGCGACAGGCTCCATGACAAGCCTGCCGTAAAATCATACCGTCACATCTTTATGTAAATGTTTTGAGTTCCCATCCTCAAAGTAGTTTATATATCTAGCATTATACCACGACCGAGAACGCTCAAATATAGCTTTCACTCAAGCCATTTCTGTGCCCCCATTGAATCCACGGCAATTAGCCATACAGATTGCCGCCAGATGGTTATTGTTAACAACACCAGTACAATTGCAATGTTTGGACATTATAGCCACATCAACACCCTTCCCTGTGTCTATACATTTGGCTGAAACATCGCCATTCAGTATGGTATGACCCCTTTTATGCCAGGAGCCATCAAAGGCAAGTGTCAAATCACGCACATTTTTGTTCTCTTTAACAGATTCCTCAACAGCCCCCTTCATGCACTTCAATGCCACATCCTCAACAACAGAGCCTATCAGGATATTATACTTGCGAAATTTTGAGGAAGGACTTGATAGGTTCATCACACCACACAGCATGTCACCTCCGGTGTTGCCTTTACCAACTGCTAGTGCGCCATAGTCCTTATTATTAATTTACAAACCAAGCCCCATGGCGCAACAGCCCCGAATGGCCATGGTCTACCAATAGACCGCTGTTCAGCCCGAAGGCCTACAGATTACGAGGTGTTGTGTGATCGGAACGACGAATTCTCTTGGCCGTTATTCTTGGCATTCTGAACCGAGGCCGCCATCTCACCGTCAGGTAGCTCCTCAATTTTAATCGTGTAGCCTTAGTAGACCTCGTACCCGTCCTCAGATCCAGGTAAAAATCTTCGACCTGGCCTGGAGTCTAACCTGGGGCGTCCGGGTAAGAGGCAGGCACGTTTCCCCTCCGCTGCCGAGCGGGCTTCTTATTAATTTCACTATTACCTATATTAACACTAAATGAACTGAAGAATGTAGTACTACATGAACATTATTTGCAAAAGAGTTGTAGCTCAGCAGTTTGTCCAGCTTGACATTCATACCCATGTGATCTCTTAATCACAGTTTGCATAGCACATGTTTTTCAAGTATATCTGATAGTATAGTGCAAACGACCCAGTTGGCTCAAACTCATTCGAACCACGTATGGTCGATCTTGAATGGGTTGGCTAGCAGCGTGTAGTATGAAATTCTTTTGCAAGTTGCTTTACGTCACGCCGACACAGATAGGTCTTATGAAGACGATGGGACAGGAAAAGGCTAGAAATGGGAAGGAAGCGGCCGTAGCATTAATTAAGATACAGCCCCAGCATTTGCCTGGTGTGAAAATGGGAAACAACGGAAAACCATCTTCAGGGCGGCAGACAGTGGGGCTCGAACCCATTATCCCCCGAATACTGGATACTGGCCACACTTAAGCGACTGCAGCTATCCAGCTCAGTACCGTGTAGTATGAGGTAATGATGAGATAATCGACTACTTTTAATAATCGAACAACCTCCATCCGATTACTTAAATAATCGAATAAAATAATCGAAATAGTTTCAAATATAATTCAGTTGCAGTGATGGCATAATCGATATTTTTATATTCGAATAACCTCCATCCTCTTATTTAGATAATCGAATAAATAATCGAACAAAATGAGTTTCAAATATCATTCAGTTGTATACCATAGAATATTCGGATGCGTCATGAATCAAATTTTTTATTTAATTGCGTCGGAATGATAATCGACTGAAATTGCGAATACATGAACTCTTATGAAAAATAGAAATACGCCTTTCTCTTAACATATCCACAAATGTAGTAACTAAATGAATGAATTAACTGTCTTAATAACATTGTAACCGTCCAGGCTTCTCCAGCCATACTAATTTATAGTACAGTCCTATTACGTGATATCACTCGATATCAAGATTATCCGTCATCGGAAATTATTCATTAACACATATTTTAACTTCAAGCAATTGTAAATAAGGCTTTTGGAATCATATTGTATATATTAGAACATCATTTATTATTTAAATTATAAGATAGGAATTCATTATATAGTGTAATTATGGTCAATATGTTGAGTCTGAGTTTGTGTCATTTCATCTCATATTGTGTACACGGAAAAGTTATTCTTGAAGCGGGGAAGTTATGATGAGTCACTGTGTTTGACTCATGAGTACTGTACTATACAGCGATCCGCGTGCAAGGCTAGCAAGCTAGGAGACTACATCATGGACACGTCTACTGGTTACGGGTGAAGAATGAAGAGAGGGAAGATATGATATGAGATCAACGAATCCGATGCTTCGTTGTAAAGAGAGCAGTTGCCGAGAGTGGGGAGAGCTCCTGTATATTATCTGGCGCGGAGCAATCCTAGAAACCACAATTACTTTTATTTTTTTGGAACAGTGAGTGGTCGCTTCGAGACACAGTACGTAGCTGCTGTGATGTTGTCGGGTCAGGGTGAGACGAAACAAGTATACGGCTTGTGATACGTTCTATAATTATTCTGGACGAAGAACTAAGTTAGTTCAAGTCCACGGAACTTGGTACAAGTCTGTATTGTATCAGTAGAATAGCTAAGTTGGATTAAGATTTCTGATAACATGGAAATTTCACAACACTGAATTTTCTCCTCATACGATCAACGGTGATCAATTTTCACAAGCATAGGGCCAATGTCCAATTTAAAGACTAGGCAATTAGAGAGTGCTAGTCCAGATAGCCCAAACCATATCGCAGAAGGAAGGAAGGATGTCCATCGAGCCAGTCTGCAACGAGAAAAGGGGAACGAGTAACCACGGAATACAGATGATCTCAACGGAAATTACAATTGGTGAGCCACAATTAGACAATGCAAGCAACAGTAAATTACAGTAACGTTAAATTCTTAATTACCTCCAAGCTAAAAGGTACTTTTCCGACTCATCTAATTTTTAAAATAATAAATTCATTTGACCAGATATTGCGTTAATTTTCTTTCTCAAAGCGATACTTAATGGTTAATTATTTAAAATCCTACCCCTGTGATTTAAGTCTCTATGCTAGTAAATATAAATTTTGCTGTACAGTTTTGTTTAAAACTGTAAAGCTGGCGCTCACACATTACATAGATAAATGGGAAACCATGGAGTGATAATTAATTCTATTTGCGTGGCAATTTGCGGGCAAGCCACATATGGAGTTTATTTATATTAATGTGTCCCCAGCTATTAACTTTCGTCTCCTCAAGTGTGAAGCTTAGGAGAGCGTACAGTTACAACATCACTTTTCATTCGATTACTTCGAAAGCTTTCACTATTCAATTGTCTCATTCATTCGAATGGAGTTTCGGATGGATAATCCAAAAATAATCGAAAAATAGTCGAATGGACAATTCACTATTAGATTGCCTCATTTATTCGAAGGATTTTCGAATGAATAATCGATAAAATAATCGGATGGAAAAATATTCACTATTCTATTGCCTCATTCATTCGAATAAATACTCGAATACTAATCGAATGAGAAAAATAATCGAATAATCGAATAAAGTGAAATAATCAAATAAGCGATTATGTTGTATTCGATTATCCCATCACTAGTATGAGGTAAAGCGGCTGATGCACTTACGGACAGTATAAACGAAGTTACGACGAACAAACTTAAAAGCAGGGCGGAAAGGAGAGTGGTTGAGTATAAAATGTTGGACACCATGCACTTTAATGAAATATGCATTGAAGTAATGTAATTACAAACTTACTATAAACACTGTGAGATAAACAAGTCACGTTAGTAGACACGGAACATTAACTTGCACTGTCTTTCACATCGTCACAAACATTCACCGTTATTGTGTTGTCTGCTTTAGTACAGATTTAATGAAAGAGCGTGAGTTACTATGTTTTGGTTAGTGAGCTGCTTTATTCACTAATCAAGTTAACACCTGAACTGAAATTAATTTCACTTGCCTCATTGGAGGCTGGACTGGACAATATTTTCTTCGCTAGCAGAGCAAGTCTTGTATATTCTGTGCTCTTATTTCTCCACTATGCAAGGGGATCGTCATCAGAAAGGCGATCATTTTTAAAAACAAATGTTGTAGCAAGAGTATCGGCTACGTTTATTCGTCCATATACTCGTTTCTGGTATAGATCTAGGAACATATTCCCATACATCCATAAGGGGACGGAGATGTGTTGCACACGTTCTGACTCACTTCTGTATAATATTTTGTTTGATATCATGCGGTACCATATTTGATGGACGCACTGTATTCGGCCGCACTGTACACACATGTGCGTTCATATGTAAGGTAGGAGATGCAAATCTCAATAGGGATCATTTACATGGCACATACCTTGCATGTTGACCATTCACAGTTGTTACTAGTAAGTAGTAGTCGTGCACTTCGCTCTTCATTCTTTGTTAATTAATGATCTATATTTCTTCTCTCAGGATTTGCTTTCAGCCAGTCTTTAGGCTCCCGTTCCATGTTCACAACGAATGTCGTAGTCTAGTGACTGCGAATTGAGTCAGTCGGACCGAATATGGTGCGTTCACTCAGATTCTCGAACGCCAAGCGGTCGGACAGGTGGAGTAGGACATACTACGCGACTACTTTCGTTCGACCGACTGTAAACGGGGAATACAGACATTTAGTATAGATATAGATTTAACAGCTTTCATTTCCAGTGTTTAACCTACTCGTATTTTTTTCCGAACTTCTTAACCCAGTTTCTTCTCCCCAAAACTTGAAAGTACACTGGGCTCACTACTCGGTATTTCTGTTTGAGCTGAAAGTTTATGGCAATCATTGGTGGAAGAAGGACCGGTTTTTAAAACCTCAGCAACATATTTCACATCAACTCTGACCTTCTTCTCATTAACAGACGCTTTTTGAACACTCCAGTGCTAACTCGAGATATACTGAAGCATTTCAATAAAGTAAAAACACTGAAGTAAACAGAAACAAACATAACCACATCAACCATAAACAGAGCAAGCAATTGAATCGCCAATGACAATCCTTCCAACACTGCAAAGCCACAGCAATATATATATCTTATACGGTATAATGAAATTTATCACTCTCTAGAGAGATATTTCATAAATACTGATTCCATCAGTCAGAATGTCAAATTACTCATCCAGTGGTAGCATAGATCCTTTGCATCACCTTACAAAAAAAAAATTAAATACTTCCTGATAGAATATAACCATAATGTATATACCATTAAACGGAGAAATGACAACAGATTTGAAATTGAAAATAACAAATTGAATTTGTTATATTTTGCGTTACGTGTCCATAAACGAAGCAAGATCAAACACTATTTGAAGTAAGTCAAAGAGGACATCTTGAAGGGTGTTAACATCCAAAAATAGGGTGTTTTCGCCTGAATAATTTGATATACTCAGTTGAGGATAGAATAAGAAGTCTTACAGATTTGTGCGACGATTGATGTCGTGATAATGGGCACATGGGCTCCAGTGTATAACACTAATAGTAACGAGCCTTAGCAGAGCCATTTAAAGATATGTTCTCAGCAATATATTGTGTTAAGTTTCGTGTTGTTCTAAGAAATTATAAGAGATTCTTTCTGAGTTCCTGACTTCAGTATAAATATTTGCCACCATAATTTTTTCAGTGGTTAGAGATAGATGGATTGGAATGGAATGGAAATTCATTAGTATCATTCCTCTCACTTAGCTTTGTCAAGTTTTGTCGACGCACGCACGCACGCACGCACAACATGATCTCATTTCGTAAGTCATTCTTTGATGGGATGAAAGAAGATTCAAAAATGGAATAAGGGAATTACATAAATAACTGAACTCTAGAACATACGCTGTATTCAATATTATGTACGACTGATTGATTGATTCATTTTATTTCATAAATAACTTTTAATAACCAGGATTCAAAATGTTCAAGTAGTTACCTTTATGCACAGGGGTTGTTCCGGTTATTTGATGTTAAAAACAATGAATTATGTAAAATAGTTTCATAACATCATTTCGACCACCTAATTTTAATTTACTAACCAGTCTTACTCCTACCTTAGTTTTATCTCCAAGCCACACCGACAAAATGGTTTTAATGACTAACTTATTCATGCATTCATTCTCTCATTATACGGTAATAATATCCTGATTTTACAAGGATTCTTGCGAATTTTAAAATTAAAAACATGTCCCTGTGCCTGAATGTCCATGTTAAACTGGAGGCCCAGTGGATATGATCACGATATCAATGTACAATTGTAAGTTAGGTAGCTTGTTTACATAGACGGTTTTTCGAACATTATCTTGTTACCCAAAGTAACGTCCACCTGATGGTGACTATTGTAATGGGTTTTGACTTAGAGATCATCGTCCTCTTGGTGACAGAATAATCACACAATAAGTTGTATTTTTCAGGTGAAAATGCCTCTTGCGTTCAATTGCCACCACTGGAGGATCAATTAGCGCGATGATCAAGACGATAGCTGCAACACAGCACTTCATGTCTGATTGATCAGTCTCCAATACACGCTTGGGTAGGATTATTCACGCCAAATTACATTAGCAGCAACTGGATTAATAGCTATCCCCTCCAATGCATTTCTATTCGTAATAAACTGATTGCTTTCAATTTCAATTACATGGTGATCGTACAGTAGACGTGTTAAATGGGGAAAATCCCTAACACAGTAAAGGAAGTTCATTCACGACGCTGGAGGCTCGGTGTAATAACCGAGCAACATAATCTGTAGCCATTTTTTTATCAAGGAGGCCGCGTTGCTATTCATAGGCAATGCAAATACAGAATTTAAAAAAATAAAGTTCTCATCTCTAAGCTTCCGATTCCACGCAAAAGAGGAAGTAGTGTTTTCGAAAACCGTAAAAGTAGTTAGTGGGACGGAAATCAATACCATTATTATTAAAGCATGAAGTGTTTTAGTTATGAATATCATATCAACAGTCATATAAAGGTAAAAGGTTGCTCCTTCATTTCGAAAGATAAGTATCTATAGATTGTTATCCTGCCCTTATTTGAGAATATAATGATTTACTAGTGGTTCCAAATATGTTAAATAAGGGCATTGCTTCCTATCAGTAATCGCACTGGCGGATCTGCAAGAAGATTAGACTTAATTTACTGAGCACTGTACTATGCTCCTGGAATCAGAGATAGAATTTTTGCTGATCATGTTATTCAGTACATAGTAATAAATATGTAACAAAATTGTGAATGATACAAGAAAAAAAAAGAAAGCTCGACAATTTCACAAAAAGGAATACTCCTTTCGGTTTTAATTACTGCATTGATGGTGATCACTGTAACTACATAGGCGTTAATATACAGGGTGGCTCACGAATAGTTGACATATTTACTTTTGGAATAACAACTTTATTTTTCCCAGAACACTAATGAAATTTTTAGACACAAGTAGCTTGGACTCTGGAAATATATTTCACTATATCACATGTTCAATATGGCCTCCACTGCGGGTGACAACCTCTTCGAGACGAGAAAGCATGTTTCTGACGACTTTGCGGCACAGGTCTTCATGAATTTCACTGCAGAGCTGCACAATCCGAGCACGCATTTCCATGCGGCTTTGATAACTTGAAGCGAAGAGTTTTTCTTTCAACTAGCCCCATTAAAAGAAACCACAAGGATTTAAATCTGGGCTTAAAGGAGGCCAGAAGGATCCGCCATTATTGTTGTACTGTGGGTAACGACGAGGCATTACACGATCCTCAAATACTTCCCTCAAAAACTCAAGAAAATCGTTAGATGTGTGAGGTGTTGCACCATCTTGCATAAACCACTGCGTATGAACAGGGAGTTCTGTAGCGAGAAGTTGAGGCATGAATTTATTCTCCAACATTTCCTTGTATCGCTGTGCATTAACAGTCTGATTGAAGAAAAAATGGTCCAATTAACCTATGACTTGGCAGAGATACCCACACACTCACTTTTTCCCTATACGTGTTTTGTTCATGAATAATATCTTATTTTTCTGTAGCCCAAAATCGCAATTTTGTTTACTAACTGCCCCGTCGAGATGAAAATAGGCTTAAACAGAGAACCAAGTGTTAAACATTACTTCATCTTTATCTTGAGTCCATAAGGCGTACTGCAATCCCTTCTGCCTGTGAAGATCTGTTAACTTGTGTAGTACAGTCATTTTGCGTGGGTACAAATGAAGGTCACCGGGTAACATTCTTTGAACTGAACGGCGCGACATTCCACTTCCTCCTGAAGTTCCCCGAGTTGACTTGTTTGGACTGCGCTGCATGGCGGTCCTTAGCGCAGCGATGTTTTCAGGAGACCGAACTGCCGGTGGTCGCTTTTCTTCCTTCACACTGCCTAGTTCTTCAAAGTTTCTGTATAAGAGAGGGATGGTGTTCTTTGCTGGTGCCCACCTACAGCTCGAAATTTCCTTTGTGTCGCCGTAACACTCTTTGATTCGCAATAAATGATAACTCCTTTGGCGCGCTGCTGAACGGACAGTCGACCGTGGTCGGCCATGGCAGAAAGCTCACTGGAATGCAGGCACTCGGATACAAAGCAGCAGTTTTACCTCTACAGTTATTTCCATGAAACAGGGAAGGTGTGAGAAAAATTTGAACAACATGGTACATAAGTTGCATTTTATATTTGCTTTTCAAATGTGTAAACTATTCGTGCGCCACCCTGTAGGTAAGTACAGTAAATACCTCAATTGGGATAGTCACGTACATGGGATTTACCTATGACAACAATGACATTTACAGTAAGATACAAAAGTTGAAAACGAGAAGAGCAGCTTGAATTGATCAGGTTTCGGGGGATATACTAAAGACAATGGGTTAGGATATAGTACCATATCTGAAGTACTTATTTGATTGTTGTTTGCATGAAGGAGCTATACCAAATGAATGGAGAGTTGATATAGTAGCCCCTGTGTATAAAGGAAAGAGTGATAGAGATAAAGCTGAAAATTACAGGCCAGTCAGTTTGACATGCATTGCATGTAACCTTAGGAAAGCATTCTTTCTGACTGTATCAGACATGTTTGCTAAATTAATAACTGGTTCGATAGAAGGCAGTTTGGGGTTAGGAAGGTCATTCTACTGAAGGTCAACTTTTAGGATTCCAGCATGATATAGCAGATATCCTGGATTCAGGAGGTCAATTGGACCGTATTGCGATTGACCGATCTAAGGCATTTGATAGGGTAGATCATGGGAGACTACTGGCAAAAATGAGTGCAATAGGACTTGACAAAAGAGTGACTGAATGGGTGGCTAGGTTTCTAGAAAATAGAACTCTGAGAATTAGAGTAGGCGAAGCTTTATCTGTCCCTGTAATAATTAAGTGGGGAATTCCTCAAGGTAGCATTATTGGACCTTTAAGTTTTATTATATATATATATCAATGATATGTGTAAAGAAGTGTTCCCTCACCAGGATTACTTGATTCGAGAACTGGAAAAAATCCAGGGAAAAGCAGCTCTATTTTCTCTGGGTGATTTCCAACAAACGTGTTGTGTTACAAAAAAGTTGCAAAGTTTGTGCTGGGAAGACTTGGGAGAAAGGAGCCAAGCTGTTGGACTAAGCGGTATGTTCCAGGCGGTCAATTAAGAGATGGGGTGGAAGTAGATTAGTGGACGGGACATTAGTAGACGGATGAGTGGCGTTTTCAGAAGTAGGAAAGATCACACTATGAAGGTAATATTGGGAATCAAGATGACAGATTAGAGCTAATATTCGTTTATAGGATGAGAAGTTAAGAATTGGAATACTCTTCCAAGGGAGATGTTCCATACATTTCCAAATTCTTTAAAAATATTTACGAAAGGGTTAGGTAAACAACATTTTTTTTTGCTAAGGGCTTTACGTCGCACCGACACAGATAGGTCTTATAGCGACGATGGGATAGGAAAGGCCTAGGAGTTGGAAGGAAGCGGCCGTGGCCTTAATTAAGGTACAGCCCCAGCATTTGCCTGGTGTGAAAATGGGAAACCACGGAAAACCATCTTCAGGGCTGCCGATAGTGGGATTCGAACCTACTATCTCCCGGATGCAAGCTCACAGCCGCGCGCCTCTTCGCGCACGGCCAACTCGCCCGGTAGGTAAACAACTGATAGGGTATCTGCCACATGGGCGACTGCCCTAAATACAGATCATTGATTGATTGATTGATTGATTGATTGATTGATTGATTTTTTGGTTACTACAGTCATCACGATTTATACGCAATTAGTCATGAGGTGTTCTAGTAAGCAATTCAAGTGAAAGTCCATGAATCAATCAATCAATCAATGAGAATTTACGACTGCCACACAGGTGGCAGATTTACTACCAATTGTGTACTTTATATTTTCTTAAATAATTTCATTGAAGTTGAAAGTCTATCAAATATCTCCCTTGGTAAATTATTCCAATCATTTACAAATCTCTTCCTATAAACGAATATTTTCCTCAATATTTCCTCTTAAATTCCAGCTTTTCCTACATATTTTGACCTTTTTTTAATGTTTAAAAGTTACATTCAAGGTTATTCACCTACTAGTATCATTCCGCACCACCTCTGTAGTATACAGTATTAGCAGAAATCATAAAGCTTGTCAGGCAAATCGTAATTTACTTTCTCAAACCATCTTCCTATTCTATACTACTGAAGATATACTCAGTTTAGAATGTTGTATTAATTAATGAATTGAAATATACTGGGAGAAATTGGCATTAGTAATATTACACAGCTCTGTCCATCACTGATAATTATATTCTTTTGTTTTTCAGTATGGCTCTGATGGTCCTGCAGTACATCATCCCACTCACGGTGCTCATCACAACGTATACGCTCATCGCTGTGGTGGTGTGGGGCAAGCAGATTCCCGGAGAGGCACAGAACCAGCGAGACCAACGCATGGCGCGCTCTAAACGCAAGGTTTGTCTTTTATTGCTCAACACTATTCTATTTTATGTTCCACTTTATTGCCATCCGTAAAAATTATTTCTTTTCTTGATACCAGATACTGTATGGTCATACTTCACCGTCTTCAAGTAACGAACTTTAGTTTGTCTTCTTCACATGATATTTTAATAATAAAAGCTCAGAAGTGTAATATATCCCTAGCTATATTAGTAATTTTCTTTTACAATCCTCACATATTGTTGTCATTCTGACTCGAAGAAATTCCCTGTAAACAATAATCTCAGTATGTTCTTAACGGTAGGAATGTTTGTAGTAAAAAATAAACTTACCCAAAATATCTACAGCAACAGAAATGCATTTCGAAACACACAAAACTTAGGCATTACAATACGGTAGTTAAACTAGAATGTCGCTAATGATAGGAAAGACTAAATTTGTTCAAGACTTTGAAGACACCGAGGAAAAAGGACCATAAATCACTCACTGGCGAATAATATAATCTCAGAAACGAACACGAAATAAAATAATACATCGACATTTCAAGGACATTAAAAACACAGATTAAAATTTTACGGGCAGGCTGGGTAGCTCAGGCGGTAGAGCGCTGGCCTTCTGAGCCTAAGTTGGCGAGTTCAATCCCGACTCCGCCCGGTGGTATTTTAAGTTGCCCAAATAAGTCAGACTCATGCCTATAGATTTACTGGCACCTAAAAGAACTCCTGTGAAACAAAATTCCTGCTTCTCGGCCTCCCCGAAAAACCATAAGAGTAGTTAGTGGGACGTAAAACAAATACAATTATGAATTTATTGTTGCCATTTTGATTTAACAAAAGAATGAACCCTGACAGGCTCAAGAAGCATACAGCCAAATTCTATGAAAATATGATTAAAGCCAAAAAGAACACTATTAAATGGTTAGGTGAAATCAAACTTACCTTAAATTAGCAGGAATTATAAATAAGACCTCAACAATTCTCATATGACAAGTAGGTATAACGAAAGGACAATCCACCGGAACGACGTGAACAATAGAGAGAAAAGAAGAAAAAACGAAAGAAATTCGGGCAGAAGAGAAAGTAAGAAAACGTCTCTAAAGAACCTTGCGTAGTTCTAAATGGGAACATTAGAGAAAAATAATAATAATAATAATAATAATAATAATAATAATAATAATAATAATAATAATAATAATAATAATAATATGTTAAACGTACTATTTTTATAGATTCTACAAAACGCAAGAATTACTTACTAAACTTTTGCCGAGAAATGCGGAATTTTAACGTGCTACTTGATTTACTGACATCAGTGTCTTGCATTTAAGCACTTATAAATTCCAACCGAATGGATCTGGAATCGATTCCACTACCTTGTGCATAGAAGGGACAAACTCGGTTACGTATCCGGACTCTTGTATCTTGTATTTTACACACAAAATACTGATAAGCAGTACGAGGTATTATTTTGAACGAGGCATCGTTTGGTTTCTTATAAAAAATTACAGCCAGAATCATATATTTACCTCCACAAATTAAGGCACGATAGAATTTGAAGTTCATAGTTGAATATAGTTCATATATCAGAGCACAGTAAATTCAACAGTTATCATTACTGTATTTTTAGAGTTTAAAAATTGATCTTGGGGCATCATTGGACTTCGACTACAGTGTGTATAAACTCTTTTCGTAAACCTGCATTATTGTGAAATCAAAGACTGTGAGTAATTCTAAAATAGTTTGACCTACAATTCAGACGAGCGTATCAGGTTCAGAAATCAAATGCTGTTTCTACTGATACTTCGCGTGAATGAGGATACATCGCACTCAGGATAGCCTCTGTAAACGCTGTTATTCAAACCTAGGATCTCCAAAATTCCTACTTCCCATTCATATCGTGAACTGTAAAGTAGCATGGTTGACCCCAAATATATGCGCAAAAAATCAAAGTGAATGCTATTAAGAAATTAAATTCTTTTAAATTCTAAAGATATATTTCTAAAATCTGTGCCATCATAATTATTGTTCTCCTTCTTTCTTTCCTGGCTTTCTTAAATTACATGGTGCCATCACTAACGCAGATTAAGTCTAGTTTTACGGATCAATGCCCTTTCTGACACTAATCCTGGGTGGGGAAACGTATTCAATACTTCGTACCTACTGTATTTGGTGGTTGGTAGTGTGATGTGTTTCATGTGAACAAATCGTCGCTGTTCAGGCAAAAGGTTATGTCTCCCAATGTTTTTCCTGTCCATTATTTTCCTTAAGACTTGTCACGCATCGCAGCCACACGTGGATATTTAGTCCACCAGAACAATATTTGTTGTGTTCATTTCCCTGTGCCTACCGTACCGCACTCTAGGAATGCATGCTTGCATGACTTCTTTACGCAATCCTGCAAGTGTAATGTACTTAAGGTTCATTTTCCTTTACACGCTAGCATACGAAAGTGAACACAATGAAAACTGTTCTGATGGACTGCATATCCGTATGTCGCTGGGAGGCGTGACCAGTCTTACGGAAGATAATGGATAGGAAGATCATTGTGTGATATGACCTTTAGCCTGAACAGCGACGAAATATCTGTATTAAGACGATCACAAACACCCAGTCTGCAAGCTAGAGCCGGACTCACAATGTTCATTATTATGTGTAAGGTAAGGGTGTGTTCTGCCCGAAGGCAGGTCCGAACCTCCGCAGAGGTGTGCCTGAGCCGGAGTTTACGTACGGTAGGGTGGCCAGTTCCTTTCCGCTCCTCCATTCCCTTATCCCCCACCCATCCACTTCTCGACCACGCCCAATGTTGCTTAACTTCGGAGATCTCACGGGATCCGGTGTTTCAACACGGCTACGGCCGTTGGCTTATTATGTGTGGTAAATGCTAGAACACTATAGTACCTCCGGGCAACGTACATATTCCGACAATATCCTGCACCACGGCATGTCCGAAAACTGTAAAGAAAGTAGGTAGTGGGACGTAATAACCCATTAAAGGCCTGTTTTCACATGTAGGACTGTGCTGCGACTGTGCTTCGACCGTGCTGTGTCGTCCGCAATCGCCAAACAGTATAAAGCATTCCATTTGCATTGAACAGCAGTTGGGTATTTTCACATGTAGGACTGTGTCCCTACCGTGTTGGTACTGTGCTGTCATGGATCGCCAAGCAGAGCGATTACGGCCCACACAGTCGTCGCCTGGTCTCAGCACAGTACCACATGTGAAAATTAGAAACGGTCGCCCTAGTGTCGTCAAGCCGGACTTCCGTCTTATTTCGGTGGTAATCGGAAGCACTCGGTCGCACGTGATCCAGAGATAAACGAGGACAGAATAACATAGAGTGCGTAGTACGCTGTCTGAGTACTGTGCTCGTTGGTTGAGATACATTGTGTGATAGTTTGCAGTAATAGGTGTGGCGCAGTTGTCTTCCTTAAAGATGGAAGAACAAGTGATAATTTTAGTTCAACGACATGAATGCCTTTATAATTTGCAGCATAGAGACTATGACAACAACCATTTAAAAGACAAAATATGGAAAAACTAAAACATACGTGTTTCTTTATTTTTAAAGGAGATGCCATATGCAAATTATCAGTTCTGTAATATCTTTCGTTTATGAGATATGTGTATCCTCATTAAAGGCATTCAACCCATTTTTCACCCATTTACACCCCTCCTAGTTTGGGTGCCTTGGCGGTACCTAACCTGCGGCCGGACTGCATGCTTAGTCATTACCCGTCCAGGACCCGTTTCCAGCGCGGTCCGCACATTTGACGACGGTCCAGAACATTATTATTATTATTATTATTATTATTATTATTATTATTATTATTATTATTATTATTATTATTATTATTATTATTATTATTAGATGTTCTGAACCCCACAGCAAGATGCAAGAATGACATACTAAATTTTTGTTTATATGCCAGGAGAGTCTACTGTAA
Organism: Anabrus simplex; assembly: GCF_040414725.1. Taxonomy (NCBI): domain Eukaryota; kingdom Metazoa; phylum Arthropoda; class Insecta; order Orthoptera; family Tettigoniidae; genus Anabrus; species Anabrus simplex. Next base: position 924,493,514 of record NC_090266.1, on the reverse strand, counting down.
TCTAAGAACGTTCTCCGAAGGAAAAATGGCTGTTGAAATCGAACCCAGGGAAGATTAAAAATGATCGGTTTATGATCAGAATAAGTACATCGAAAATCTACAGCCTGTTTCCAGTCATTTGATAGGGCCAGGAATGGAGTGAATAAAGCCCCATCTAGCGGTGACAATAGGAATTGTGCCGGCTGCCGAAGCACTCCTCTGGGGGCAATGATCGATGAATTTCAAATGAAATGAAATATTGGACAGTATTGCTGGAATGAATGATGACAGGGGAAACCGGAGTATCCGGAGAGAAACCTGTCCCGCCTCCGTTTTGTCCATCACAAATGTCACATGGAGTGAAAGGGATTTGAACCACAGAACCCAGCCGTGAGAGGCCGGCGCCCTGCCGCCTGAGCAACGGAGGGTCCTGATAAGTATATTATGAACAGTAAAATCAATTGGTCTCACCTCCTTTTACACCCCACCGCCGTTAAATTTATTTACCCCCCCCCCAAAGAAAAATTAAAAGAAGGCGGGTTTCTTTATGTTTAAAGGAGATTCGAAACACCAATGTTCACGTCTATTACCTTCAGTTTTGAGATATAAGAATCCCCATAACAATAATTCACTTTTCTCACTTCCTTTCACACTCCCCCCCCACACCTTAAGTGAATTATCCGGCAAAAAATACTTGTTTCTTTAATAGTAAAGGATCTTATAAATACCAATTATCACGACTCTAACTTCTTCAGTTTTTGATTTATGTGTCCTCGTGAAAGGAATTCAACTCCTTTTCACTCCCGCCTCGCAAGATGGTCCCCCCTCAAAATACCGCGTTTTTCTTTGTTTTTAAAGGAAATCCAAATACCAATTTTCACGTCTGTAATAACTATTTTTATTAGATGTATGTATTCTTATACAATTAAGTCAATTAATTTATCAATTCTTTCACCCCCCCCCCTTTCATTGGATTTTTCGAAAATACGTATTTCCTTACTTTTAAAGCAGATTCCAAATATCAAATTTCACGTCTGTAACATCTTCATTTTTGAGATATCAGTAGCCTAATTAAAAGAAATCAACACCATTTTCAGTCACTTATACCCCCCCTCCACCCAAGTATTATTTCCTAAAACTAAAAATACACGTTTCTTTATTTTTAATAGAAATAAAAAGTACCATTTTTCACTTCCGTAACATGTTAAGTTTTTTTATATATACTGTAGAAATTCTCATTTTAAAATTTCACCATTTTTTATTTCCCCTTAAGGGGAGTTTCCAAAAACAAATCACCAATGTTTGTTTACATTGAGAGGAAATTACAAATACCCACTTTTTTACGTCTGTAACATTTTACACTTCTCACATATTCTGTAGATATTGTCTTTCGAAAAATTCACCCCAATATGTCACTCCTGTTTAACCGCCATTAAATGGATTTTCCAAAAACAAAAATACGTGTTTCTTTATTTTTAAAGGAGACCCGTATACAAATTTTCAGTTCTGTAATATTTTCAGTTTTTGAGATATGTGTATCCTCATTAAAGGCATTCAATCCTTTTACATCCCTCCCATTGGGATTTACAGAATACAAAAAAATACCTGTTCCTTTATTTTTAAGGGCGATTCTAAGTACCACATTTTACATCTGTAAACTTTTAAAGTTTTAAGATGTAGACACACTCAATTTAAAAATTCACCCCCCTTTTCACCCCCCATTATTTGGATTTTACAAAAACGAAAAAATACCTGCTTCTTTATCTTTAAAGTAGATCCCAAATACCAATTTTCAGGTCTGTAATATCTTCAGGGTCAGAAATATAAGTAGCCTCATTAAAGGCATTCAACCCCTTTTTCACCCTTTTCCACCCTTCCCATTGGGATTTTCCGAAAACAAAAAATACGTGTTTCTTTGTATTTAAAGGAGATTCTAAATACCAATTTTTACATCTATAAACTTTAAAAGTTTTTGAGATATAGATGCACTCATTTTAAAAATTCACCCCCCTTTTCACCCTCCCATTAATTGGATTTTCCAAAAACAAAAAATACGTGTTTCTTTATTTTTAAAAGAGATCAAAAATGCCAATTTTCAGGTCTGTAATATCTTCAGTTTCTGAGATATAAGTATCCTCCTTAAAGGCATTCATCCCATTTTTCACCCCTTTTCACCCCTCCAATTGGGATTTTCCGAAAACAAAAAAATACGTGTTTCTTTATTTTTAATGAAAATTCTAAGCACCAATTTTTACATCTGGAAACTTTAAAAGTTTTGAGATATAGATGCACTCATTTTAAAAATTCACCCCCCTTTTCACCCTCCCATTAATTGGATTTTCCAAAAGCAAAAAAGTACGTGTTTCTTTATTTTTAAAAGAGATCAAAAATGCCTATTTTCAGGTCTGTAATATCTTCAGTTTCTGAGATATAATTACCGGTATTCTGATTAAAGGGATTCAACCCCTTTTCCACGGTTTTTCATCCCTACTATTGGGATTTTCTGAAAACAAAAAAATACGTGTTTCCTTATTTTTAAAGAAGATTCTAAATACCAATTTTTACATCTGTAAACGTTTAAAGTTTTGAGATATAGACATACACATTTTAAAATTTCAACCCCCCTTTTCACCCCCTTAGCGAAGGAATATCTAAAAATCCTCTCTTAGCGAGCACTTACATCTTAATATGAATCTATGCCCAAAATTTCATTTCTTTAGGTCCAGTAGTTTTGGCTCGGCGATGATGAATCAGTCAGTCAGCCAGTCAGTCAGTCAGGACAAGTTATTTTATATATATAGATATTGCAGTGCAACTCAACATCACTGGTAAGGTTCTTCTAGAAGCCTGTTATTGTGCAGGAAGATATCGTTTAGGCCAAACTGAAGTGATTAATTTGTACTTCCCCGCTATTTTCAGCTGAAGAATGCAAAAATAAATGGACTTTGCTGAGATCTTACTATAGAAGAGCCTTGAACAGGAGAAGAACTATGAGTGGCCAGGCTGCCAAGAAAATTAAAAGATGGAGGTTTGAAATGCAAATGGAATTTCTCAAACCTTTTCTACAGGAGCGAGAGTAAGTTCAAATGTTTCTTAGGTTATCCGTAAAAATTACAAACAATTATTATTATTATTATTATTATTATTATTATTATTATTATTATTATTATTATTATTATTATTATTATTATTATTATTATTCAGAACTCACACAAATTTGGACGAAGAATGGGAGGAAAGTGAGGGCACATACGTGTCTGCTGATAATTCAACACCACGATCTACTCCGTCCCCAGCGGTATCAACGGTGTCAATAAAGCGTAAAAGAGCAGCATCACGGGAGTCATCTACACGTACATCTGATTTAGCGACAACGTTAAATCAGTTTATTTCATCCAGAACCACAACTCAGCAAATGTTGGACCCAGCCAAAAGGAAACTGATGACGTTCTTCGACGACATATCCGAAACAATGCTGAAATTTAATGAACTCGAACAGGCAGAAATTAAGCGGGAAATTTTCAACATTGTTAACAACAAGGAATTAGAAATTCTTCGAAAGGAAGCAATGCAGAGAAACAGCAATATAGTGGGATATAATTTAGCTAATATGAATACTGGAAACAGGACCCATCACGTTTCCGCACATGGCAATCTCCCTCATCTCAGCTTCTATGATCCTGGCACAAGTACTCCAGCCATAATACCGAGTCAAGAAACTCATTACCAGTAGCCTAGCATGAAGGACAGAATATAACATTAACATTTTATATTTTTACTAGTGTCATTTAATAACAGAGCATATGTATCATGTATTGTGCTGAAAATACAGTGAATAAAATACAATGAAGCAAACTGTACACGTACGTCTTTGTGTTATCAGTTATTAACCACACTTTCCTTCCATCACAATGTCCCTTGTCTAGGGACCTAATTTGTCATTCATGAAATATTCTCGAAACGTTTCCCTGACTCTTGTAGCCTCAAAACTTCCATGAACCCCAACATGTGGTAGCGCAGTAAACAATGATTGCTCAGAACGTATTCTGTTGCCTTCGTAATCGTTTACTACTGGCAGGTCACTGAGTAAATAGTTGTGTAATACACAGACTGCCAACACTACTTTTTCAGCATTTTCTGGGTGCATATGGAGTCTTCCATAGAGTACCCTATGTCTCTGGACAGCAATGCCAAAGGCATTCTCCACTACTCGTCGTGTTCTCGACTGCCGGAAATTATAATTCGCCTGCCTTTCATCACCGCGAGCTGTGGATCCGGGGTACGGACGCATCAGATACGTTTTCAGTGGGAAAGCTTCATCACCAAGTATTACGTAAGGCACAACAGATTCATTACAATTTGGCAACGGTTTAGGACCTAGTATATTTAACGTTTTGTTTTCCAAAGATCTTCCTAAAACTGATCTTGAGAATAGTCCTCCGTCACTGGACTTGCCATAACCTACTACATCAACAGCAATGAATCTGTATTTGGCATCCACTAATGCCAAAAGAACGATAGAGAAAGTATGTTTATAGTTACAAAAGAGAGATCCGCTGCTTGGGGGCGCTTGAATAACAATGTGTTTTCCGTCTAAAGCTCCTATACAGTTCGGAAAACGCCACAGATCATAGAATTCTTCAGATATATTCTTCCACATTTCCTCAGTAGGTTGGGGCATTTCTTGTGGAGACAAAATGTCCCAAATAGCCTCACATGTGGAGACTATTATAGAGTGAACAGCTGTCGGGAAAATTCTGTAACTGAAACTCATGGAGATCTGCGAATTTCCAGATGCGAGATACCTGGAAAATTTGTAAAAATTAATATTAGTATCTACTCAGTGTACATTTCAATGTTAATTAACTGCATATGTATGCGTATAATGCTAGTGGACATGCAAGTGCCAAATTTACACCAAACGTAGACTGATGTACGATCAAAATACTTCAGTAGGCCTACATATGAATATTATTTACCGTAATGTTAATGCTAGTCTCTCTTCTGCACTAATGGATTTCCTCCATTTTGAATTCTTTTTCGTGAGATGTGGTTTCAGTTGTTGAAGCAAATTGTCAAACTTGGAGTAACTCATTCGAAAATATTTTACGAATTTTTCTTGGTCATTTCGTAGCCGACCGAAAATTGTGTGAATCTCTCCTTCTTCTTCTCTCGTTGTAAACAATTTATGAACCCAGTATCGTTTCTTATTTTTCTTCTTCTTTTGTTGTAAAACAATGTACGCTGCACAGGCGATAACTACGTCTTCTTCGTTCGGATCCATGTCTTCAACCTGTGAGCACAGATGCAATGAACAAGGACCACATGACCACAACACAGTCGCAGCACAGTCCTACATGTGAAAACAGGCCTTAATGCTCCCCGGCAACTTCAGTTGCCATGCCGTATTTCACGCTCTGGTGATATAGGAAAACAATTGACATCCCTGGAGTTGATCTTAACAGTAACAATGGAGACTACTACAACCTCAACAGAGAGCTTCATTGTTATTCTAGACCAGATTGTTTCCTAAATGAACAGTTATTCAACTACACTACACAGCTCCCATTTGCTTGTTGTTACAGAACTTCAAACATGTAAGTAATTTTCTCATACTCAATAATTTTACTAACTTCAACATTATTACTAGCTTAGATGAAAGTATATACAAGTGAAATGATTGATAATCAGGCACTTATGAGGAATATCTTGATGTACAGATACAGTTTCATTTAGTGGCAACTAAAGTTGCCGAGGAGCACTTGGAATACCAATGTGCCACAGTTAGTAATATACAAGCAAGCCTATCAAAAAGGAATAGTATTTCAGTACAGTACTTTTCTATGCGTTCATATGAGAGAGAGAGAGAGAGAGAGAGAGTGTGTGTGTGCGGCGATCGAACAGACAAAATTCTAAAGATGGGTAGATTTGAAGAACATGACAAGACGTACTCAGGACAGTTAGGGAATAATGACATAAAATATTACAAAATTTTAGAACACAAAATGTTTTATTTGATATGCTAACAGTGTTTAGAAGTTTAGAAAACACAATCCTTCAATCAATCGTGCATTTTACAGGTCATCAAGAGGCTCTTATAAAAGGGGGCTAGGCCTAAATTTAGATCAAATTCTCGAGGAACTTGCTAAAGGAAATGAGGAAGATGGGGAACTGCGTAATACAATTGAGGTTTGCCCGCTCATGGAAATTCCAGCAGCTGACAGCGACGAGGACTCCGATAAGTCAGATGCAGAGGTGACTGGAGACTTTGATCATCTTCCATCTCGTGTTCTACAGTCTGAAGTGTTGTTAACTTACAACAATGATAATTGTAGATCTTATTTAGAAGAGGAGAAAGAGCCGCAACCAAGCACATCATCAGCTCGTGCCAGCGTTCCTCGTAAATGGGTCAGGCAACAGTTTCAATCTTTGTCATGGAAATTGCACTGAACGTCTACTTCTTTCAGTATTCATAAACTAACTCCGGGCTATAAACCTACCTCTGAGGACATGTTACGAGAGACAGTTACACGTCCTCTAGATGCACTTCAGGTATACCTCACTAGTGACCTTATCGATCATATAGTAAAAGAGACTAACAGGTATGCTGCTCAGCATTTAGTGCATGATTTAGGATGTACAACAAATGAAATACTCACCCTTATTGGTGTAATGCTATTCACAGGTTATCACACACTTCCACCAAAAAGATTTTACTGGAGAAATGAACCAGACATGCACATACCTCTAGTTACCGAAGCTATACGGCGAAAGCGCTTCGAGGAAATTTAACGACACCTCCATCTGGCCAACAATGACGAAAATACAGAATAAGATCGCATCTTCCAGGTTCGACCAATTTTCAGTTTCTTGAATAATTCATTCAAGATTTTATGCCCCGGCAGTACTACCAGTATTGATGAAAGTATTATACCATACTGAACCCTTGAATTTACCATTCCATCGTTGGTCGGCCACGGCTGCTACAGTAGAACAATCTAGAACTCTTAAATCATGGGTCGTTGCGGGAATAAATTCGGTCACGATCTTAACCAAACGATGGGGTTCAGAAGAGAGCCTAACTACTTGAAATGAGGAGCAAAATGTGCTTACTAACTTTTATTAAATTGAAATAGCACGATAACATTATGAATTTAATATGCATTCTTAAAATAAAAAAATTATAAATTATTGATTTTTGAATGTTTCAAACACAGTCACATTACATAGCGTTGAGTTGTCTCTTACCATATCGAAGAGTTGCTTCGGAGAAGTTAATATATTAGTGGACAGCGAAACTGAAAAACTGAAAAAGGGAAGACCTGAAAACCGGGCACCTATTATTCCAAACGAGAACTGAGAGTTAATCCACACGATCCGTGGAAAATCTGACTTTCAACAAGTAGAACGCCTGATTTTCTCTCAATTAAGGTTATCCACCAGTCGAATACCCTTTACGGATACGGAACACCCGCCGAATGGACCCTTAATCGAACCAAACTATCAGTTGCTTTGGATAGGTTGCGAAATATTATGGGAAAGCATGGTGTTCACTACGAGTTAACAGCATCATTCACAATTGAAATAAAATCCCACCATGTATTTGTCATTCATGACACCCTTAAGTGAAAAGGTAATCCCGATGCTAAATGTGCATCACCCAAAAACAGCTGTTCGGAAGGAACCAACAACAACATGATCCGTGAGGATCTTACGTTATGTCGTTCTAAAGGAACAAAACTGCGAAATGCAGGAAACACTTATTCATCATGCATTTAGAAGAAATGCCAAACACTGAAGTTAATTAAAAAGTGGAAAGTCACTTGAAAAGTATTATTATCGAAACAATTTTCATGTTAGAAATGGGTTTGTTATGCTTAATAAAATTACCAGTCCACGTTAAAAATTATTACAACTTTAAGGAATTCTTTCCCTTGAAAAACAATGCTACCAGTACAGATCTATCTATTTACTGTCTGTCCCAACACACTACTTATAAAGTGATTACTTAATTACTTTCAACTATGAAAGTACGACAAGATTGAAAATAAAATATTGTTACTGGCTGACGAATCGAAACCGCATTCGCAACTCAAGTCTCACACTAATACACTGAGTGTCAATATGCACACTATCAAACGAAACGGACGTCAAAACGAGAAAACAATAAAGTCCGTAAAATAAATTAACATATCGAAGTCATTAAAGCTCAACACGCGCGGAGAATTACAGTAAAATATTTAATCTATATCGGGCCGATATCCAACATTTGGGCAACCCTCACTCACTAGCGGTCCCGTTATCTCAAGGAGAACTACGCATTGACCCTCTTCATAAATCATATCATACTGTAGATGCTACCTTCGTCCAGGCCACTTCAACAAAAAAAAAAAAAAAAAAAAGAAACATCTAATCTGAGAATTGAGTGTGTACAGCTGCCATCCCAGACCTATCGTCGGGCTCACTTGAAATCTATACATCCTAACACTAATCACTATGTACATGATACCTTCCAAATTCTATCGTTGGGCGTGAACTAGGACGTCTTATCATCAGTGACTCCAAGGATAACATGTGACGTCCTAAATCTATCGTCGGGCGTCAAAGTGGGTCGTACTACGCCTCCCTTAACATATCAGGCGAACTAGCAATTTCAAACAACTCCGACATTCAATACTAAACCTGGTCAGACAAATAACGCACGACGGAACCACGTCTCTTACTATCAAACGAATGCAAGTCAAAAAATACGGTAAGTCTCTACCTCGTTACAATACGTGAACTCAAAATAAATATACGTGACGAACAAATCTCCACCTCAAACACAATCTCAGCCTGTGCACTGAAGTTTTAGGGAAGCAATGATAATTCCCAACGCACGTTTACCATTGTGGATGCCTTCAAAATAATAATCATCACTACCGCATTCGAAACTCTCAAATCGCCTATCGTCAATTCCAACTATTTATATCAATGACATATCCAGTGAACAAAATCAATACACCTCAACCATGGGTCCAAAATGCTCTTTTATCCTTGAGGTCGCACTATCTTAATATTCATACGGGCTTTAAGTAACACATCGCTGGACGTTTACTACCAAGATTTTAACCTTTTACTAGAGTCGTTTTCACTTGGGATCTTACTAGAAATCTACGGTGCTTCACACAGTAGTCGTCTCAAATTCGGATTGGTAGCGGAAAACAATACAGCCTGCCTCAACACAGCCTGTTTCCTAAATACTTCCTCTGCAAAAATATAGCCTGTCTCAAACTCATTCTCCTCGCTTTATTCCAGCGGTATCACTTAAAATCCAGGCTTCATTTCATCTATCTCTCTCTCATCTCCACATACATATAAATTCATCGCTCTCAATCCCCTTTTCTTATATTTCCAAGACCCTTTTTCATAATTCAATCCCCTGGTGAAAACAACAACCACTGTAAAACACATCTCTTACTTTATTGTTAATACGACTTTTGGACCTCGAGAATCCAAGAACACACCGCGACTTTTCGTATCATTGATATACACGATGTCTCAAAATTTTTCTTCCCATGAATAACTGTAACTCTATCAAATTTCACTGAAATTATCTAAATATGCCTGCGATCCTTGTAAAAATATACTGGTTAAATGCAATTTTAACATAGAAAAATTTCTTTATCCCGCGGTAGACATTATTATTATTATTATTATTATTATTATTATTATTATTATTATTATTATTATTATTATTATTATTATTATTATTATTATTATCGACAAACATTTCCGAATTCAACTGATATTTGAAATTTAGATATTCGCCACGACTAATTTACACTTATAACTTTCCAAAAATCCACGCTTTGGACAATATCTCATCGAACATTAACACCAAATTGAAACGTTGCATTTTACCGTTTCTTGACATGAAATTTACACACTGAAATTTTCACACGCTGACCAAAAGTTACAACACCTTTCGCCTGATAATTACGAATATCAACCCGACAATCATCTTGAAAAATTTGTTGGGACAGACCAATAAAACTAACTACAACATAATACAAATATAGACAGACCTGCACATGGCGTCATTCCCAGTATTCTGGTTACATCGTCACCAGCTGACCTCGCTCCTTAGCCGTACATCTTCACAAAGAACATTATCATTTCCAACATCTCACTCTTACAAACACTACCCTTCTCACACACGATATTAAAATTACCACATAAATCACGCACTTTTCTCTGTAATTGGCACCACGAACTTCCCTCGTTTTGCAGTCGGCTGCGACTGTCTGGTTCGTTCCCAGAGTTGTCTCTCTCCGTTACTCCAATAAAATAGGTGTTCAACAGATAAAGGGAGCAGAACTACTCTGAATAGCTTCCCCAACCCTCTTCACATTCAAACGTACATGAGATGATATAATAAAATCTGATGTGTATAATTTTAACAAACGCCTACACTTTCATGGTTCGTCGGTAAACGTTCAGAACTTTTCCAATCACCTTCTCTTCTTAACCGAGTATGTGGACCTTAGCCACGGACATGTATTTAGTTATTTGTCGATTAATCTGGCGCGAATTTCCAATGACGACGGGCACAAGCTCCCGCGGCTTCAAGTTCCAGATCGACACTGAAAAATATACGGTGGGGGGTTTCTTTTATAATCTCAGAAGGGACGCTATCCCCACTATTAAGCTTGATTGTGTAATCTGCCAATTTTGCGTCCAATAGACCGATTTTGATCAGACTTGTCCCAAAATTCCGGACAGGCTTGGAATTATTTTAGATGTTAATCTTATAATTTTACCACACTCACAACAGGGGAAATAAATTATTTATGCCCGTGCGTTTCGCGCGTTTTCTTCATCCACTGACCTTGGCACGTGTAGCTGGTTCACTGATCTGACGCTAACATGTACTTAGGCTTAACTGCATTTATGTTTTTCCCTGGGGGCTCTGTCTTCACGTAGGGTTTACGAATAATTTAACTTATTAATTTTTTTATTTACTGTATTGCCAAAATCCCTCGTTGTATAGAATTCCATGAATTTAAAGAATTGTCGGGCACTCGAGTTCCGCCGAGGTGTCCCGGTATTTCACGAGCTTGCCGTGAGTGAGATCCTTCCCACGCGACATCGGGGCTCTTAGGAGCGCAACATGGCTGCCCTCAAACATAAAAGTAGCTTCTTGTTACCAAATAAAGATTGAGAAAAAAAGTATTTTTCTCTCCGTAGAATTATGGGTTCAATACTATGGAAAGCATGGGTGCAAGCAGTTTATTCGCGGCAAGCCGATAAGATTCGGGTACAAACTGTGGGTGGCTGCCGATCCTTCTGGTTATATATTTCACGTGGAACCTTACTGTGGTGCGTCTACTCAGCTTCCAACAACAAACTTAGGTCAGGGTGGTGATCTGGTTCTAGGTTTGTTGGACTATGTAGATCCTGTGCCTGGTACTAAGGTGTACTTTGATAACTTGTTCGCCTCCGTACCTCTCCTGAAGGAGCTAACAAGGGGGAGATTAGGAGGCACTGGGACTCTCCGAGAAAACAGATGCCTTCCAAGCATGCACTTCCCAGACAAGAAAACGTGGAAACAAGAGCCCAGACTTACAACGGCAGTATCGTCTCCTAAGGACCTTTTGGTGGTAAGGTGGAATGACAATATTGTTGTAACAGTACTAACCAACTGTGACAGTACTGAACCAAAGAAAAAGTGCTACAGATATTCACGTACAGAGAAGAAAATATTGGTGGATATTCCACGTCTCATCGCCCAGTAGAATAAACACATGGGTGGTGTAGATATCAATGACCAGTTCGTAGCTACATACCGCTACAATATTAGGACAAAGAAATGGCGGTGGCCATTCTTCGCTTGGGCCGTTGACGTTTCCTGTCTGCAATATAGATAGATAGATAAGAAATGGGTGAGCCCTGTCTTCGCAGAGCTCCACACGTAGGTCTATGAAGACCCTTTGTGCCCTTTAAACGGGTTTGTCTAGTCCAGCCCTAGTGCTCCTATAAAGGATACCAGTGTCCGGATATTGGCGTTCCTGATGTCTTCCAGGCTCACAAAATGTGAGCCAAGGTATCGATGTCTAGTGCTTGCAGGAGCCTCGCACTGACATAACACATGCGCGGAGGTCTCCTCCTCATTACCGCATCTTCTACACATCGGATCCTGGGTGATTTTCATGATGTGTAGGTGTCTCTGTACGGTATTGTTGCCTGTCAACAGTCCAACTACCATTCTCATTCTGGTCCTATTCAAATTCATTAGGACCTTTTTATAACTTTGGCTAGGCCCTTTGATAAGTTCACGTGCCTGCCTTGCTATAGTTAACCTCTTCCAAATATCTAAGTGAGACTGGTTTGTCCACTGGGATATTACCAGTCTCCTGTGTGCAAGCATGGCTTCAGTTCCACAGATATGGGCACGATATGGCATTGTTGGAATTTCGTCAATGTGTCTTCTGAAGTCTTTTGGGACGCCACAGCAATCTCCAAGTATCCGACCAACATTAAGAGTTCTCACCAGTGTTAGATGATGTGAGGCGAGACCGAATGGATCACATCACTGAGAAGGGAACATCCAAGTACAGGCGTTGTAGAGTATGCGGAAATCGCACGACGTATTTGTGTAGAAAGTGTGATGCACCTCTGCATCGAAACGAATGCTTCTAGGTATTCCACAAGCAGTGACCTGACAATGACATTTCCACAAGTTGGAAATAAGACGTGGATTATAACTGTAAAAAGTGATTTTTTCCTTGTGCCTTTTGACTATGTATGTGCTCTTCGGCACACATTTGGAATAACATGTGAACTGTAAATATGATTGTAACAAAGGTTTTTCAGTCTGTCAAACACACAGTAAATACAATGTAAAATTAAAACACTATAAACATATCTGTAAAACACACACTAACATACAAAGAATGACACGTTTCGTTCTACAAGAACATCCTCAGATTCTATCAAATCACTTAATAACAAGCTTATATATGTACAGTATTGTTTACGTGGCGTAAACTTGTCAATGATAGAGAGATTAGTGATAACATGAAACAGTAATGACAAAAAATAAATAAAATACATACAATTATTAATATAATGAAAAACTTACGTATTTATCTAGACTGCCGACGTTAAGTCCGTTGTCACCAAACACTATTTCAGGTCTGTGGTCATGGAAAGTTTGTGGAGAGCCACGCTTCGCGTGGAGAGGGGCGGGCAAGAAAGGGGGGGAGGCTTGTAGAGCGATGTGGATCTCTCCTATTGGATGATTAAAACGAGTAGACTATAGAGTGGAGAGGGGAGGGAGATGTAGGGCGGAGCGGCTGGAGCGCTGTGGAACCTTCCATCAACATTGGAGAGGGGAAAGATGTTATTGACCTATTTCATGTTAATTGTACCTTTGTGTAATATGGATGAATGCAAATTAATAATATATTTTTTATTATTTTTTATTTTAGGTGAATAGAGGTAGGAACGGTATTATTATTATTATTATTATTATTATTATTATTATTATTATTATTATTATTATTATTATTGTTATTATTGTTCCGAGGTATCTGTGGAACAGCAGAGGTGAACGAAGGTGCGGGCTGGAATAGGTCTCAACTACCAAATTAAAGTTAATTTAAAACTTTAACAAAGGTTATATTTTCTTTTCAAAATCAACAAATGACAACAAATAACAAAAGTGTAACAGGTACCAAGTAGCAAATCAACAAATTAAGAAATTATAGATTACAGTCGTTACAAGTTTTGGGCTTCGAGCCCCGTTTTACATTCCTTGAGCCCTCAGCTCACAACCACAAATTACCAAAGGGCAGAAAACCCCTTCATACCAAGGAGCACTTGCCCCTACTTACAATGTTAAGCCTCCTAGAGGCACGCAGAGATCAACTTAGGAAAGAGCAGTCCCGCTCTCAATTTTACAAGCCTATCAAAGGCCACAACAAACTTCACTCCTAACTGCCCTCAAGGCACACATACAGTGAAACAGGGGTATCTTGTACCCAACCTACAGGGCCTTCGCATGAAGAAAACAAAACACTGGGTTAATTAAATGGCCCAAAATACCAAATTGAAAGGAGGCGAAAACATGCACTCCTACACAAAGTTATTAAAACCTAAGAGGCACTAGGCCGATCATACAGGGGCTAATCCCAAGCTAGGGAGGTGACACGTATGAGAAAACTTTAATATTTTAAGGAAGAGAAAAAAACGGTTATGAGAACGTAGTCACTTCAATTTCCAAATGAAGGGGAGTTCGATAGGGTAAAGCACTCCTTATCCTCGCTTTACAGCAAAATAAATTTATATGTTTTACATAGACAGAAGAGAATTTACATTTTAAAAGGTAGGTTACATACTAAAGGTTTCGAACCTTCCCCGAGAGTTAAACTGCTGAGCTAGCAAGAACTGCAGATGTTAACAGGCCATTACCTTGTAGATGAACCGCTGCTTGAAGAAAGAGGCGCTTCCCGCCCCCTGCTACATATTCACACGCTAAGAGAGATGTTACTGAAGTGGCACCGAGACAAGAAAATCAGCAGTTTATATACCCTCGTGGAACATTCGAGACCTTTCAAGAATGAGTAGACACAACCCCTCACCTTTATTGGATAGCTTAGAGCAACATATCTATGTTGGAGAAGACATACATGATTGGTTGGAAATAAATTAAAGAAATTTGGGATTGGCTAAATTCAAAACAGGCGGAAAGAAAGGATTTATATTGCGAACCCACAAACCACAGAACAAAATATAGTAAAAACAAAACTTATGAATTCGAAATTTCTTCAAGAAAGTTCATTCCTTCGCACCAGAGTGCGTAATCATAGTTTTTAGTAGAGACATCTGGTAGAGAACGTCCACACTTCTTGATCAGTTACCCACCAAACACATCAAAATTCACACAGAGCCATCTTCGGAGAAACTGGTGAGTTAATACAGTTTGTTAAAGTTCAGGCTTTCTCCTGTAGAGGAGTTTCAACTGGCGCAATATTTGAATTAGCAGCGTGGAGGTGTACCGCCCGGTACAATTATTATTATTATTATTATTATTATTATTATTATTATTATTATTATTATTATTATTATTATTATTATTATTATTATTATTATTATTATGATGAAAAAAGCCATTTACCTTCCATCAACATTGGAGAGGGGAGAGATGTTATTGACCTTTTCCATGTTAAATGTACCTTTATGTAATATGGATGAATGCAAATAAATAATTTTTAGGTGAATAAAGTAAGGGACATTATTATTATTATTATTATTATTATTATTATTATTATTATTATTATTATTAATATGATTATTATTATTTCGATAGAAGCAATTTAATGAGTAGGTGTTGTCAGATATTATGTGAGTAGAGCGAATAGGGGGGAATTATTTAAATGTGTATACTCATTCAGGTTATTGGCATTAGCATTTTTTGCGACGTAAATTTCTATTGCTTCTTTTATATTCAGAGATTTACTTTTATTTTCGAAGTGTAAAATTTTTAGATCAGTGTTGATGTCTGTGAAATGGTGTGAACAGTCGTAGATGTGCTCCCCGAAGGCTGAATGCCGATTATATCTGATCGCGTTTTTGTGTTCTTTGTATCTTGTATGGAAATTACGTTTTGTTTGACCTATGTATGTGGCGTTGCAGTTAGGTTCTTGGCACTTGAGTTCATACACTCCTGACTTTGAGAAAGGGTCCTTTTTGTTTAGGTTGCACCTGCTGAAGTGTCTCTGTAGTGTGTTATTCGTTCGCGATTTGTTTAATGATTTACATCTCTTCATTGAAATCTGTTGTGCTCATTGGTATGGAAATAGCTCTATGTATCATTGTATTCAGTTCTGCTACTTTTAAACCTTGTTTCTTGAAAATGTTAGCTACTTTGTATGTGTTATTGTTAACATAGTTGAGAACCACGTAGTTTTCTTTGTCGTGTGTGGTGCTTTCCCGGCGACTTTTCTTATGTTTATTTAATAGTTTATCCATTGTGCCTGGAGGATGGTTGTTTTCTTTCGCGATTTGTTTAATGATTTGCATCTCTTCGTTGAAATCTGTTGTGCTCATTGGTATGGAGATAGCTCTATGTATCATTGTATTCAGTCCTGCTATTTTGTGTGTGTATGGGTGGTTCGAGTTGTTGTCAATAGTGTGCGACGTCTGAGTGGGCTTTCTGTATACTTTGTAAGATAGGTTGTCATTGTTCCTGTTGATTGTGATGTCTAAATAGTTTATTTTCTTGTTATTTTCTGGCTCCATTGTGAAGCTGATGAATATTTCGGAATTTGTATGTAAATAGAAAGATTTAAAAGTAACGTATAGGCCTAGGGAGTTCAGTGATCATAACTAGGATGAATTGGTTCTCGAAGCGGGGAAAAAGAGAAAGATAATTCAGTGCAGCACAGTTGGCCACTGAAAAATACAGGATTGAAGGGTTAATCCAGCGAGCGACTCACGAATTATTACGTTACTACACAAATCCACGCTACGAGTCATTACAATTCTGTGGGGGTAGTAGAGGCGTTTGCTCTGTATATCTAGAGTAGTATGACGGAAAGAAAACTATACTGCAGTCGAAGATTATGGCAAAATCAGCTGTTCATAGTTTAGCAGGACTCAGACCATGTTATAATTTTTTACACATACTGTCATTATAGACACGAAAAGTTAAGGCACAAATCAGTGGAAATCTATATTAAGCTGTTTAACTTATGCCGATGAACTTGTTGTAATGGTAGACAGTTCCAAGAAATTACGAAGTAATTCCTTGCAACTTCAAAGGAAGTGTGGGGAAATACAGGATTACATGAATCATTTGCGAGATTAAATTAGTATAATTAAGAAACAATTCGACGATGTTTCATTGTCAGGTGAGGAACAAGAAATTTGTTTAAACAGGCAATTTGGAGATCATGGGTAGTATGTTGTGATAGATAGATAGATATATATATATATAGATAGATAGATAGATAGATAGATAGATAGATAGATAGATAGATAGATAGATAGATAGATAGATATCCAAGAACTTCCACATTGTGATCTCTGCTGGTTTCAGCCTTAAGGCGACACTCCGGAGGTAAAAATGTACCTTTACCTAAAGCATGGATTTACACGAAACTTTGTGGGAATATCACCTACATAAAAGTAGAGATATCACGAATACTTCTTTCATATACAATTAATAGTTTTCCAAAATAACGTTTTTGGATTTTTTAATTCCATTTTTTCATGAAATTAAATTAATATTTAAATTCCTAATTAGGTAGATAATGCGTCTTTTAAAAGCACTACTTATCGATTTTCCTGTACATAATTTATATAAGGAAATATATCGTACCAAAATTTGTGTAATTTTTATGTTCTAAAATTTTGGACTTATAAAACCCTACTATGCCGCCAGTCCCTGTTATGAATGGTGTGAAAATATCGCTCATAGGATCGGTTGGTGCATGAATTTCACTGGGCTTGGCAGACTGATAAGTAATAGCAATGGCTGGCTCAGTGAGGAAAGCAACGTGAAACTACCTCACTCCTCATTTCCCTCGTACGTGTCTTTAGTGATGCCTAGGCTATTTATGACAGCTGTTGGTGGAGTTGAAGAGGATCAAACCAGCCTTCGGGCTGAATACCCAACATACATACAACAAAACCCTACTACTTGCAAAAATTCTGCAATCTAAAATTCCATACGAAGGTTTCTTAACATAGCTGTGATGCATATACCATACAAAGTTTGTTACATTTGGCAAACTATTATGGGAGAAAAATTCAATTTAAATGTAAAGTTATAATTGGCAAGCAAAGCATTATTACAGTGATAAATTGTTTGAATTCAGCGGAATAACTTTGTGACAAGAAAAAAACTCAATCTTTTCAATTTCAGTCATTAAAAATATTTCACCGAAGTGACCGATTTTTATCTCTGGAAACTCGCCTTAACTTAGTTGTCAGATACATCATACAGTAGTATCGGTGACGAAGTACATAATCGAAGACAAATTTAACTTTTATTTATTATGTTACTTTCCGTCTTGCGATTTTTTTAGATGGCTCACTGTTGTCATGTTACTTCACCCGTAAAGTGGAGCAGAATTTACTGACATCCGTGAGCAGTGCAGTGGATTACATTATTTTCATTTATTTAATCGGAGTTGTAATACGTCAGCTAATTTCATTTCACAAATAATCTGATTGGAAGTAAATCAGATGATAAATTAAACAGGAATCTGCAATTTAGCAGATTCCATCTAACAAGCCTTTTATTAAAACCGTCGGTTAATCGAGCGTGTCCTGTCTATCATCATTACTGCTTAGTGGAAGTCAGGTAATATCTCGGCTACAGTACAGTATACACTGTAAAATACAGATTATTCTCATCTATAGGTTGCAGAATAATATTTTGACGTGACAGTGCTCCACTTCACGGCATGCACGGAAATTTTCTGTTACGAAATTCAACTTGTCTATCACCTGGGAAACTATAGGTGATATATTGGATATCCCGATATCGCTAAAAATTCAAGGCTTCTGCAAAATGCTACAATAATTATTTTAGAACGATGATACAACCTCTCCCGGTGGGGGGCCTCCTGCTTTGAGAAAATTCTCCGTGTCGTCACAGTTCATAAAACATGATTTTTTTCCAGTAGAAGGGGCAAACCTACCACCTTATTCTAGATACTCCTGGAAGGGTTTTGACAACGGGGTTATGACCGGATATTTACTGCTCACCTTGAGTCCACTTAAACCATGTCATAGGTCATTCCTGTATATTCATCGGTTGGCGTATGGCACTGGATATACCTACTGTGTATATCATTTCCATGTTCGATTGATCACAAGAACATTTCTCTATTTTAACATTTTCCTGTAATGCGAAGTGGTTATGTAACGTTATGTCCGAAAAACATTTTTCTCCCCAAATTACTGGGTAGTGTTCCATTTATACTGTTTTCAATGTCAAGAAATTGTTTCACTTTTTGACAATGAATAGCAACAAAGTTTTAAAGAGCAGATGATCTGAATTTCATATCAAAACCATTATTCAGAAATCTTATCAAGGGAGAATTACAGAACTTCTAAAGGTAATTTGTATGGATAACTGCTCTATTTCAGCAGGATTAGTTTTGAGCAATACGTATCTCGACAGAGCAAATAAAAAATTTGGTTAATCAATACTGAGATTTGTTTTACGAACAAGGGTAGCCTACTTGTGTCATGTGTGGGGTCAGTTTTGTGGTGATAGCTATTTATTTCTCTGACATAGTACCATCCAACATCTAGAAAGAGAGATAGATAAAGAGAGACACAGGCAGACAGTGATATGCTTTCCACTAAGTGAATTTGTAGAACGTTGAGAATGTACCTATGTGCAAGTAATACAGAGTACGAAGCACGAGCTGGTAATACTTGTTTAACAGCTGATCAATTGCTACGTATATCAAGAGACGCCGATGTGTCGGAATTTTTTTCTCCACTGAAAATATTCAACGTGACGAAAATCAGCGACAGGCAGGTGTCGCATTTAAACACCCTGAAGGATCAAATCCGTTACTTTGGGGACAAACTAACTGTGCCCCTTTGATCGACGGGACAATATGACATTTCTTGGATTATAATCAGAGGGCAGATACTCGCTTATCCTGTGTGTATAAACTTGGCCCTCCAAATACCCAATGCTGAAGTTGAATACTTGTAACAACTTTGTCCTTCAGGCATGATTTATAGTGCTTCATACAACGAAGAAATGAAATTGCACGTCATAAATCCAATATAGCGTGGGTTTCGACGAGTTAAAATGCACTGAACAGATTTGACAACATCGGAGCATTTTTCACAGGTACTGACTAACGCGAAAGATGAAGGGCAAAAATGAAAGGTAGGTTAGAACTACACGCTATTGGTCTGGATTGGTTAGGTCCTGCTAGTGACAAGACCATAGGAACAAAAAGTAGTGGCATTGTTTTGTTTCAAGCTGTCTCTGTGCTAATTATTCTATATAAGTAAGAATACTTACAGGCATTTTGTGGTGGGCAGGTTGGTCCTGGCCAAGCTTCCGAGAAGAATCTCTCCTCTCTACTACTTCAGGTAGGTTTCGTGAAATATTATTTTTATATGATTCTAACATCCGAACCGAATACAAAAACTCGACACAAAAAGGAATTTTCAGTTATCAAGCTCTTATTAATATTGTTGACCGTTAACTACAATGCATTGTAAATGCTTCCGCTGGTGAATGGATTTTTTACATATACATTTCTTTGCATTGCTGAACCGATTTTAATACCAATATATGCTGTCTTATACAAAATAATAATAAAAACTGTAATTATTAATTTATATGGATGTATATGAAGAACATGCTTACAATTTCTTTTGCGCCACACCGACACAGACAGGTCTTTTGGCGAGGATGCAATGGGAAACGGCTTGGAGTGGGAAGGAAGCGGCCGTAACCTTCATTGAGGCACAAAAGCACGTTCTCAGGGCTGCCGACATTGCGGTTCGAACCCACTATCTCCCGGATGCAAGCTCACAGCAGCGCGCCCCTCACCGCACGGCTAACTCGCCCGGTGTGGAGAACATGCGCGTATTACGGATTTACATGCACTGTAAAACTTAGCCATTCGATTTCAAATGGTATGATTCGCTCTCACTTCTTATGGGCATATTGCATCTTGAAACAAACATGCAAATATGCCAAAATCCACACTTTAGTTATAACACACATCCAAGATCTAGGCAAATCATTGTCAGAGACGCATAAATTAGGTATTACAGGATGGATCAAAAGTCAAGATACACGAGGCAAAGTGAAAGTCATGGATCACAAGGGGGAAGGTTAATGCAAGATTTCGCACTGCGACC
Source organism: Anabrus simplex (assembly GCF_040414725.1). Classification (NCBI taxonomy): domain Eukaryota; kingdom Metazoa; phylum Arthropoda; class Insecta; order Orthoptera; family Tettigoniidae; genus Anabrus; species Anabrus simplex. Next base: position 924,472,640 of record NC_090266.1, on the reverse strand, counting down.
AATTAGACATATTATACTTCCCTGCAACCGTACGGAGATGGTGAAACACATAGCCTACTGCTGTCGATTAACACCAACGGTTGTGCATCCGGCGGACGAATCATCAATATCATCATATGACCTCCCTCCATGTGAGTACTCCGGAGAGATTTGGATCTGAAATCAGGCATTTGGCACGCAATCTAATGATTAGAAATTGCATCCCCCTCCTCTCCCCTCCCCTCCTCTCTTCTCGTCTCCTTCTCTGCCGGCCAGCATTCTCATACTGAAAAATCTTCCGCCAACGGGACTCGAACAGGTTAACCACGTCGTCGAGACAATGGACAGTTAACGCCTTAGCTGCTACCAGGGGGTCTTAATGAAAGTTATAGTATATGTTCAGTTTGAGAACTGGCTCATTGATAATATGCTTCCATGCGATGCCCTCAGATGAGTAAGGCGTCGGGTATTGTGGTGGGAGTGAATTTTGAAATGGCGTCGGCGATCCGTTCTTTGAGATGGACTATGTTGTAATGGGTGAGTGGCAATCTGTCTCGATGTCGCTGACTGAATTTCGTTCAACCGTTAGTAAAGCTTTCCCTCGTTCGTATCTCGTTAGCACCTAAGGAATCTGGGAACAAAACAAAAGAGTAAGGTTGACATTTGGTTTACACAGTATTCTGCTTGAAACCTCTGTGTGAATATTCATGGCCCCACTGCTTGTAACTAAGGCATGCAGGTATATGTCTGCCCTTGAGAAGTGTTATCATAACAGCATTTCACGCAGGAGGGAATTGAAAAAGTGAATAGGGGCCACTAAGGACAGGAGACCACCAAGGATTTAAATTAGATGCGAAATAATTTCGTTTCATTTTGGAGCGTATGATATTAAAACGAACCTACTTTTACAAGCATAGAGTATTAACAATGATTGAGGACAGCGGATATTCTGAGGAAAATCTGTCCTCTTTCGTTGGTCCTGCACCCACTTAATTGAACTGTGGGAGATGGAATAGGTGAGTGCAGTTCTACTGAAATATAGTGTGTGCTTTAGAACAACTATAATTACTTCCTGATCGTATTTCAAATCGTGTACTGTTTGTGGACAGTGAACATAGAACGTATGATTGAGTGGGTAGAAACGAATTCTCCCTGTCGAGATAATGAGATGTGAAACAATTAATCCTTGGAACTGGTCTGCGGTGGGTTGATGTCTAGAGAATTAACAGTTCATATTTATCATACCGCTTGACAGATTGAAGAACTTCATTTCTAATGTTGATTTTAAAATGGGTTGATATTCTCTCCTCTCAGCATATTCTGAAACATTTCCAGTAATTTAAAACTTATAATGCTTATGTACGCGTATATGTCAGTTGTAGAATTATATACCTTTAAAATCAGTTAAGCGAATGAGTACTGATTTACATTTCTGAATATAAAGCGTGATACGAGATTACGTTTTGTTTGTTGAAAAAGCACAAAAGTTTATCTGGTCTTTCAGTCCTCTCCATGCCTTAAGGAACCAGAATCCTAATTACAGTACCAGATAAGTTGAGCCCATAATTCCACCTTGCTGAAATTTCAACTACAAGATGGAGTGCGCCCATATTTTTATTGCAAGCTCATCTCGCGTTCTTTGGCATGACAACTCACAGCGGGAAGCGGCCCACCAAACATCGAACGAGGTCTGAACATTTCGGAAGACCTGGGGTAATTAATAATGAAATTCCGGATAATAAACCTCATTGCAAGAGATTCCGACACTAACAAAGAAATAAGTAATTAAGATTTTGCGAAATATTTGATGGGCTAGAGTCCACAGGGAAGAAATGTATTTAATTAGGTATGGAAAGAAGGTAGCACCTATCTTGGCCGAAAGGAACACACGTGTCAAGGACATAAGTCAAAATGCGCTGGAACCCTCGTGCACGAAATTAATTAATTAATTACGCAAGTTAAGAAAACAGGAAAAATCAGCAAACAACACCATCATGACTGCAGAAATAGATGGACTCTCTGGGATGAGTCTGGAAGAAATCGGTCAAGTGGTCATCAAATCAAATGATTGCACAACAGTACATAACGCCAAGCAGAGTGTCCCTAGAAAATGCATAAATACCTCCTCCTCAACCAAGAGCGTCAGTCATCATTCAATTGTCCGAGGGGGTGAATCTGCGCCAGGCGACTTGTAGAATCTCTCTAGCCAGTTGGCTGGAGGGATGAATATTACCAAGTTGTAAATGGTGAACGGAGACCAATTAGATATTGAAAAATTGTATCCGAGATATCCATCCCGGTCGCGGAAGAATATCATAAATTAAATAATTGTAGAATTTCTGAACTTCTGCGTAGGGAGACAGCACATTGTGAATTATTGCGGACGATGTTATTTTGGTAATCGGTGAAGGAGGACTGAGGTAGTCTGGCGGAGATAAGACTTTGTCGCACGGTCAGTCACACCTGTGAAACGCTTGGAGAGGAAGGAGTTGTAGGTCTCCGCGAACTGTATTAGTTGAGTTCTCGACACGAAGCAAGGCGTTTTAACTGTTTTAGATGTGTACAGAATATAATTTATTGTAAAGTTTTATATAAAAAATGTATTGTGACTTGCTTCAAGCCGAGAGCAGAATTAGTGTATTAAAAGTAAACTCGTGTCCTCATTCTGAGGTAGTGCAACTCTTTACAGGCACACCCCCATTGGAGGTGAGCTGCATGTACCATTTCAATCACATACCAGCCCTCCTGCCAGTTTTTAAAATCTGGCAGTACCGGGAATCGATTCCGGGCCTCCGAGGACAGCAGCTAATAACACTAACATTTACACTACTGAGACGGACTTTAGTGTATTCATAAGGTAGTATTTAAGCGAAGAATGTGTCCTGCAATTATGAATGGATAAGTCCGAGGTGGTTGGCGTAAAATGAAGCCGAGGTAACGCCGTGCCAACGACGCAATTACAGGCCTGTTTAATTTAAATGTCATGTTTTGTAATTAGACAATTAAATGCTTATCCTTCTAAGTTAATTAATTAATTAATTAATCTGAACATCGCGTTGTATATGTGTCGTGTGTAAAATTTACGTGTTGCGACGACGAGGAAATGTCTTGTCGTTGTTCTAGTGTGGAGGCGAATTTTCTGTTATTTATGTCAGCGCCTGAGACATTTTAAAATGTGTTTAAATTTATTTAAAAAATCAAAAGTGAAGTAAAATATTGCAAAGAAAATCAGTGAAATAATTTTCCGGCTGGTGAAAGTTACAATAATGTTAAGGATAAAATAACCGTTATGGGTGTGATAAAGTCATATATCCACGTATCCAATAATAATTATAACAACACTAATAATAATATTCACGTCAGGATAACATTTGAGATGATGGTAATTATGCGTTCAGCAGTTGGGTAAGCGAGATTTTCGGTTTATATCGAAATCCAATTAAGTATGATAATGTTGGCATTTTTGGGAAACTTAAATTTAGTGACATCGCGTATTTGTGATGCAGAAAATCACGGTATGCTATTTTGCTCAGGTCAGAAGAAATTTCGAGAAGTCAATTGTGAGATCATTATAAAGTTGTTTGGTCATGGGATCGCTTGTATTTAAAAAAGTTTCAAGCGAGAAGGAAATGGATTGTAATGGAAATGAAATATTATGAGAATAGTTAGGAAGATGTTAAAGGCAGAGTAAGCCTGTATTTTACGAGTGATGTAGAATAAGCAGAATGCCGAGGATAAGAGGCCCCGTATTTCGACGCAGAGGAATTTTTGTGACATGGTGTCTAGGTTGAGGTGTAATATTTCTGAGACAGGCTGTATAAGACGAACGATGTCCTGTCGCAATCCAGAACGGTTGATGAATGTAAGGATTGCCAAATCTAAGTGAGCGCGTTGTAACGCTTATTTTAAATACAAGTTGATGTGCTCCCATGATTATTATTCTATGTAAGACCGTAGGTAACGCCAATTATGTTTAGGTGACGGTTCTATTTAATACCAGCGAAGTGCATCTACGGTAGTGATAGCCGACCACGTGAACAAAATATATTCTGAAACACGGTCAAGATAATAATTGATTATTGTAAATTGAATTCTATTCTGTATCTTTTCGACATAAAAATATCGTTGACTGGAAACAACGCGGGTGTGAAAAATGAATTGTATTAGAATGAGAGTTTAACTTGCGTAGGTCGATGGGAATTTACTTCACTGGACAGTTCACGATGATTCATGTTTGGAGTGGTGATATTGCAGATCAGTCGCTCGAGTTGTACGGTGAATATCGTGATGTTATTGATTATTGTTTTCAGTGTCCCGCTCCATGGCTAAACGGTTAGTGTGCTGGTCTTTGGTCACAGGGGTCCCGAGTTCGATTCCCGGTAGGGTCGGGAATTTTAACCATCATTGGTTAATTTCGCTGGCACGGAGGCTGGGTGTATGTGTTGTCCTCCTCATCATTTCGTCCTTCTCATGACGCCCAGGTCGCCTACGGGCGTCGAATCAAAGACCTGCACCTGGCTAGCCAAACATGTCTTCGGGCACTCCCGGCACTAAAAGCCATACGCCATTTCATTTCATTTCTCGTTGTTTTCAGTGATATTACGTGGTATCAAACGATAGTCGAGTTCATATTTTTTATTTAGCGCACTTCACTGCATGTGTTAGTGTTTCAACGGGGATCAGATTTAAATATCCGAACATTGTGTTAAAAGTTTCGGTTTCGCCTGGCAGTATGAATGATGTGTAGGTACCATAACGTTGGCTCAACGATAGATTTAGGATGCCGCGAGTATAACATTATTACATAACTTAAAGATGAATAGACACAGTAATGCTGGCTCAACGACATGAATTTTTTGCTAGTAGTTTTACGTCGCACCGACACAGATAGGTTTTAAGGCGACGATGGAAGAGGAAAGGCCTTGGAGTTGGAAGGACGTGGCCGTGGCCTTAATTAAGATACAGCCCTGATATTTGCCTGGTGTGAAAACGGGAAACCACGGAAAACCATCTTAATGACTGCCGACAGTGTGATTCGAACCCACTATCTCCCGGATGCAAGCTCACAGCCGCGCGCCTCTAACCGCACGGCCAACTCGCCCGGTTAACGAAATGATTAGGGCGTCGTCTGTATGCAGTCAAGTCATAAGTTAGGCAATTTTGCGAATCGACTTGAATGATGTTAGTGATTGCAGTGGTGGATACGAATGTGAAAGATATTAGCAGGTACTATTTCGGCCATCGGTGTTATTCCATAACTTAAGGGTGTCACGAGATGACAATATATGGTGGAATTTTATTTTTAATTGCGACTATTGCTGTTGAGTTGTAGTGAACACCATACTTTAAAGTAATATTTCACAAACTATCCAAAGCAACTGATAGTCGATTTGGTTCGATTATGGATCCATTTGGAGGATGTTCCAATATCCGATAGGATAGTCGACTGGTGGATAACCTTAGATAAATGTAAATCTTGAATTCTAATTGTTGAAGGTCAGATTTTCCACAGATCGTGTGGGTTAACTCTCAGTTATCGTTTGGATCAATGTTGCCCGATTTTCAGGTTTTTTATTCTTTTCTGGTTTTTGCTGTACACGATTGTTACACTACATATTCATTCTTTGAAAGACAATAATAAGCAAATTCAATAAAACTTTACCACTCACGTTATGCAATTTGACTGCATTAAAACATGTTGGAGAAATTTAAATGACTTTTCTTGTCTATTTAATAAAGAATTTATCGTGATTTACATTGAATAAATATTTTAGTAAGCACATTTTTGCTCCTCATTTGAAGTACTTATGCTCTCCTCTGAACCCTCTCGTTTGGTCGATGAAGTGACAGAATAAACAATCGTAACGACCCCAAGATCCAAGACTACGATATGGCTCTAGTGAAGCAGACGAGGCGGACGACCAAGGATGGAACGGTAAGTTCAAGGGTTCAAAGTAGCACATTAGGTTTCAAATATGGAGTAAAAACCAGACCATGGTATAACACAATATCATGCCTCATCACATTTTGTTGAAACACCTATTGAAAAATAGTAATTCAATTATGTATTCGTATTTTCACTAGAAGAATCTAAGGAGTTACTCGTCACTTAAATACAACCTTCTTATTTTAGTTGTAGAACTGATAGCTGAACTTCCAGACAGTGCATATTCTCTATCGTATTACGTAATATTAGTGTCCGTTTGCTTGGTTGAACGGTCAGCGTAGTGGCTTTCGGTACAGAGGGCCTCGTGTTCATTTCCCGGACTGGGCGAAGATTTTAGCCATGTCTGGTTAATCCTCTCACTCGGGTACTGGATGTTTGTGTTCGTCTTTATACACGTCGTGATTAGCTTACAGCACATCACACTACTAACCACAACATAGTGAAAACATACCTCCTCATAGGGTTAGCGACAGGAAAGGCATCCGACTGGGTTTAGTCCACATGAAGAACCAACCTTAAGTAATTGAGAAAAGGCCAAGAAGAAAGATCTTACTTACTGTTACTATTTCACTCAAGTACGAAGGCGGGTCAGTGAAGAAGAAAGGAATCTGCAAAAGCAGAGGAGTAAAATGTTGTTTCGAATAAAACAGTCTCCTTTATCGCTCTAATTTATTTCAGGATGACCCAATAAATGCACACACGCAAGTATACACATACCCAACTCTATTCAGCCATAAATAACCATACTCACTAATTGCTGCCTATTTCCAAGTCTTTCCTCCTTCACACAGCAGGGAGTCCGGCTCGTAATTATTGCCCGAGATGGGTTTTTTTTCGTGTGGCTATTTCTAGCCGAGTGCAGCCCTTGTAAGGCAGACCCTCCGATGAGGGTGCGCGGCATCTGCCATTTGTAGGTAACTGCGTGTTATTGTGGTGGAGGATAGTGTTATGTGTGGTGTGTGAGTTGCAGGGATGTTGGGGACAGCACAAACACCCAGCCCCCGGGCCACTGGAATTAACCAATGAAGGTTAAAATCCCCGACCCGGCCGGGAATCGAACCCGGGACCCTCTGAACCGAAGGCCAGTACGCTGACCATTCAGCCAACGAGTCGGACGCCCGAAATGGTTAACCTCATTGAGGGTGTCGCCTTACTTTCACTCCTCCTCCAAGACCAGTCACCCCACAGAGCAGTTGCGTGCAGACAGCTAGGTTTGACTTCAGTCCAGTAATTCACACAGTCAAACGCAGTTAACAGCTAAACAGCAACAGCTCAAAAGTGTAAAAAATCAGGGCAATAGTCCATACAACAACGACCATTAACACTGTTCCAGTTACACTCACAGGTGCTAAACACGCTGACTGTACGATGGTCCTCAGTCCACGGAAGTACACACACACACACACACACACACAGTACTCCATACTTAGTACTCCAACACGACGCTCGGCATTCTGACACAACTCCTCATTCAGAATCTGATGGGGCAATGGCGACTGGCCAACACCGCCTTCGCCTAGCCCAGCCACCGAATTCCAACATTCACCCCAACACACTGACTCCAACTCTGACTGTTCGTGGCTAGACTCCTTTCAATAGCTCGGGTGATGAGTAACGAAATATTCGCTATGTGGCTAGGGAGGGAACATCCTCGTTGCACCTCCCAGCCATCTCACTGGGCGCGTTACTGCGTACCTGCAGTTCATCTGTGAGAATGATGAAATTAGTAATACTATCCTTCGGCTTATGAATGCGATGTGCTTTATAACGCTTAACATTTCGTCGTCTATAACATAGCCATCAAGCCAATGGTTAATGGCAGCGTCGAAAACTCTGTCGATATTTCCTCCCGTGACAGTTGGGTAATTTTAAAAGTGACGTGCTTAAATGGGAGAGGCCGTTCTACCAGCGATTCACTCTCCCCAGGAATTATACCAGCCTGTCCCGAATTGCCTGTACCAGCAGTAAATCAAGCTTCTCATTTCACGTGTGGTGCAGATAGTTCCTAAGAATTGCCTTCGTCGATTGATCGCTTCCGAGTCAAAGTTCCACCCGATTTCAACATTGTGAGGTCCTGAGGATATAAACGACCCAATCAGCAAATTCTCACATGTGGATTCGACTAAAAATGGTTCTTCGATTACAATAACAGATTTATTGAGGAAATTTTCAAATGCAAACTCTGAAAGTGATCCTACACTAGAGGCATAACCAGTCACGAAGTGTGCGGCAATGCTCTGCACTATAAAACTCTTTACGGTGTTACATGGTCTATATAGAAAGAGCGAGTTAATCTCGCGTTGTTCCTCATCAAGAATTTTCTTAAGGTTGCAGACAAAATCAATAGGAACAACATTATTCCCATAAAACAATTCAGATATTGTATCTCTGCTAAAGCTGGTGCCATCAGTGCATAATTTAACAGATGTTGAAATTAATTATTCCTTTCAGAACAAAGTTTTTCTAAATATTATTTCGAATTTCCGTAGCTAACACCAGGGAATAAAGTCCAGTAGAGAGTGTCCATTCGTCCGGTGTACATAAATCGTATAATAAACTGTTCGAGTAGCCTTGTACTTCCTAATTAACGACTCAAGAATATTGTTCGAATCTTTTTGATGGCGAAGTACACCCAGCTCGGTGTGACGGTCCAGGGTTATGGTTGTCAGGGGTGTTTCAGGTGATGTGGTAATCCTCCTCTTCCTGGTCAGCTCCAGGGACCGCCGAGAGTCCTCCTTTTTAAGATGGATCGATTGTGGCACCACTCTAACGATTCAGCACATTCCCCAAATTGATGGTAAAGAGACTCACACTTTGTAGAGTACGGAAGGTGCAGAAGTATGGTATCGTCACCCTGAAGGTCGAATTTGCAATTTGGTTGACGAAAAATACCTCGCAGACGAATTTAGAGGTCGTTAACCAAGATCTCTGCTAAGTCAGTGTTTTGAAAGAGCCAGCTCGAAGGTATCGTTAATGCAGACATAATGAAGCTGATGAGAGTCCGATGTCCTTTTATACCTACGCGGGATATTTATACTCCTTAAATTACGCAAGAAAGCTTTCTAGAAGCGTCTTTTTAACTGCGCCCATTTCCCCCTACCTCATAGTACAAGTCAAATCCGTCTGCGAGCAAGGCTAACGTTAGCGCAGCCCGTCGCGAGCCGGGCCGACGTCAGTGACACCCCCAGTAGCGAGCCCGGCCGCCGTCGCCAACGGTGTGCGGGTAAATCAGTCGATGTGAACAATACACGGAAAGACCGGCCACGCACATAGGGTGGGAGTTCCAAGTTGATAAACTAGCTCCTTCCAGAAAGCATCGATTGGGTCTACCACAGGCCTGGGACGTAACGAAATACAAATTACATATAATATACAGAATGTTAGGGGTGTACGTGCAAATATTCTGCTTGTCGGTAAAGAAAAGCACATGTCACAACACATGCTATGTACGTTTTTACCTTATCCTATTAGTTTCCCTATACACGAGCCAAATTTTTCAGGACCTAATGTATTTTGAATTGCCAGAGTAGGAAACGCTGGTTATGTCGCACAATTCTCGTTCGTTGGGTCACGTGTTCTACTACAGTAGCAGAGTATAGGGGTTGTTGAACTGGTTTGCTATCGAAGGCCAACTCATGTTGCTGTGCTCCTCCCCTAGTCGTTGGGGAAGAGATGATAGAGCGCACGTACGAGGCGAGATCTTGCTGTACTCGTAACCGGTCTAACTTTCGTCATAATAATAATAATAATAATAATAATAATAATAATAATAATAATAATAATAATAATAATAATAATAATAATAATATTAAGAAGAAGAAGAAGAATAAGAAGAAGAATATAGTGTCCCCGACGTAGTCAGTCAGCGAACACGAGACACCCCAGGGGTGCTCAGTTCGATGGCTGTAGGCTTATAAAAATAAATGAATGTGGCAGGATTAACATGGGGTTCATCAAATAAGCATGTTCAAGGTATAGAACAAATATGACACTTTTATTGAATTAAATGAAATATTAGCCATCCTGAAGTCTGTGATTATGACTATGATCACTACTTTATGTAATTTAATATAGCTCTTTATGTAACAAACTCAAATGCAAACAAATGGGATGGTACACGGCAGTTGATTTCCCTACTATTCTAGCAGAGTATTTTACATTGTTAATTTTCTTTATCGTCTTTAAAGTCATTAAATTATTTATTTAAAGTTGAATCAAAAATTGTTATTTAAAAAATGAGGTCTGGGCCAAGCCTTCCTCGAACAATCTGGAAAAAATGCAGTAATTGTAAGAACGAGTATAATAAAGAAATATCCGAGATTCAATATTTTGACTGTTATAACAAAATAAAATTTACATTCGTTATATCAACAATTTTGTAGTTATAAAAATGAAAAGTTGAATTTGCCTTTGTTTCCTCTAAGTTAATCCGAGACGTCGGATATATCTGTTCACGTCGTCTCACATCTCTTTTCGTGAGAATTAATACTGAACTTATAAGTATCTGATCAATAATTGAACAAAATAAAACGCCTTCTGCGCTTACGAACATTCATAAGTGGAGAAAATATCATCCATGTGGAAATTCCATCCACTATTCATCAATAATGTCAAAGTGTCATACGTTATCAGAACAAAACACATAGAAAATAATTCTCTAACTACTAGCAAATTACTACATCTACTGCTAACTACTGAAATTATCAAGAAGACTGTGATTATCAAGAAGACAATATCTACAATATTTACGTGTCGACGAGTGTCGATCAACTTCTCACTCCCATGTTAACAGATTTATTACGTTCCAACAAGATCGAGTTACCTCATGAGAGCGAAATATTGCATTAACGAATGAGCTTGCTTAGTCACGAACCAAATATTATTGAGATATTTAATCGAAGATCTGTTCTTCAGACCTAAGGCCTTCACGAACATTCACCTGTACCTTCAACTTGAAATTATTAAACTACCTGAGCAAAATTGGGATATTCTCACGAATTAAGAAGTGCATCGATTAACATGGACTTTCATTTTCTTCATCAGAAGACACTAATAATTGACTACACTGCCTACGTCTCGAATAATCCATATTCACATTATCTCCTAATCAACATCAGGCTTAATAATATTACAAAATTAACATGTGAAAAACTCAGTTTCACGAAGATTCATATCATGCGCAATTATTCCACATACTTTACACGTACAGTGTACCACAATGACGACTCTAACTTGTCGCATCCTAATATCAGATATGTGTAACCACAAAATATGAGGACCTATCATCGTCCTACAAATACATAATATCCACTCAAATGCGTCTCGATGATTAATTAATCCAATTAATTATCACATGCCACAATGTAACTGTTCCACCTCGTCAAGACAACACTTGGGGAGATGAAAGTTATTATCTTGGGACACATGAATATTAAATAAACTATTTGTGGCTTGCCCGCAAATTGCCACGCAAATAGAAACAATAAACATTCCATGGTTTCCCATTTCTCTGTGTAATGTTTGGGCGCCATGGTTACAGTTTTAAATAAAACTGTAAACCAAAATTTATATTTACTAGCATAGAGACTTATACTTAAATCACAGGGGTAGGATTTTAAATAATTAACCATTAAGTATCGCTTAAGAAAGAAAATTAACGCAATATAAAATACAAATGAATTTATTATACAAAAACAATGAGATGAATCGGAAAAGTTTCCTTAAAGCGTGGAGGAATTTAGAATTTAATTTACTGAATTTACTTATTGCTTGCTTTACCTAATTGAAGCTCACCAATTGCAGCTTCCGTTGAAGTCATCTGGTTTCCGTGGTTACTCGTTCTCTTCTTCTCGATGTAGAATTTGCTCCATGGACATCCTTCCTTCCTTCTCTGATGTAGTATGGGCTATCTTGACTAACACTCCCTACCTGCCTAGCCTTTAAATTAGACATTGGCCCTATACTTGTAAAAACTGATCAGCGTTGATCGTGTGAGGAGAAAATTCAGAGATATGAATTTTTCCATATTAGTAGAAATCTCAATCCAACTGAGCTATACTATTTATACGGTACAGATTTGTACCAAAATTCCATAGACTTGAACTAAACATAGTTCTTCGTTCACAATATTTACTGAATATCACACAAGCCATAAGCTTGTTAGTTTCTCGTAGATCCAATAACATAACCGAAACTAAGTACTGTATCGAAGCGATAACACATTGTACAAAAATAACTATGTCGCGGAGCGACCTCACACTGTTTCAAAAATCAAATCACGTCGTTCAAAGTAGATGTTCACAGTAGAAGTAGTAGTGATGGAGTTTCCCTAAGTATCTCGCTGTAAGGTCCCGTTCTCGTGTTGAGAATCAGTATATATCCGGGCTCACCCCCTCTCTTGGTAACAGTTCAATCTCAAAACTCATATACAACGAAGTATCTGATTCGATAGATCGAAGCATCAACTCACTTTCTCTTCTTCCTCGACAAGTCCAGAAGGCGTGGTGATGATATAGCTGACCAGCTTGCAAGCCTCGCGCACGGGTCGCTGCTTACTAGCCTTGGTCATACAATAAACCCATGACTCACGCAAAATCCCAAGCTTCAAGAATAACCCTCCGTATACACAAATATGAGATGAAATGAAAACAACTATGTCTCAACATATTGACCGTATTTACAACATAATGAATTCTTATCCTACATAATATGATAATTTAAATAATAAAACGATGTTATCATATATACAAGATGATTCCAAAAAGCCTTGATTACAAATGATTGACGTTGAATAAATATGTTATTACAAATAATTGCCGATGGCGGATCAACTTGATATCAAATGATATCGCGTAAAATGATATTATATTAAATTAGTAGGGCTGGAGAAGGCTGGACGGTTACAACAATTCACATATTCTCATTAAATTCATACACGGAATTCAGACTTAATATCCCGATGACACGTTATCTCAAACACGAGGTACAAGTAGAAATTCTAATTCAAGGAAAATATTGAAAATATTGACAAAATATCCCTTCATTAAATCCATTGGACATAAATTAACTGATATTCGTAACGAAATTCACTCAATAAGCAAGGATGGTTTCGATAACACATGGATAACTCTATCAGAACCCTCGCTGTCAATTCATGGCCACATGGTCATTAAGCAATCACATGTGCTAATTTTACGACATATCCGAGCGAAAGATACAACCATAAAAATATGTCAAAATAAATTACTAAGAAGAAAGAAAGAATTGAACAAAACTACATAGAACATATATAAATGAGGCGTAATCGACTTAACTTAAGGAGATATCTTCACGTCTGGAAGTCTGGATTCTCAATCAGCCATTCTAGGATGAAAGAATCTGCATCCCGACGCCGCCGACGGTGGTCGATGGTTTAGAACTTCATGGTGAAGCACAGGTAATCCATAACACGAAGTTCCGTCCTCTTCTGGAAATGATCACGTCCAGGTCCCCACGTTCACTCGTGAGAAAGCTGAAACTTACACAAAGCGCTTTAGAATAAACTCCAAACACACACGTAACTGTATTTTGGAAATGACACGTACTTAAGGGATTAATATCTGCACATTCTACGTCTGATCACAGCACTGTTCCACCTTGTAGACAATTATCAGAAGTGTAGAGCACAGGAGCGAAGCCACTATTCCTGACGACAGTATTCACGATGTTCTACGTTGAAAATCTTGCTGGCAAGGACTCTGAGCGACTGAAGATGATAGTTCAGGAACACGTCAATATGTGAGAATGAGTACTCTTATCACATGACTTAAATATCGTGTCTGGCGCTCATGCACGGAAGTAAAGTCAATTTAGATACTGAATTATTCTGCCGTATGAATAAATTATTTTATCACCACTTTAGCCAAAAGGTCGTGTAAATTAGTTCAAAAATTTTAGTTTATAATTTATATCATCTAAACGTGCAATTATTCATTCAGTTTATTTTAATTTAATCCATGAGCACTCCGTAATTATGCATGTAACGCCACCAAAGATATTATAAATATTTCATTCATATCGTTCCTCGCAATTACAAGTGACACGCGCTAGCAACCTATTTATCTCGCCAACCTTCATTTTTTAAATTTTATTTTGTTAGTCGACCAGCCACCCTCTTCACGTCAAAAAACTTGTTCTCGTCCTCGAGCTAAGGTCACGCACACTCCCTCTCGCCGACAAGCGAACACAAGCCACACACCTACACCTGTACAGTCAGCTGTGACCTAATTACGGCCACACTAGTAACAACAGGTTTAACGTCTCACTAAATACTTTTACTGTTTTCTGAGACACTGAGATGCCAGAATGTTCTCCCACATGAGTTATTTTACGGGATAATAAATCTACCGAAGCGAAGCTAACGTACTTGAGCACCTTCAAATATCACCGGACTGAACAGGGTGGAACCTGCCAAGTTGCGATCAGAAGGTAAGCGTCTCCCGTCTAGCTATTGAACCCGGCCAGCATTAGAGCATCCATTTCACCACGTTTAGGACATTTTACACCTGTTATAAACGTTGTTAAGTATTTACTAGGCAGATCATTAATTACGAGTAGTAAATTCTTCTTTTCCTCCTTCTGATTCGGATTATTGTTGCATATGACTTCGCTCCAGTGATTCATTCCAAAATATATTCTTGTTTTTATATTAAATGTACTATTTTTTACCCTCAAGACACTGTTATTTCTACGTATACTAATCAGAAGAGGAAACGCAGCTGTTATGAAAACAATCCGAGTGACGTTACACTCAGTGATGGTGCGTGAACAAGTGAATGCGACACTGGATATAGGCTCCCCGCTACCTGCCCCACTGTTATTGCTGGCAAGTTGTTGCTCCCTGTCCCGCACCGTAGCCAGTTGATTACATAATGGAAACACTTACATGTGAGAATTAGCTGATATTCATCTCGTTTACGGAGCAGCTGGTGAAACTGCACATGCGGCAGTGGAAGCTGTATAGACAACGATTTTAAAACCGCCGTATTTCCAACAGCTGAACGTTCGTCGCTGTGTACCGAAGGCTCCGGGACTCAGGCTCGTTTAATCCTCAGATCGAGTGTCGTAGACCGCATCGCGATCCTCCGGAGCTTCGCCAGGAAGGAGGATTATTTTTAACTTGTCGGAAAGAGATCGCCTATAAGCACAACGAGCTTGACAAGACAATTAGTACGTCTAACTAGACTGCTCACCGTACATTGCGTGAATAGCATTTGTAACCACAGCACTGCCACAGAGTTCAGCATCTCACCGAGCAAGTAGCCGCATGGTTTGGCTCACGTAGCTATCAGTTTGCATTCGGGAGATAGTGTATTCGAACCCCAAGATTGTTTTCCATGGTTTCCCATTTCCACACAAGGAAGTACATTAATTAAGGCCACAATTTCTTCTTTCCCATTCCTAGTCCTTTCCTATCCATCATCGCACTAAGACATATCTGTGTCGGTGTGACGTAAAACAAATAGCAAAAACAAAAATCAAGAAACAGTTGAGCATCTCCAAAAAGCGGATTACCTACCAAGAGCTGAATTCTTAACTGCTTATTACAACAATGTGAACGTAATACAGACGTTCCGCACAGTGTGTTGGTTACAGATGAGGCAACCTTTAGTGGGCAGAAGACGACCCTCCTGCCATTTACCAAGGTCATTTCAGCTCAGGTTTTCTAAAAATATTAGGGCTGTACCTTTGGGAGATCAGCTTCTTGGACCATTGTAGCTGCCTGCACGACTGACTGGTTCTAGTCATCTCCATTTTCCGCAGTCTTATCTGCCATAGCCTCTGGACGACGTTCTACTGCAGATACGTACACGGATGTGGCTCGTGCACGATGGGGCATCACCTCACGTCAGTATGTATGTTCGTAGATCGCTAGAACGCCGATTCCCCGATCGGTGGGTTGGTCGTCATAGTCCCGTCAGTTGACAATAGAGGTCGTCCGATTTTAATCCACATAAATAGTCTGGGGGCACGTCGAATACTTGGTGTACCAAGTTGAAACTGCCAATGAAGTAACTCTAAGGCAACGTATTTGGGATGCCGTCGCAACTGCGAGAGCTGATGTGGAGGTGCGGAGGTGGGTGAGGGCTTCATGCTCTCACCACATGGAAGTGTTGTCGAGTTAACGGACGACATTTCGAGCATTTCCTATGAAGGAACAGAACAGTTACTCCGGACGTTGAAGTACATGTTCCATTAACTGGGGAATCGTGTTCACAGTTATGGTTAATAATTCGGATTTGTTGACAGTTCACTAATTAATTTTTTGTGTATTCTGACAAATTAAGAGCTACAAAGTTTGAGGGTGACGGTTAACCTTTACTTAGTCCCACTAACTACTTCTTACGGTTTTCGAAGGCACAGAGGTGCCCCATGGTGCCGGAATTTTGTCCCACATGTACTCCTTAACGTTCTAATACGTCTCCTGATAGGAAACTGCCGTATTTGAGCAGCTTCAATTACCACCAGACTGAGCCAGGATTAAGCCTTCCAAGTAAGGACTAAGAAGCCAGTGCTTTAACCGTCTAAGCCACTCAGCCCTTAATATACTTATTTTTATTTTCGTACGGTTAATAAGCACTGCACCGGGTTAGTTGGCCATGCGATTAATGGCGCGCAGGTTTGAGTTTGCATCCAGGAGATAGTGTATTCGAACCCCTCTGTCGGCAGCCCTGAAGATGGTTTTCCGTGTTTTCCCATTTTCACACCAGGAAAATGCTTGGTCTGTACAATAATTAAGACCACGACGGCTTCCTTCCCACTCCAACGCCTTTCCTACCCCATCGTCGCCATAAGACCTATCTGTGTCGGTGCGACGTAAAGCAAATTGCATCAAATAACTACTTCAAAGGTAGCAGGAAGTTATAATGATTTGTTTTAGAATCATGGATATTCTTTTCGTTTGAAAGGACTAACTCTAGGTAGTTTAATTTATGTAGTTTAATAACATGCACATTATAAGTTGAAAACAAAACGTTCCATATAATTTAATAATTCACTTTGAATACTATTCATTTGGATATCCTATCCCATGCATTATTTCCTTGACGCAAAGAACATTGCATGCGTCAGCATGATTTTGCCTTATTCATTCTCCCTTTATTCAATGCAAAACGGGGATAGTATTATACTTAATGTCCTGGAGAGCTTAACCCAACCCTACGCTCGAATAAAATTATAATCCCACACAATCTTACAGACCCATCACTGACATAGATGGTCAGACCATTTCCACACACACTAGAGCATGAGCCCGCGTAAATAAACAGAACACTTTTGGGAAGAACATTACGTAACATATCATGAAACAGTAGCACCAGCCTTCAGCTGTTATCATGGACAGGCGGCCGAAACACATGAACAATACCAGTTTGGCACGAATTGAGCGTAACTTGTCAGGACCCAGTAGCACCAGACTTCATCTGTAATCATAGACACGATGCACATATACATAAACAAAGTAGAGCTATCTATTCACATCAAAGAGGCGTATTAACTACTCTAAAAACATCATACTCCTTTGCTCACGAAAGTAACTTCCGACGATTATTAAAAAATAGATATATAGTGGTTCGACACATCATTCTCGGTTGCCGCAAGAAATATCTGCATGCATACCCGTAACACCCTGTTTAACTGATCCAAGTCATATTATTTTGAAGAAGCTAATTGTGAGTTGCTTTCATAATATAACTCTCGGACTATTTTAACATAAAATAGTATATAAAATTAGTTGTTTCAGGTACTATTGACCGAGTAATATTTCCGTTGAACGTCAGTGTGTTTCAACGATTGCACAAGGGAATAGCTAGAATAACTGGGGGCGTGACTGTCGAGTGGCATCATCAGAAGCTTCACATCAATGTGTCCGCGCTTCGAACAACACTCAATTCCGGTAATAATTTTGAAATCAAATCTCTCGTTCCTGTTATCCCGATTCAGCGTAAAACTGCAGGCCCTATGGCTACGTTCATGATATCAACAGTCACGTAAAACTATATGTTTGGTTCGTAATACTAACTCTGAGCAACACACTCCGGAAAGGATAATTTTTATCGTTATATTAACGACGTACGCAGTCGAATCACTTTATTATCACCACCTGCTAGAACTGCCGTCTAATAATATTCGTCAGTTCAGTACGCCACGGCCCATCTTTTACAAGTTTGCCTTTTATTATCATTATTATTATTATTATTATTATTATTATTATTATTATTATTATTATTATTATTATTATTATTATTATTATTGTTCCGAGGTATCTGTGGAACAGCAGAGCTGAAAGAAGGTGCGGGGGTGAACGGGCCTCAAAATACGATATTAAAGTTAAGATAACATTTAACAAGGTTATATTTTCTTTTCAAAATCAAGAAATAACAAGCATGGCAGGTACAGAGTAGCAAGGCAACAAAAGTACAATTAAAGTATTTACAGGATTTGGGCTTCGAGCCCCGAACTCACAATTCTTGAGCAATTAGCCCAACTTTACGATATACACATTTCAACAAAGGGGCAGAAGACCCCTATCATGCCCAGGAGCACTTGCTCCCAATTACACAGTAAAGCCTCCTCGAGGCGCGCAGGAAACAAAATTTTTAGAAAGAGCAATCAGCTGTTAAGTACGAGCTTATCCAAGGCCACACCAAATTCCACTTTCAAGTTGTCCTCGAAGGACATAAACACAGGGGTAAAAATACCCAACCTACTGAGGCCTATTAAGTAAGGAAAGGTTAATTACGTGGCCTCTAAAATACCAACTTGAGAGGACGCGTTCTTGCACTCCTAACACATTTTATATAAAACCTACTTGGTACTAGGCCGTTACTGCAAGGGCTAATCCCATACTAAAGAGGTGACTTTTAAAAGGAAACAATTTACATTACGTTAAGGAAGAAACGGTTGTGAAAAATAAGTTCACCTCAATGCAATATGAGTGGGAGCTCGAGAGGGTTAAGCACTCTCTATCCCAATATGTAGTTAAAACAGAAAGAATTGACACCGAGTGTCTTTACATTTTTAAAGGAAAGTTACATGGAAAAGGCTTCGGACCTGCCCCGAGAGTTAAACTGCTGAGCTAGCAAGAAAAGAAGTTATTAAAAGGCCATTACCTTGTGGATGAACTGCTGCCCGAAGAAAGAGGCGCTTCCCGCCCCCTGCTACGTACTTTACACACTGAAAGATGTTACTGAAGTGGCCCGGGGACCCGAAAATCGGCAGTTTATATACTCTCGCGGAATGTTCGAGGCGTTTCAGGAATGAGAACACCCTCCCACAAGAATTTTATTGGCTAGGGTTAAGCAACATATCCCCGTTGAGGAAGATACACCTGATTGGTCATACATTAATTAAAGAAATTCGGGATTGGCTAAATTCAAAACAAGGGGAAAGAAAGGGTTATACAGCCAACTTAAACAATAACAGAAAGAAATTTAACAAGGAACAAACTTTTGAAATAAAAATTTCTCCAAAAAACAGTTCTTTCACTTCGCACTAGGGTGCACCATTGTAGTTCTTCAGTAGTGTCCTCTAGAAGAGAATGTTCACACTTCTTACTACAAGCAAAACAAAAATGCATCGAAAACGACCCAGTTCAGAAACTTCAAAATTTCCAAGTAGTGACATCTTCTGAGAAACTTGAAAATTAACACATTAGATAAAGTTCAGACTTTCTCCAGTTGGGGAGTTTCAAGTGGCGCAAAGTTTGAATTAGCGACGTGGAGGTGTACCACCCGGTACAGGCCTCCCCCCCAAAGGTCCCTCCAAGGGGTAACACAGAAGAACATAAACTTTCATTTCAACATAAGGTCCAAGCTATGATGTTGATATGGAAGTTAATTGCAGAAGTATTTACCAACAAATTTTCTTAAAATGATTGGATCCAGTTTCAAAATTCTTGTAGTAACTTTTGAAGAAATGTCTTTATGGTTGTAGAAGTTGGATTCAGAAGGAAACTTTTAGTTTTTAATGTTGAGGAAAACTTTTCTATGTCCACCAGATATTGCAGTAAAATCCAAAAAAGGTAGTAATGTTGAACTGGAATGTCCATATAGCTGGATATGTACTTTAAACGTTGATAAGTTTGACGGCCAGACCAGCCGCCGCTGCTTGAGTTCAGAGGAGGCCGCTCGGACCCCTCAAGTACCCTGAGATACCGCTCGCCCGCACTATGAGAGGAGTAGTGGAGTAGAAGCACGCCGCGCCCGCGGCGAACATGCAGGTCGCGGGCCAGTTACAGGTTGTGCGCCGCACATCAGCCTTGGCCGGGAGGAGGACTCCGGCTCGCCGTACACAGGTTGGCCTCACTGGAGCGGGGCGGGCCCTTACCCTGCCTCAGGAGTGGTACGGCGCCGCGCTGCTGCGGGGGCACTGAAACATTAAAGCTCGGCGGCAGAATTTTGTTGGACCAGAATGATTTTTTGAGGGCACATACATTGTGGCGAGGTTGAGGGGTCAGCGGCGTGGAGAAATTTATTTAACTTGATAGCCACTGTGTGTTATGTTAGCAGGACACGGGAGCGTGGTAATGGCCATGGTAAGGACAGGATGGCAGTTCAACTGATCGGGGGAGGTTTACAATAAATAATTACACACAAACGAACCAGATTCCAAGGGCAGAAGGCCTTATAAGTGAAACCCCTCAAAAAATATATAACCTTCCTATTTCTTTCAAAATTATATGAAGCAAGTTAACACAGAAATTACACCGGTTTCACCTGTGACAGGTGAACCCTAAATATCCTCTCGGTGGCTGGATTACTTAACAATAAGGTAACGGGAGTAAGGAAATCGAGAATGATACACGGCCCATGAAATCTGGGGGCAAGCTTGTCCGCGGGAACAAAATTCTTGACCAACACCTGGTCGCCTGCCTTCAAATTGGTGGGTCTCCGTCCACGATCATATCTTTCCCTAACCATTTCATGAGACACTTTAAGATTGGCTTTAGCCTTCTTCCAAAGATCTTTAATGTTATCTGGGTCTATTGTCTCAGGTAGAATGTCACTCAGAGACCAGAGGTTAGAGAGCGGCGTGTTGGGAACAAACTTGAACATCAGCAAAGCTGGCGTAAACTTATGAGATTCATGAACCGCCGAGTTCAAAGCAAAGGCTAACCAATGGAGGGACGTGTCCCACCTAGAATGATCTTCATGGTGATAGGCAATAAGCCGGACCTGAGATTACGATTAACCCGTTCAGCCAGAGATGGTTGAGTGTAATAAGCAGAAGTTGTCACATGAGAGATGGACAGGTCAAACAGAATTTACGAAATAAATTAGATGTGAAAGCCTTAGCATTGTCAGACACAATATATTGACACGGACCAAAAGAAGCAAAGATTGAATTTAGACAAGTAATGGTGGACTGAGCGGTAGCCAGCTTAGTCGGAAATAACCAGGAAAATCTAGTAAAACCATCTACACATACAAAGATGAACTTGTTGGCATTTCCCTTTGACTGGGGGAAGGGTCCTACATAATCAATATACAGGCGTTCCATAGGGCGCGACGCTTGATGAGAAGACAAAAGGCCTACCTTGGTGGACATGGTTGGTTTACTAAGCAAACAGGATTTACAAGCCTTTACTAGTTCACGGATTTCACCGTCCGTACCTTTCCAGATGAACCTTTCACGAATCTTCTCACGAGTTTTAAAGATGCCTAGATGCCCCCCTAATGGGGTCACATGATAGTACTTAAAGATCATAGGTACAAGAACAGCTGGAACGACAACTTTCATCATCTTATCATGCCTCGAAGGGCAACATAACACACCATTCCTCAGTACATAAGGGACAACATGTTCCCCAGAAGGAAGGGTTTCCATTATCGGAGCCAGCGTCGGATCTTCACGTTGATATTTCTGGATATCCCTAAAGAGCATGGGAGCATCTGTTAAGATGGCATTAACATCAGGTAGTGTGGACTCGGGAGGAGATGAACTATCGACCGGTTCATGGGTCTCGACGTCGTTGGAAAACATACGGCTGAGTCCGTCTGCGACAACATTTTCGGTACCTCTGATATGCCTGACATCGAATTGGAAGGCAGAAATTCGGATGGCCCAACGGGCTATACGACCAGTACGACGCGGCCTACCTAAGACCCAGCTTAAGGCTTGATTATCTGTCACCAGGTCGAATTTGACATGTTCCAGATAGAGACGGAACTTTTCTAAGGCAAATAAGACTGCCAAACCTTCGAGCTCATAGATGGAATACTTGGCTTCTTGAGCCGATAGAGTCCTAGATGCATAGGCGATGGGTCGCCTCCCTAGTTCAGTCTCTTGAAGAAGGACTGCAGCTACCGCCGACGACGACGCGTCAGTTTGGACGATGAATTTCTTCGAGAAATCGGGCATAGCATGGACAGGGGCATTACAGAGAGCTAATTTCAGGTCTTCAAAAGCGGCTTCTTGAGAAGGTCCCCACTCGAATTTGATGCCTTTCCAACGAAGAAGGTTTAAGGGCGCCGCTCTCTTAGCGAAGTTAGGAATAAACTTCCTGAAGAAATTCACCATACCAATGAACCTGGCGATACCTTTGATGTCCTTGGGAGGTTTAAAATCACGGATGGCCTGTGTTCTAGAATGATCGACTGCAACACCATCAGGTGACACAATATGCCCTAGGAATGACATGGAGGGCTTAGCAAAGGCAACCTTGGACAACTTCACAGTTAACCTGGCCTTACGAAGGCGATTGAGAACTTCTCGCAGATGATCTAGATGTTCTTCAAAAGTCTCCGAAAATACGACGACATCATCAAGATAGTGATACATGTACTCAAATTTGATGTCGGAGAAGACCCTATCTAGCAGTCTAGTGAGTACAGCTGCTCCCGTGGGAGGCCCGAAATGCACGCGGTTGTATTCATACAAATTCCAATCCGTGGCAAACGCTGTAAGGTGTTTAGACTCTTCGGCTAGGGGAATTTGATTGTAGGCCTGATTCAGGTCCAAGATAGTAAAGAACTTGGCCTTACGAAACCATGAAAAACAAGAATGAAGGTCGGGAAGGGCACAGATTGTAACACCACCTTCCGATTGAGAGCCCTATATTCAATGACAGGCCTGAATCCCCCTTGGGGTTTCGGGACTAGGAAAATAGGTGAAGAATACGCCGACTTAGAGGGCCGAAAAATACCATCCTTCAACATTTGATCAATGATTTCCTTCAGAGCCTTCATTTTAGGTGGAGACAGCCTATATGGTGGAAAAGGGACAGGAGTCGAATCCGTGACCTCAATTTTGTATTCGATCAGGTCAGTAACACCAAGAGTATCAGAGAACACCTCTGGAAACGACTGACACAACTTACGAATACTATCAGCCTGCTACTCAGGTAGATGTCTAAGATCTAACAACATCTCATCCTGGGTAGGCGAAATAGAGGAACATGATACAGAATTACACTTTAACAAGGGGATTTTAGAATTGGAAGCAAATTTGAATGCGCACGATTTACCCTGAAGGTCGAGAACTAGACCGGAGTGAGAAATGAAGTCAGCTCCCAATATAATGGGGCAAGACAAGTGCTTGGCCACAAACAATTTAATTTTCCAAGTAAATTTAAAAATGCGAATTTTGACATTTAAAGAACCTAGAATTTCTAATGGAGATGAATTAGCCGAAACATATTGGACCGAAGACGAACAATAGTCAGGAAGCTTACAAACAGATTTCAATTTTGAATATTATTGATCCGAAATAATTGAACAAACACTGCCTGAATCTAAAAGAGCTGTTACAGGTTCATTATTTAATTCAATCTTAAGAAAAGGAACAGGTGCGGGGGAGTCCGCCGCAATCCTAAGACATTCCTTGGGGCATTCAAAAGATGAATTTGAAGACTGAATTTTCCCTGAATTTTCGACCTGTTTACCAGGGGCTGAGCCTTGGGAAGCAGAATTAGTCGACTCAGCCGAAGCCGCTAGTCACTTATTATTAGTGACATTGGTGGAAGTTGCACCAGAAGTTGAGCAGGAGGGGGTGCTATTTGAATTTGGGCAATTCTTGGCGATATGTGAGAAAGCCCCATATTTAAAACAGCCTTGAGATGACCCTGCTCCATTCCTTGTCCCACTAGACTTGATTTATGGGCACTTGTTCCGAAGATGGTCAGGCGATCCGCAAGCATAACATTTGCGAGGTGTGACTGGTCGGCGAGGTGGAGGCCGAGGATTACTAAAAGAAGGAGGGGGTTCTTTCGCGACACGCAAGGAATCGGCGTATCTAACTCCGCTGAGACGGCCAATGCTTCAAGTTCAGAGAAGGTTTGCGGGCACGCCGCGAAACACAAATATGACCTATAGGATGGTGAGATACCTTCCACAATAGCTTGTACAATCTGATCCTCAGGGAAGTGAAGAGCAAACACCCTAGTATAGAACTTAATATCTTGGATGAAATCTGCCAAGTTTTCATCCAAGCGCTGTACACGATAATAGTACTTCTGAATAAGGGAGGGCCTTGCCCTAGCCGGGATGAAGTTAGCTAGCAATTGGGCGTGGATGTCCTTAATAGATGATTGCTCGGCAATGGCTTTACTATTTTGTCTGAGAGAATACCAATTGCATAGGGATAGATGATTAGCAAAATCTGACATGGGGAAAGAGAAAAAACAAGGGCATGATCCTGAAATTCAACTAAAAACCTTAAGAATGAAATAACTTCACTGGTAGTGTTAACGGAAAACTTAGAGATACCTCTGAGCAACATTGCTAATGGATGAGGCAAGCTGCTGAACCCAGGTGACATAGTAGGTAAAGGTTTAAGTGGCAAAGACGTTAATTCAGAACGTACATTATTCAACGAGGTACGGCGTTCAGATTCGTTGTCCAATGGGGCAGAGGTTGTTTGAGCTCCAACGGTTTTCCTATTGACGTCTCCCTTAGGAGGCTCTTCCTCGCTACCTACATTCACCGTGGTGGTTTGATCAGTTTTGGGAGGAACTTCCCCAGTTAACAATTGGGTAACCTTACTGGACAATTCAGAATGATTTTCAAGAACCATACTAGCTTCCTTCTTCTGAACGTCATTCAACTTCAGAGACAACAGATCGTTAACTCTATTAGAAAAATGAAATAACCTGGCTTGCACACGCTTAATTTGATTAGGAGAAGGATCATTTTCTTCAAAAAAACTAACTACAGATGCTAGCTCAGTAGTATTGTCGGTGATCGTGGAAAGACAGTCGTCAATTTCTTTCTCTCCCAAAGTGGGGATGGAAATGGGCAAATCAAGGGACTCTCTAAGCTTATTCGTGTCTACCGCAACCGTGCCTCCAGATTGCACATTTCTGATAGTTAATTCATAGATCAACTCCTCCTTGCACAAATAGTTAAGATGGAGAACATCGCGAGGGCCGGGCATGATGACAGAACAATTTTGAAAAAGGAAAAATCAAAAATTCCAGCAACTGAGAAAATAGTTCGAGTTGTAATCAAAGCAATGTTTAGCCGTCAAAAGGGGCTAAATTGACACCCATTCAACCACGCTCTGCTACCACTTGTTCCGAGGTATCTGTGGAACAGCAGAGGTGAAAGAAGGTGCGGGGGTGAACGGGCCTCAAAATACGAAATTAAAGTTAAGATAAAATTTAACAAGGTTATATTTTCTTTTCAAAATCAAGAAATAACAAGCATGGCAGGTACAGAGTAGCAAGGCAACAAAAGTACAATTAAAGTATTTACAGGATTTGGGCTTCGAGCCCCAAACTCACAATTCTTGAGCAATTAGCCCAACTTTACGATATACACATTTCAACAAAGGGGCAGAAGACCCCTATCATGCCCAGGAGCACTTGCTCCCAATTACACAGTAAAGCCTCCTCGAGGCGCGCAGGAAACAAAATTTTTAGAAAGAGCAATCAGCTGTTAAGTACGAACCTATCCAAGGCCACACCAAATTCCACTTTCAAGTTGTCCTCTAAGGACATAAACACAGGGGTAAAAATACCCAACCTACTGTGGCCTATTAAGTAAGGAAAGGTTAATTACGTTGCCTCTAAAATACCAACTTGAGAGGACGCGTTCTTGCACTCCTAACACATTTTATATAAAACCTACTTGGCACTAGGCCGTTACTGCAAGGGCTAATCCCATACTAAAGGGGTGACTTTTAAAAGGAAACAATTTACATTACGTTAAGGAAGAAACGGTTGTGAAAAATAAGTTCACCTCAATGCAATATGAGTGGGAGCTCGAGAGGGTTAAGCACTCTCTATCCCAATATGTAGTTAAAACAGAAAGAATTGACACCGAGTGTCTTTACATTTTTAAAGGAAAGTTACATGGAAAAGGCTTCGGACCTGCCCCGAGAGTTAAACTGCTGAGCTAGCAAGAAAAGAAGTTATTAAAAGGCCATTACCTTGTGGATGAACTGCTGCCCGAAGAAAGAGGCGCTTCCCGCCCCCTGCTACGTACTTTACACACTGAAAGATGTTACTGAAGTGGCCCGAAGACCCGAAAATCAGCAGTTTATATACTCTCGCGGAATGTTCGAGGCGTTTCAGGAATGAGAACACCCTCCCACAAGAATTTTATTGGCTAGGGTTAAGCAACATATCCCCGTTGAGGAAGATACACCTGATTGGTCGTACATTAATTAAAGAAATTCGGGATTGGCTAAATTCAAAACAAGGGGAAAGAAAGGGTTATACAGCCAACTTAAGCAATAACAGAAAGAAATTTAACAAGGAACAAACTTTTGAAATAAAAATTTCTCCAAAAAACAGTTCTTTCACTTCGCACTAGGGTGCACCATTGTAGTTCTTCAGTAGTGTGCTCTAGAAGAGAATGTTCACACTTCTTACTACAAGCAAAACAAAAATGCATCGAAAACGACCCAGTTCAGAAACTTCAAAATTTCCAAGTAGTGACATCTTCTGAGAAACTTGAAAATTAACACATTAGATGAAGTTCAGACTTCCTCCAGTAGGGGAGTTTCAGCTGTCGCAAAGTTTGAATTAGCGCCTTGGAGGTGTACCACCCGGTACAATTATTATTATTAAATTTGTTAATTGATAAAATATGATGATGTTCCTTCATGAAAGAAACGTCCTCTTTTAATTATGGTATCATTTTCAGATATAATCTCTTATTTAATGCCTTCTTCAAGTATTTTCTAAATTTATTTTATCCTGAATTATTTTTCGACTGCTTGAAGAACCAAAAATTTATAGATTGCTCTAAGGTATTCATGTATGGAGACTACCTTTTAGAAACTGTCTGTCATGTTGTGCTCCTCACTGGTATTGTGTATGCTACGAGAATTACTGAGCACGTCATCATGATATAAGTCAAAGCTCCTCATTCAAACGGACATGTCTGTAAAAGGGAGGGCGCCAGTCTGAACAGTTGGAGATTAATCAACTTCCATGTGTGTACCGCTGCTACAGTAGTTCAAATTCTTGTACTTCGCCAGCGGGGAGTAATGTGGTGGTTTGTCATGTTCTCTGTGTTGTGTATGTCACCGGTTATAAGTTGCAACAAGCCTCGTGTAAGAGTTCCCGTACCATACTTTCCAAGAGGTAGGGTTAAGCCCTATCCTAAGTACTGTCAGCTGGGTACAGTGCATCAGTTTGTTGTTATTTACTTAAGACAATTAATGCCAGCGGGTGTATAACAGTCTCTGTTGCACCCCATTTTAAGCCACGGTTAGAAATAATTATAAAATACATGTTCTTTTGTTACTATCCCTTCATTTAAGGACAATTTATTGCAAATAAGAAGAAATTTCGAAAATAATTTAAGTAGTGTAGTATTTACAGCATGGCGTTTTACACCCCAGCATTCAGTTTGACGTTTACTGATATAACTACGCGTTAAATATCACTTCAAAAGCACTGAGACATACCTCTTTTGATAACTCGTCACTATTCAAAAAGAATAATAGAAGTTGATATGTTAGAATGGTATTCTACAGTAACCGGAATTAATTTCAAAACTCTGTCTTCCCAAAACCTCAAAACAGATTTCATACAGCACTTTCCACAGCCTACATGCTTGGGACCATTTATTGAAAATACTTATGTCTATTCCGGAATGTCCCTTTTGTATTACTGAGTGATAATGAATGTGGAAAAACGGCATTATACGAGAGAAATAAAATCCAAGCTCTATGGGTCGACTACGTCAATGAATTCACACAATCCCAGGTATTGTACCTACAATATTAACAATCAGCACATTTTCCTACTTTGATGAAAATGAAAACATACAACCTGTTTTCCAATCTTTGACCGGGTCAGGGATGCAATGAATGAACCATATATAGGCTATTATTACGATGGGGTCGCCACTCCCAAAGTGATTTATTAATGACTGATAAATGCTATGAAATGAGCATGGAGAGTGTTTCTGGAATGAAAGATGACAGGGAAAACCGGAGTAACCGGAGAAAAACCTGTCCCGCCTCCGCTTTTTCCAGCACAAGTCTCACATGGAGTGACCGGGATTTGCACCACGGTATCCAGCGGTGAGAGGCCGACGCGCTGCCGTCTGAGCCACGGAGGCTTTTTCCTACTTTGATAAAAATACTAATTTTATAACAGGTGTCCAGCTCCATGGCTGGGCGGTCAGCGTCTTCGTTGCTCGTAGCCACGGGTTCGTTTCCCGGCCAGGTCGAGTGGTTTTAACAAATAGGTTTATTCCTTTGGGTTTAGGACTGGATGTTTCTTCCTTTGCCAATATTCCTAAAACACACATATAATGCTATCCTCCACAACACTAACACACACACTCGTCACATTGTCTGATTTGTGATGGCTACACGAGGGTAGCAAGAGCTGCACAAATCATCATCATCATCATCATCGTCATCATCGTCATCGTCACTGGTAAACATTATTGAAATAATTAATGTCACATTAATAAAAAGAGGGATAATATTACTTTAAAACATATGAAAAGCAAGTTATTTAATATTAGTGTGTGTCCAATATCTTTGCTTGGCTGACCAATGGTCAGCGTATCGGCGTTTGGTTCAGAGGACCTGGGGTTTCATTCACTGTCATATCGTGATTTTTAACTGCGTATTGCTACTTCCTCTAGCTCGCGGACTGAATGTTTCGTTCGCCTTTTCATCCATTCTCAACCTACACTACTCTACTAACCAGCACAGAAACGCATAATAGTGAATTGATCCCTCTACATCAGGAGAGACATCCGGCCGTAGAACAGCGTCAAATCGGCATCAAGTGCTGATCTCAATAAAAATACAGTTTGACCAAAATATGGCTTCCGATTGAGATAGCTAAAATAAAATTCAGGAAACTCAATCGTCAAAAATTACCAGTGAGTTTCCTGAATTTTATTTTTGGCTATCTCAATCGGAAGCCATATTTTGGTCATGTTAGCACGGGAGGGCAATATAGCAAGTGGAGATGCAATTCTCCCCTAGTACGTCTGCACTGCATTGTGCTTATGGGTTGCAGTGGTGTCGCTACCGGCGTGCTAGCCGGCCAGTGTCTTGGAAAAGGTGCGGTATCCAACTGATGAGCCCATGCCGTACTCTGGGCGAAACACTGGTAATTTTTGACGATTGAGTTCGCTAAATTTTATTTTTTAAAATACAGTTTCCTTCCCTTTTCCTGCAATATGAGGTAGTGCGATTTGCCTTAACGTTGTTTCAGTTACCGGAAATTTTAAGAGACCTCTCCCAAAACGATGTCCTGAAGATGTCCCTTCAAATAATGAAAGCCAACGGCATTCATCTGTCACATCTGAACACATTGAAATGACTTCGACCTAAGCTGATGTTAACTCTTTATTTTAGGAACATATGGACAACGAATATCCCTGCGCTAGTGAGATTGGGCGACCCGTGGAGGTCGAAGCAGCATCGCAAGCCCGTACTTTTATTTGATACACACCACTTTCTCCTTTGTTGATCAGTCCATTTATCGTGAAAATGTCTTGAAAATCAATCAAATTTCCTCTTTTACTTCACGATCAGACAAATTTCAAGGCCGGACTAAGCATTGGAACTCGTCTTGCCATAAACGCTTTCATTTTATTTGACACAGGACGAGCTATAAGATTTTTCCTGAAATATCGATTTCACTTTCCGCATTCCATAGCTAGGTTTCCTTTTACCTCAGACACAGTTCTTCTTAACTAGATGAGATATTAGTCCAGCAGTTTTCCACTTTTAGGAATATACAAACAGACAAATAACCAGATAGACAGGCAGACACCAAAGGGGAAAAGTTCTACCTCATATTACCTCGGTGTTCAAATACATTAGGTGAGGGCTTTTTTAAAGCCGATCGAAATATAATGCATCCTCTCATTTTCTCCTGTTATGCATCCTTCAAATAACTGTAAGTCTGCGAGTGTGTCCGTCACTGACTGCAGAGCATGAAGCCTGTAGAAAATAGTAATTTTCTCCGTCGTTTGAAGAGTAAGCGAAATTATGTACGAAAAAAATGAAGGGGCGCCTCACATATAGTCTACAGATTTTCCATATAATGAATAGTATAAGGGAACATAGAGAACAAAACTCTTCTGGTCTTCGTACATACTCCCAGTTTATTCAGTGATTTTAAATGATGTGCACATTGGATGAGTAGACTCTAAATATGAAGTATGGTCGAAATATAGTCAGTAGTGTAAGATAAAGTGGAAAAAACCTCACCTGGTCTTCGTATAAATCCTCAATTTGCTTAGCGATTTTGAAATGATATACATATTGAAACATGCTCCTGGATGGGTCGACTCTAAAAGTGAGGGTAAGATCAAATGGAAAAATCTTCTTCTGGTCTCCATAGAAATCCCCAGTCTATTCAGTGATTTTTAACTGATATACATACCAAAACCTGCTCCTGGATGAATAAAGCCTAAAGATGAAGTTTTGTCGAAATCTATTCAACATCTAACGCGTGATGGTGGAACGAACAAACAAACAAACAAACAAACAAACAAACAAACAAACAAACAAATAACAAACAAACAAACAAACAAACGAACAAACACGAAAGCTAAAAACTACTGATATGATCTTGAATTGACCTCAAACGGATAAATATATAAAAATTTGGCGATATCAATTACATTACATACTGAACGCTTGAACTTGACGTTCCATTGTTGGTCGTCTGTAACAGCTGCTGCAATGGAGCTATATCGAAATCTTAGATCTTGGGGTCGTAACGGGTTTCTTTCTGTCACTAAATTTGACCAAACGATGGGGTTCAGAAAAGAGCCTAACTACTTTCAATGAGGAGCAAAAATGTGCTTACTAAATTTTATTCAACTATCAATGCAAAAATATGTTTATAAAAATCATCCATTAAATCATTTAATTATTTATAATATTTAAATGCAGTCACATTGCAATGCCTCAATGTTGTCCTTTTATTATTGTTTTAAAATGTTTCAGAGGAAAGTAAACATGTCATGAAATTCGTGGACAGCAAAAACTAGGAAACGAAAATAAAACCTGAAAATCTGGCACCTTTGATCCAAACGATAACTGAGAATTAATCCACACGATCCGTGGAAAATCTGACCTTCAACAAGTTGAATATCAGATTTACATTTAACTAAGGTCATCCACCAGTCTGATACCCAGTCGGATATTGGAACACCCACAGAATGGACCCTTAATCGAACAAAATTGACTATGAGTTGCTTTGGATAGGTTGCGAAATATTACTAGAAAGCATGGTGTTCACAGCAATACTCGCAATTAAAAATAAAATTCCACCATATATTGTCATCTCGTGACCCCTTAAGTTATGGATTAATCGCGATGCTGAAACATGCATCACACAAACAGCTGTTCAGAAGGAACCAACAACAACTCTATCCGAGAGGATCATACGTTACGTCGTTCTGATGGAACAAAACTGCGAAATGCAGGAAACACTTATTCATTATTCATTTAGAAGAAATGATAAACACTGAAGTTAAAGAAAAGTGATGTCACTTGAAAATATTCTTATAAAACTACTTTCAGGTTGTAAACGGCTATGTTAAGTTTAATAAATGTATAAGTCCACACGACAAACAAAATCAAAGTAAAGTTTTCCATTTTCATATATGACTACCATTACAAATCTGTCTATTTATGTTTGTCCCACTAAACCAAACTACAAGTTATTGGTAGACCAATGTCTCACCTAATATAAAATGCAAGAACGAAAATTTAAATAAAGTGCCTTTACAGCTGATGAATCGAAACCGCATTTGTAGCGCAAGTCGTACATAAATCAGCTAAGTGTCAACATACGGCACTATCAAGGTATATCGGCCATCTGAACCATAAATTATTAAGTCGAGAAAAGAAAACTAAGTTCATTGAACCTGAACGTGTGTGGCAAACAACAGTAATCAATCTCCATTACCTATGTATCCACACTGGACAACCCTCACATGTATACCACTAGTGGTTTCATGCTATTATGTAAACATCTTCTGGCTGGTAAGGATTATGCCGAAACATGGCCTCAAATATACTTTGCTAACACTCTTCGCATTTACATTCACTACTGCAGACACTAACATCGTTCATGTCAATTCGCAAAACACCTAACCTAAGACTTGACTATATACAGACGACACCCTAATATTGTCGTCGAGCCTACGTAGTGTCTACACAGCCTAACAATAAATTCTATAACACACGCACCAACCTGAATCTATCTTTGAGCGGAAACTAGGAGTCTACTCATCCATATATTAATTTGATACACGCAATATCCTAAATCTATCGTTGAGCGGAAACTGGGATATCTACACATCCTCTACAATGTCAGGCGAAATCGAAACTTCAAACACTAATCGCTGATATTTAACTTTAAACCTTGTTGAAACTCTAACACATTGAAATGAAGCTTGCCACAGAATGAACTCAAGTTTGGAAATATAAATATGTCCATTCCTTCCAACAGAAACGTGAAATTGAAATTAACAACGCGCGGCTACTTTAACCTATGACTCAAACACAATCTCAACACACGCAGTGAAGTTCAGAAAATAAAGTATTAGTTCAATAATTGTCTAACTTTACCTAAATATAGCCAAAACAGTAATCACCACCATCATGACCCACAGTGTAATTCAAGCAGGAGATTTCAAAACGGCCTACCATTCTCAACGTTCCAAATATATCTATCCATGAGCTATCCAGTGAAGCAATTTCCCATCGATCTACACAAGCCAGGCTATCACTATAATAACGTCCAATATTCTAAACCACAATGTTACCAATTAAATGATTATTTCGTCTCGTAAAAATATATAGAATGGAATTTTGTTACAATCTTTAAATAACACTTCGACCGTGTTTCAGAATGCACTTTGTTCGTGAGGTCACTTATCATAAAATGCACTACGCTGATTTTATATAGAATCGTTATTTGGACTTAACTCCCAAGAGCTACAATCTTCTACAGAAATTGTTTATCATGGGAGATTCTCGACTTGAAATCATAATAGGCGTTACAACGCGCTCACATAGATTCTGACCACTCTTAAATCAGTCAGCTGTTCCGGATTGCTAACAGGACGTCGTATACAGCCTGTCTCAGAAATATCACATTTTTAACATACAGCCTGTCTCAAAAATTCTTCTCCATCTAAAAATTTAGCCTATCATTACGGCTGCGTTCGTACTCATAAAATACAGGCTTCCTATGCCTTCAACGTCTTCATAACTATTCTCATAACACTTCATTTCCAACACAATTCATTTCTTTCTGTCCAACACTTTCTAAGTACACATATTCCCATGATGAATAACGTTATAAGAATATTTAAACTTACTTCATTACATCTTTCCGATCTCAAGAACAAATATAACATATTGTGATATTCTGTATCACAAATACATGGCGTTACAAAATTTAAGCTTCGCGAAAATAAATGCTAACTTTATCAGACTTCACTGGATTTCGGAAAAATCGCAAATCTCACTCGAAATTACTGTTAAATACATGTTTTAACATAGAAAATGTTTATCCTGATGTAATTATTATTATTATTTCAATTATTATTATTATTATTTCAATTACTATTATTATTATTATTATTATTATTATTATTATTATTATTATTATTATTATTATTATTATTATTATTATTATTATTATTATTATTATTATTATTTGAACTCGTATATTGTTTGAATTCATCATGTTCACCACGACTATATTATCGTTATCATATTCAAAACTTTTATCAGCTTGAACAATAATTCTTCGATTTTAGCACGATATTTAAAATTCGCATTTAACAGTTCCTTAACGTGATTTTTACCTCACTGAAGAGTTTCACACGCCGACAAGAACAATCCTGACGCCAACCCCATGTGGGGAAATGTAATCACTAGAGCCCGAAAGTTAGATGAAATGTCTTTTTTATATAGGTGGATATATCGAAGTGTCACATAGAGACAAACGAATTTTCCGTTCACTTGGGAGCGGTAAGACCAGTTATATTGCCTTTTTTGCCTCATTCAGTGACTGTAGCCTACTTCATAGTGTAATCCCCTTCCCAAGTTGTTGTGGATATTTTCTGTTGTTATTTATGTACACTGAAGAAGATGGAAATTGCAACACCCAGAAGGAGTAGTGCTACATTGCTGCAATTGAACATGCAGGACGAGTGTTCGGTTATGTTTTGATGATTAAACTTTCACATTCCTCTGACCGCAAGTTTGGGCAACAATCAATACAGGATGTGACCACCACGAGCTGCAATACATTAATGAATTCGTCGAGTCATGGAGTCAATAAGGCCCTGGATCGCTTCCTGAGGAATTGTGGCCCATGCTTGCTGCACTGCACGGGTCAGTTGTTCCAGAATTGTGGGTGGCTGAGGACGGTTGGCCAGTTGTCGACCCATCATGTCCCGCACATGGTCAATAGGACTGAGGTCCGGGGAACTGGCGGGCCATTCTAAGGTTGTGATGTCGTGGAGAGTTTCTCTGGAGATGCGTGCAGTGTGAAACCGAGCATTGTCCTGCTGAAACATCCCATTAGTAATGTTCGCCATCATAGGAACAACCACTGGATTGAGTACCAGATCAACGTACTGTCGAGCAGTCATAGTGCCCTCAACAAGCACTAATGGTGATTTCACATTAAAGCCAGTAGCTCCCAAGACCATAATGCTTGGTGTTGGCCCTGTGTGCCTCTCGACAATGAGTTCTGGGCGACCCATCTCCCCGGTACGTCGGCGCCCACGATTCCGGCGATCACTGCGGGCAAGACAGAAGCGCGATTCATTACTAAAGACGACCCTATGCCATTCGTCGACCCACGTCGATCTTTCTCGACACCAGGCCAGCCTTACACGTCGCTGTTGTGGGGTCTGTAGCGGGAGGTACAACTCTACGCCGCAAGTTTAAATATTGTGCCAAAAAGTACTCTTCTACAGGAGAAACTCTGAACTTTAAAAACTGGATCAACTCATTAGTTTCTCAGAAGATGTCACTACAGTAAATTTTGTGATTACGAAGTTGTCAATACTGTGTGGAGTTCAACTGGTTTTGTTTTCCATTGATCAAGAAGTGTGGACATTCTCTTATAGATGTCTATACTAAAAAACTATGACCATGCACCCTGGTGCGAAGTGGAAGAACTTTATTTGAAGACATTTCGTATTCATAAGTTTGTTCTTTACTAAACTTCGTTCTTTCATTTGTGGGTTGGCAATATAAATCTTTTCTTTCCGCCAGTTTTGAACTTAGCCAGTCCAGAATTTCTGTAATTAATTTTTGACCAATCGTGTCTTTCTTCTTCCATTTTCATGTGTAACTGTAAGCTACCCAATAAACGCCTGTGGGTGTGTCTTAATTATTCATGGAAGGTCTCGAATTTCCCCGAGAGTATAAAAACTGCTGATTTTCCTGTCTCTCGGCCTCTCGAACAACATCTAGCCTAGTGTATGGAAGTGTAGCAGGAGGCGGGAAGCGCCTCTTTCATCCGGCAGCAGCTCTTCAACCAGGTAATCGCCACTTAACATTTTTATTTCTTGCTAGCTCAGCAGTTTAATCCGCGGGGACGGTCCGAAACCTTTGTTATGTAATAAACATGTAATCTCCCATCGTTTTTGTAAAACTTCATATATCTTTAACTGTAATTCGGGGATAGAGAGTGCTTTACCCTCTCGAGCACCCCTTCATACTAGTTTGAGGTGACTACGTTTTATAACTGGTTTTCTTCCTTTCTGTAATGTCTTGAATTTTTCCTATACGAGTCACCTCCATAGTTTGGGAATAGCCCCTGTTTCATCGGCCTAGTGCCTCTTAGGTTTTAAAAGGCTTCATGTAGGAGTGCGAGCAACGCCTCCATTCATCTTGGTATTTTGGGCCATTTACTTAATCTGTTCTTTTTCCACTGAGGCCCAGTAGGTTAGGTACGAGATACCCCCGTTTCATTTGATGTAAGCTGTGCCTTGATGGCAATTTAGTATAAAAGTCTGGTATTGCCTTTAATAGGCTGGAAAAATTGAGAGCGTGTTAGCTCTTTCTTGTATTTGGATATATGCCTCTAGGAGGCCTGACATTGCTAGGTGGGAGCAAGTGCTACATTTTATTAGGGGGTCACCGTAACAGGGTCAATGGAACACCTTCTGCAGGGACACGGGCTCGTAAGCCAGCTGCACGCAGGCGATTACCAACTGTTTGTTGTGTAACATGGAGTGCCACAGCTTCTCGAATTTGCGCTACTGTTGCATGGGGTTCCATCCGGGCCATCCGAATGATGCGGCGATCCTCTCTCACAGTTGTCCGTCGCGCTGGGCCTGAGCCAGGTCTACGAGTGTGGGTACCTTCATTTGACCACTGCTGCCATACACGTTGTACCGTAGATGCCTGTCGGCCAACACGTGCAGCGACAGTCCTTAGCGATAATCCAGCCTCACACAGCCCAATTATCCGAGCCCTCTCAAACGGCGACAATTATTGATAGCGTGCTCTTTTCTATCGTCGAGGCATGTTTGACGGGGAACAAAAATCTGGTAACCATTCTGTACCAACGCTAGTCAGAAGGAAAATGGAAGGGGTCCGGTACTTCGAAAAATGAAGGTAACGGTAAAAGAAAGGGCAGGACCGCGAATAGCGTTAAAATCGAGACTCCCTGGGCCTCGTAAATCTAATACCATCGGGGTCAGAAAAGAACCAGAGTTGACCAAAGAAGTTCAGTCAGAAAATGTAGAGCGAGGAATCTGACACAAGTAAGTGGAAGCAACGCCAGACTCAGCTAGGGGAACCGTGATCGCCAACCCACACTCCCAAGTTGAGAGACCCTGACCCCATTTCTAGTCGCCTACTCTTGCGACATACGGGGGATACCGTTGACGTTATTCTATCATTCCTACCCACAGGGTGATGTAAATTAAGTACAAAAATGTGATGCAGATGTGTGTTACGTAGCGTAAAGCATCTTTATTATTTTAGTGCCCATTTTGTCATTATGAATGCCTATTTTGATTATTTTACTACCTATATCCTTATATTGAGTGCTTATTTGCCTGCCTATTTTAGCAAAAATAAATGCCTGAATTTCCGGAATCTAGTAATCTCTTTTGCGTGTTTCTGTTGGGATTGGTAGTGTGGTATGTTGTCTTCATATGATGAGGAGAGCGTTGGGACAAAGAAACAGCCAGTCCACGAGCCAGAAGAATATTATCCAGACGCGATAAAAATCCCTGACCCAGCCGGAAATCGAAAGTGGAACCCTCTAAACCGGAGGCATCAACGCTGTCCATTCAGTCAAGGAGCCGAACCATTGACTTAGTACCTTGAAAATAAAAATATCAGAGATTGTAGATGAATTCACATCGCTGTGGTTTGGATTCCACGTAAAAGGTAGATCCAATGGTGATAATGACGATATAAACAATCACGGGAAATTATAAGATAGCTTTCATAATTGATACATTTAGTTTCAGTGTGCTAGTAATGCAAATAATGTGCAAACTGAATGTTCAAGTAAACACATGAAAACACTATTGCGGCGAAGTTTATTCAAGGATCATGAGCCTGTGAAGTAAAAAACTTGCACGTTGCTCTACGCGTTCGTTGTGGAAATGTCACGTGCTGGTCTTGTGAAACAGTGTCAAAATATTAGAATTAAATTTTCTACGAATTAGGTGAGAGTTGTGGTTTGCTATTTGAACCGGTGACAGTTCTCACCATGGCCTGTATGTATGTTGAAAATGACTGAAATCGGTGGGAAATGGTAGCAAGGTACTCTTCATATGAAAATACTTCATATAGTCGTCTCATAACCTGCCTAGTGGCTTTTATCGATAATGTGTCAATTCTCTCTGGTCTGTAACCGTGGTTAGCGGCTTGGAGTCCAGTTGGTGGAAAAAAATGTCACCATCAGAATGTTGGCCGACAAGGAGGAGAGGTGCTGGTATACCAATTGTTAAAAGGCTGGACTCAGTTCCAAATCATCTCCGCTGTGTCCATGTGGAGTGAGGGAGTATACATCACGTCATTCATTTCATCTCATTAACTTCTCTTATGAGGCTGAAGTAAGGAAAAGCATTGGGTCGTAAAAACTCGATACGAAGATGCATCCTACTTCATACCGGTGCCCGTAGAGAAACGGGACAAGGGTTGGACACAAACACAAAAAATTCCTATTCCCATATTCGACTGTTTTAATGCTTGAAATTACTAGTTCAAAATATTTAACGAGCTAGAAACACTAAATACTATTCCTAATACTCATTCATCATAAGCTTTCTAGTGGAGAAGTTACAATCTAGGCAAACGCTCTGTGTTCTTAAGGTTGCTGGACCGAGTCACAGTGCTGTGGATTGATGTTGGAAATTAATTATGATTAAATGTGAGAAACTGGTATTCGTGATCGCAGATTTACAGCCTCATTATACCAATCCAATTCTGAGGCAAAATTCTGGCATTTCTGCGTTTCATAAATTGAACAGTTAAAAACAAAACATTGCGCAATTATCGGAAACTCCGCCAGTAGAAAAAAAGTTTTCAACACTTTTCAGAAAATTGCACGTAGGATTTATGGGTGTTATTCAACACTATCACAGTCTTAGCTAAGCAGCGGACGGAAGCAGACGTTAGGAGCGGACAGTGCCGGTAGAGCGGAAGCGCAGTGTGTGCGGCGAGTGGGAAGAAAGACGGGAGGGAAGAGGAATATGATTGGTGTGGACCAATATCGGGTGGTTATTGGAAGATGGCAGGGGAGACGGAAGGTGGAAGCAGCCCGGAGTGAAGGAGGTAAAGTAGAAACGAGAATGATGGGTGAGATAATACAGGTGGCAGCGGTGATTATGGTACTGTTAATTATAGGCGGCGTGGAAGCAAATCCCGGTCCGACTCACAGTGGCAACATGAACTGGGAAGACGTGGAGGTTATAAGAAAAGTGGTCAAAGAAGTTGTAGAAGAAGTTTGCCCGTTTGAACAGATTAAAAATGTGATGAAGGAACAAGTGAAAGAACTTGAAAATATAAGGCGATGGATACAGGGAAAAACGGAGGAAACAATGACCAAAGTGAAAACTAACGAGAGAGAAATTACATCACTCAAGACGAAAATAAGGAAGATTGAGGAAGAGATGGTAAAGTTGAAGTCAGTAGTAGAAGATGGTAACCAAGAACGCAGGAATAAATGCTTATTCATATATGGGGTCCCGGAGGAAAAAGGTGAGGACAAAGTGCTGACTATATACAAAGTAGTGGAAGTCGTCCAAAAAATGATGAAAATCAATTTTAGCGAAGCTGATATTGACGATGTGGGAAGGGTAGGTAAAGCACGGGGAAACAGACCGATAAAAATGAAGTTGTTTTCCACCCTGATGGCGGAAATAGTGATAAGAGGAGCGGATAATATACAGGGAGCAAAGATTTGGATTAAAAGATATGGGAAGAGATGGGATCAAGAATATAAACACCCTGAAAGGACATTTGGTCCGGGCGCGATTGCAAGGGTTAAGAGCCTACATCAACGGTCAATTATTAGTGGTAACCAATGGTCAATGGACCAAATATTGGACAGTAACGCAATTACGTGAAATGGAGCAGAATGAGAAGGAAGTGGTAATGGGGAAGAGGGTAGAAGAAATGCGAACTACAGATAGTATAGTTGGTGAAGACGGGCACGGAAATAAAGGAAAAACCAAGGAAAATAGGGCATTAGAAAAGAGCTCGCAACAAGAAGAAGACACCACGGTAGAGGAGATCATACAGGTTATCAGAGAAGAGATGAGGAGGGAGTCCAAGACGAGGATTGAGGAGCTGAGGTCGGAGTTCGGTGCCAGAGACGAAAGGAAGGAACACGGAGTGATTGGGGGGGGGGAGGAACCACAAGACGTGACGAGTGCACATAAACGGAGAGAAAGGGAGAAGACAGAAGCACGAGGTGGCTTGGTAAAAGGGAGGAGCTTGAGCCTGAAAGAAATGTGGGAGAAGACGAGTAACCTGGACGTAGGTTTAATGACAAGAAGTAAAAAAACAAGCAGTAGCAGCAAGTAAATTGTTTAAGCTAAAGGGAACAGTGGAGGATGTGTGTTATTGCAGTTGAAATAAGAGTGATCAAGTATTAAATTAGTAGGAGGTGAAGTGTGTGTGGACAAAAAAACAAGTGTAGCGAGGCAGTGGAATTCAAGAACAGACAATAGTAATGAAACGTAAGGAGAAAAGTGCACAGCGACACGGCAGTGGAGGTAAAAATGAAACGGGAGGAAAAAGAGTGCTCAAGTTCACGGCAATGGAGGCAACAAGATAGCTGGGTTTGCAACGTTAGTAGAAATACAGGAAGGTCAGTGTTCAGAAAAGATTGTGCTGAGTAACGTACCAGGCCGGAAGAGACATGCCGCGTGTTTAAAGAACAGACACCGTCTGCTTACACTATTACATCCTACATAGCAATATGTTATTGTGTAGACACTCTCCACAGCAATGTATCATGGGTTTAGTTCGCACTCTACATAGCAATATGTTATTGTTTAATATCTATATGCAGCAATGCGTTATTGTTTTATATTCTGATTATTATACTCACAGACTACATTTCTGCCACGGCCAACAGACTATCAATAAGGGTGGAACTCGGGTCAGGCGACAGTGTTTATTCCGCTTTTTTTTCTTTTTTTTCATGATTAGTATTATTATTCTTATTTATGATTTGTTCATGGGTCTGTTGTTTATCAGGTGACAGTATTTTCATTTTCCTTTGTGAGCTGGTTTAGGTAAGATTTGTTATTTTTTCTCCACATAAATGGATCATATACACATTATGTAGATCTGGAGAAAGAATAAAGAATATGATGATGATGATGATGATGATGATGATGATGATGATGATATTCAACACTATAATTCTAATACCAATAATAATAATAATAATAATAATAATAATAATAATAATAATAACAGTATTTTTATAATTCATTACAGTACATTGAATATGTGTAGAACCAGAAATAATTCAAACAGTCAAATGGCGTCAGTTGTGTGGTCTTTTATAAGCAAGTAAATTAACTATTTCGTTTCTTCAGTCTCTTAACGTCGCAAATACACACCTACAGTAAGTCCTAACAACAACCTATATGCTGTGCACAGTAGGGAAGTACTGATAACTCTTGATAACACTTTGTCATAAAGATGCTGTGCAATCATGATTTACCCCATTTTTCGGGTGGAGAGCAAAAAATTTAGAACTTATTAGAGAGAACTAAAACAAACACCTTTCTGCCGAAAGATTACATCATTACCAAAGAAGTTTCGTCTTCACATGAGCTCAAATATAGGGAAACGCATTTTTGGTAAAATTAAAATTATGTGGAGCAGATCAATATTTATCGGACACCAGCTTTCTGATGATGCCAAATCATAGCATAAAATTATCTGCTACAAAACGGCTTCATCTTAATAAGTAGGATAAGTGCCAACTAGAGTCTCGCAATCCAGCAGGATGGCACCATTCTTTTCAACTAAAACCAAAATAGGTAATTATTGTTGCCGATTCATTTAGGGAATAGGGATATCGTGTTAAGTGGCGGTGGATATGTGCGTGTGGTAATCTGTGTTATTACTCTGTTCGTAATGGGGAGCGTAATTGCGGCCGATCAGAGTAGCTAAATACCGGACAATGTGGTGACTGCCAATGGAGTTGCGAGAGGTTGGGATGTTGTCTTTTTGAAAGGATATATAATTGAATTGCTATTTCAAAACCAATAAAATGCTCAGGTGTTGTCTTTCTGCAGGAAACAGTGCATCCATAAATATCCTAGTGATTTATAAACACACTAACTTCTATAGTCCACCACATACATTGGACAACAATTTTAAACTTTCTTGTGACTCTGTTTTCGTTAATTTAAATTATGTTAGCAATATCTTTAACGAGACAGTTGGTGTTAACTATATGTATGGACAATGAATAGCACTGACATATCGTAACACAGTAGTTTATTACGGTAGTATACAGGGCAATATGGCCTTCCCGGTGCAAAAGAATGACAACACAGTACACATAAAGTTGACATGAGAAACCTGGGCCTAAAGACCCTCAATGTAGTCCCCTGCTACTGACACCACACGCTGCCAACGATGTGGAAGGCGCTGAATATCATCTGCCTCAGCATTTGCCTCACCATGTGTGAATTGGGTCACCTGCTGGCGCATAGCATTAGCAATGTCTTCTCGTGTTGCAAACCGCCTACCACGTAGTGGTTCCTTAACCTTTCGAATGAGATCA
The DNA here is from genome assembly GCF_040414725.1 of Anabrus simplex. Taxonomy (NCBI): domain Eukaryota; kingdom Metazoa; phylum Arthropoda; class Insecta; order Orthoptera; family Tettigoniidae; genus Anabrus; species Anabrus simplex. The sequence goes on along the minus strand of NC_090266.1, from coordinate 924,429,984 downwards.
AAGTCACAGGGCGAAATGTCGGGAGAATACGGTGGGTGCTCCAATTCTTCCCATCACTAACGTCGCAGTAGCTGCCTACACACTCTGCTTTATGTGGTTTTGCATTGTCTTGCAGGAATATTGCACTGTCCACAAGATCCGCACGTTTCTCCCGAATGCAACGTCGTGGCTGTCGCACCAGGAAGTCCCTGTAGTACTGTGCGGTCACTGTTCTGCCATGTGCAACAAAGTGGCAAACAATGGCTCCCCTGACGTCGTACGCAACGATCACCATCAATTTGACTGGGGAAGGATTGTGACAGACTTTGTGCCTCCTTGGTGATCCAGCATGTCACCACTCCGCGGAGTGACGTTTCAGTTCTGGTTCGTATGCCCTGGCCCAAAATTCATCGATGGCGATTATTCGTGACAAGAATTGATCGCCGTCCTCTTGCCAGCGTGTGTGCAAGGTGGTCGGAGCATATTGCATAGAGCACCCATCTTCGAACTTACGTCAGTGCATGCGGTACCCATCGCGATGTGATTTTGCGCAGTTGCAGCTCAATACGCAATATCCTGTGGACAGTGCGTTTCTCGATGGCACTTGCCCTCTCTAACTACAGTAGCGTCCATCGTCTGTCTTCATCCAGGAGCTGTTCGATGACGGCAGGTGCCACGTCGTTCCGCATACTGACAGGTCGTCCCGAACGTTGCTCATCACTGGTTGATACTCGTCTTTGCTGAAACTTTCCTACCCACTGTGCTACTGTACGGTGTGGTAGGGCATTATTGCCAAGGGCTTCCACTAATTCACTGTGACATTCCATCTCATTTCTCCCTCGGAGAACGGCTATTTTGATGTAAGCGCGCTGCTCAACATGGGTTAATTCCATCTCGCACGACACTCACCAACTGCCTGCAGAACTTTCACACGACACATATACGTTTGTGATCCCTTCACATATCTACAAGAAAAAATAATTGCCATGATCTTTGCCCCAATCCGCGTATATATTTACAATCTAAAATCTACTGCCCGTCGCAACGACACAGATAGGTCTTATGGCGACGATGGAATAGGGAAGCGCTAGCAGTGGGAAGGAAGTGGCTGTGGCCTTAATTCATGTACAGCCGCAGAATTTGCCTGGTGTAAAATTGGGAAACCACCGAAATCCATCATCAGGGCTGCCGACAGTGGGTTTCGAACCCACTATCTCCCGAATACTGGATACTGGCCGCACTTCACCAATTACAATTTTTAGCAAAATCTAAATTTTTAAGCAATAATGTATATTTCATAAGTTTTCAAGCTTTTAGAATTTCACACTCGTAAATTACCAATGATTCACTCAAGTGTGGCAGAAGATTCATCAGCTGGATTGTCGCACCTCTTCAAAACGCTGGTGCTTACTGTGCCATATTCGAATAATATACATTGTATTTCATAAAATCAAACAAGACCCTCTGTGGCTCAGGCGGCATTGTGTCGGCCTCCCACCGCTGGGTTCCGTTGTTCATATCAAGTCCCTCTTACTCCATGTGAGATGTACTGAACAAAGCGGATATGTGGTAGGATTTTCTCCGGGCACTACATTTTGCTGTCATCATTCGTTTCAGAAAAATACTCCGGTATTATTTCATTTCATTTGACAGTCATTAATCATTGCCTCAGAGGAGTATCAACAGGCTTCGGCAGCCGGCACAATTGCTGTCCTCGCCGCCTAGATGGGAGCTTTATTAATTCCATTCCTGACCCTGTCGAATGACTGCAAACTGGCTGCGGATTTTGAAAAGCAAACAAATATTTGGTATATTGATCTGAAATCACTACTGTAATATATTGTGGTATATTCATCATAACTAAAGCGTCGGATGTGCGTTTTGCGTCACGTAGCTCTGAGGTTGCATTTGGAAGTTAGTGAGTTCGAACCCCTCTCTTGGCTGCACTGGAGGCGGTTTTCTGTAGTTTCCTGCTTTCACTCCAAGTAAAGCCACGGTCGCATTTTTCCCATTCCTAGTCTTGTGATATCCCATCGTCGTCGTAAGGCCTGGCTGTGTTGGTGCGACGTAAAATAAATATGTGTAGTTAACGTGAGGAACATCTCTAGGTAAAGTCAAGTAATAGTCGGTAAATATTCCTTGGCTCCACTCATCATCATAACAAGTGTCCATGGCAATTATTTCCTGATGGGAGCAGTCAAAGGTGGAGGAAGAAGAAATTCGAATGTAAATCCAGAAAGTAGATAACTAATGATTTACTACATCCAAACAACGTGCGGTTTTCAAGAAGCTCTCAAACAAATTCTTCATATCTATTTGACTTACTGCCTTTCTAAAAGTTCTTCAGCAACTTTTTGGAACGATCCCCTTGCAACTGACTCGGACTTTCTGGAGATTCATGATCATTCATTAGTGGTCGTATTTCTGGACCAACGAGTGTGCTCTCTCATTTATTTGCCTCAATTAACGTCGAGAAGTCCGACTCGTTGCTGAATGGTCAGCGTACTGGCCTTCGGTTCAGAGGGGCTTGGGTTCAATTCCCGGCCGGGTCGGGGATTTTAACCTTTATTGGTTCATTCCAGTGGCTCGGGGGCTGGGTGTTTTTGTTGTCCCCAATATCCCTGCAACTCACACACCACACAAAACACTATCCTCCACCACAGTAACACGCAGTCACCTACATATGGCAGATGCCGCCCACCCTCATCGGAGGGTCTGCCTTACAAGGGCTGCACTCGGCTAGAAATAGTCACACGAAATTATTATAACGTCGAGAACATTTCAATTTTCTATAACCTAACCTCGATAGAGACTGAACATCGATGTACAACAGTCTTTTCCTAAAAAAAAAAAAAATATACATGTTCGTTTATTTTTAAAAAGACTTTTCAAATACCAATTTTAACGTCTGTAACATCTTCAGTTTTTGATACATAAGTGTTATAAAAATAATTCAACCCCTCCTTCAATTCTTTCCAACCCCCCACCCCTTAAGTGGATTTTCCGAAAACAGAAAAATAGTGCTTCTTTGTTTTTAAAGGAGATTCCAAATACCCATTTTTACGTCTGTAACACGTTAAGTTTTTGAGATATACTCATTTTTAAAATTCACCCCGTTTTTTCCCTTTTTCGCCTCCCGTTAAGTTAATTTTCTAAAAATAGATGTGTTCCTTTATTTTTAAACGAGATTCTAAATACCAATTTTTCACGTTTTCAAACTGTTATGTTTTTGAGATGTGGATATACTCATTTTAAAAATTCATCCCCTTTTCACCCCCTTGGCGATAGTATATCCAAAAATCCTTCCTTAGTGAGCTCCTGTAATGTAATATGAAGTTTGCCCGAAATTTCATTTCTTTATATCCAGTAGTTGTGGTTCGGCGACGATGAATCTGTCAGTCAGTCAGTCAGTCAGAACATGTTATATATCTATGCTGGCAGTTACACGCTTCGCTCACGTGGATTTCGTAATTTGTTAAAAGTAATCGTTCCTCGGTACTGACTAAAACGTTATCTGAAAGTCCCTAAAGTATAAAACTCACGGAAAAATTGAGTTTCATTTACCCCAGAAACTCTTTGTAAACCATGTTCGTGGTATTGCATTTTCGGGCTGAGATAACCATGCGAGATATAACTGTACTTGTGAGAAAGAGACTTCTCTCAAGCTGAAAAAAAGAAAGTTCTTTTAATTTTAAGTAGATTCGATATATCTATTTCCACGTCTGTGACATCTTCAGTTTTTGAGATGTAAGTATCCCTTAAAAAGAGTTCAACCTCTTTATCAGTCCTTACCCCACCCCCACCCCACCTAAGAGAATTTTCAGAAAAAAATGTTTCTTTAATTTTAAAGGAGATTACAAATACCAATTGTAACATCTGTAATATCGTTAGTTTTTTAAGATACACGTGTCGTCACACAAATAATTCAACTAATTTCTTAATTCTTTCAACCTCCCCCTTAAGTTATCTTCCGATACATAAATACGTGTTTCTTTATTCTTAAACGAGATTCCAAATACCAGTTTCACGTCTGTAACCTTCAGATTTTGACATATAAGTATCCCCCATAAAAAGTATTCAATTTTTTCACTTCCTTTCATCCTCCCCCTAAAGTGAATATTACCTGCAAGTCTACAATTCTTTATTTCTTCACTTGTTATTTCATTTTTGCCGTGCCGTGAAATAATTCCTCTACAGCGATTCCGTGAAGATCACATCATTCTCTCTTATATTTTTCGTCATTTTCAAAATCGCCTTTTTAGAAAATGTTTGAGAGTTGCGCGCTACTACTTTGCCAGTGTGTTTTCGTGATGTAGTGCTACCAACCTACAAAGTTTGAACAAAATCGGTGATGTGGACATCGTGACCTCCCCTTGTAAGGACGCGGACGTGGCCTTAATGAAGGAACAGCCCTGACATTTTCCTGATGTGAGAAAGCAAAACCAGGTAAAAATCGTGTTCAGGGCTGCAGTGGTGTTATTTGAACTCATCTCTCATATGGAATCTTACAGCTATGCCATCCGTACTGTGTAGCCAACTCGCTATATATATAAGTGAATTATCCTGCTACGTGCCTTTCTTACTGCCCTTTTGCAATTCAAAGGTAAGGTGTCCTTACTGGTGAAGTTACGAATGAAATGTATGAAGTTTACACTTAAACGCTGTCATGCCATCAGGTAAAACGCAGCGTCTAGTCTAATCTCTACTATTTGCGAGAATCCGCTGAGGCAGGCAGTCACTTGCAGTAAGTACCTGCAAAATGGGGGACAGTTCTCAAGCTCTCGATTTAATCGCGATTAAATTTTTTCATCCTTTCAGTACAGTACCTGAATCTTAATCGTTGATTCATGATGTTTAGTGGCATGATAATATAATTGATATTTTGATTGACAAATATTCATACTACGTTAGTGTACCGAATAACAGTGATGAAAGGGAAAGTGAACACGGGTTAAATATTATTATTATTATTATTATTATTATTATTATTATTATTATTATTATTATTATTATTATTATTATTATTATTATTATTATTATTATTATTTATTAATGCGTATGGCCTCTGGAGAGGCGTGTTGCAGGATTGTCGAATCGAAGCCCTACAAGCGACCGGCGTGTCCGTCAGGATAGGGCCCAACGTATTATTAATTCTAATATTGAAGACGGTACACATCCCCAGTCCCCGAGTCAGAGGAATTATCCATTTAAGGATACAGTCCCCGACCCGGACGAGAATCGAACTCGGGACTCCTTGGACCAAAGTTCAGCACGTAAACCATTTGGCCATGGAGCCAGACAGGGTAAACAATACTCTGCCATATTGTGTTCCAACAAGTGGTGGTTTCTACACTAGCCAGCATGAGGTTAAATATTTCACGGTTCACTTGTCTATGCCCTAGGACCTTTCTGATGCATAACTGTGCCAACAACGAGCTTCGACCATAGGGGAAACCGTACAGTAATTGGCCACTTAAGCAATTTTGTTTACTTTTTATAAGCTGGAAGGGAGAGTTATGGTTAAAAAATAATTTCAAATACATTTTTGGGCCCCTTATTTATTCTATAAAACACATGCAAATGGACAAATGCAAGAAAAAAAAATTATCAACAGAATATGAGACTAAAAAAAATATCTTGCACAAATGTACAGTTATTGGCCATGTAAGACAGTTATTGGCCACTTTTGGTACAGATATTGGCCACTTTCATTTTATCATCAGTATGATTAACTGTCTCCCAGTATCCATGTATTTCACTCCTGGTTCATAACTATTCAGTTATATCTCCATCTTCTCCTTCTTCCACTTCTTCACTATCGAACTGCTCCCATTTTTCATCGCTGCTGTAGTCAGTCGCCTTCAATTTATAACATCTGTGGCAAAGAAATCCATCTTCGTCGTCGGAATAGGGAATGTGCTCATTATGAGCTTCGGGTATACATTTCTTATGGAACATACACTTACAAACATCACAACATATCCTGGATTCAGTCTTGATAACTCGACAGCATGTGGCGAAGGAAGACTCAGTTTCTGCTTTTCTGAATCGGTATTCGGGAGATAGTAGGTTCGAAACCCACTGTCGTCAGCCCTGAAGATGGTTTTCCGTGGTTTCCCATTTTCACACCAGGCAAATGCTGGGGCTGTACCTTAATTAAGGCCACGGCCGCTTCCTTCCAACTCCTAGGCCTTTCCTATCCCATCGTCACCGTAAGACCTATCTGTGTCGGTGTGACGTAAAGCAACTAGCAAAAAAAATGTTTTCCTGAATAACTTGTGTTTCACTGTGGTCTCACTAGGTTCTGTTTTATTCTTCTTTTCTTTTGCTTGAATACGTCTTCGTTTCCTTGCTTCTTTTTCCTCCTCTAACCTGGGTTTTGCTTTTTTTTTTCAAACATATCCTGATATGTTTTGGAAGTTATGGCATGTGGTTGTCTTTCCGTCTGTTTCTTTCCCTTATGTTTAGGTGTGTCAGGCCACACAAGGAATTCTCTAATGGGCCTAGGCGTATCTTCTGTTTGAAGAACTTTTCTGCTGGGAAAGGCCTCACTCCTAGCACTGCTCATAGATTGCTCAGGTAGCATTTCACAGCGCAGCGAACTACTTGTTTGGATATGAAAATGACCATCTGTTGAGCCTGTCGTTTTTTCTGGAGCCAATTCTGTTTCTGCAGAAGTGGAAGGGTGACAGTTGTGTTGAGAACAGTCACTCTCCACTGAACTTCTTGACCCATCACTACATAACATCGAGAATCTTTCTTTATTGAAATCTTCCCAGAGACGGAGCAAAGTGGAAAAAGTCTTCGTTATTGTCCTCAGAAATTATATCCTTCATTCTTTAGAAGTTTTATACTCTTTCCTCTCCAACAATGTTGATGGATGTGATGTAGTCCATGGAAGCAATTTCATCATTGTCCGTACTAGAGGCACCTTTTCCTTGAGTATTTTCATTGACAGCTGTACTTTTACCAAGGCATTTGGTGTAGTCTACAGCAATGGGATTCAGTGGGTACAGACCACGTGCCCGAAAAACATTGATTAGTGTTTCAGACTTTGCGGCAGATGCTATTACCTCGCTCAGAACGGGTGCGAATGTCTCTTTATTCAGAATTTTACCTGGGTGCTCTGCGTACCAGTTCCTCACAACTTTATGCCAACATATTTTGATTGGCCGGAACACAGCTACAATCGACGGTTGCAGTACTCTTGTTGCATTTGTATATAGTGCTATTATTTCTATTTGTAATTCATTGCACAAAACAAACTGGTATGTAAGGTGGGATTTGTGACCATCAACAAACAAAACCACAGGAAATTTAACCCCCTGAGAAATCAGAAACGGATGAATAACATTAGCAATATATTCATAGAATACCTCGGACGTCATCCACCGTCTGTCACTACGAACAATTCTCCATTCAGATGGGACTGAGTTGGAAATCCTCTCGGGAATTCTTCTGTACGGATACACAACCACTGGACAACAAGTTTTGCCTTTTGCTGAAAATGTAAACATCACAGTTATATTTTCCTTCGCAGGTCCCGCGTCAACAGAATACACATTTTTAGCCCCTTTCCCAACTAAGACACGACCTGTTGATGGACATATCTTATGTAGTCCTGGACTATTTCAAACCACTTCCTTATATTCTCCTCAGCTACACATGAACTCGCTGCCGTTACTCTCTCACTCGTCCTTTCAACTATTTCAGGATGGCGCCGCAGGAAACCCTAGACACACAAAAAAGAAGCACAGAACTGCTCATAATTCATTACGAATTATAATAATCTATAACGAATCCTAAATACGCAAAAATTACACCTGAGTAACTTTTGACACAGATAACCTACAGTTTATAAAACCATAGTAAAATGTATATTTTACCTTTAGCCAGCTTTCTCCAGGATGATTATTTTTAAATGGATTTGGCCTAGACTGCGCTATCAGGAAATTTTGGACGCTCGATAAAATATCATATCTCTTCTTAGGGAAACCTTTCCGAGCCAATTCCAATATCCACTTTCAGTTAGAAGAACAAAAATAGGTCTTGTTAGCTAAGTACATATAATTGATTGAATAAACCATAAGCTGTAAAACAGTGAATTTCATCATCACTCGAACCTCACTAAATCCTCCTCTTCTTCCTGTGAAATAATAGGTGATGGACCAAAGGATTCCTTGTGACCCGGGTTTTTTAATTTAAACCGTAAACTTGTCCTAGGAACGCCATACTTCTTTGCTGCTGCTCTCAGTGACACCTCTGGATTACTGCGTAGTTCTTGTATGGCTGCCTCCATTGAGGCAGGATCATAAACGGCTCGTTTAGGCATAGTTGTAGCCTACAACCTAAAATATGTACGAGTGCAATACGAGTAAGGTACAGTAATGGGCCACATATAATTCAGTTATTGGTCACCCGGCCAATAACTGTCTATACTAACTGCAGAATAAAATTGTCGAAATATCCTTCACCTATGAGCTAAAAGCGACCAAAAAGATAGCAATCTACATGTTTTTCTACAACACAGTTATTGGCCAGGGTGGTCAATAACTAAAAACTGAAGTAAGTCAACATCCAGTTATTGGCCATGCATCATACAAGACTTGAAGAGGAATATAATTACTTTAATTTCCTTCCTTACTTGCACATGCATGTTACTTACGTATTAAATCATTCCCAGTCTGGAAACAATAATAGTGCAGCTACCACTATATCTTTATGTAGGCTTCAAACCTTATGAAAAACGCAAGAAATACCACACAAGATTTACACTGTTGTTAGACAGCAGCCATCTTAACTTCTCAGAGTAACTATGCTAGGCGAATGTTTGAAAGTAATGGAGGGAAAGTTCGCTCTGCCATCTGGTGGCAGAAAAAGGTAATAATAACAAAGCATTCTCTTATTCTTAGATTATCTACGGAAAGTGGCCAGTTACTGTCAGCTGGCCAATAACTGTATGGTCTCCCCTACTCCGCACAAAGCAGCACGTAGAACAATGAATTTACAGTTAACCCTTTTGGTTGAATTCAATGTACGTGTTATTTAGGGATTCAGGAGAGACAGCGCGTACGGGTCTTGGATTTTCCACGAAATGTAGGTGCGTCCGTATAATTCTATTTTTGTCACTGTATTTAGATTCCAAAATCCGTTTGATTTCTTTATAGTTCTCTGCAGTGACGGCAATACAATCAACTAGGCATTTAGCATCTCACTCCAGTTAACTCCAAGAAACATGTTTATCAATTGTAGATACATTCGGATTGGGATTTAAATGAGAGTATGGAATGGTTATGTGGGAAATTTGGGGTGAGATTTGTAGATTCAAATGGATGGGTAGGAGATAGGGTTCTACGCTCAGACGGCCTTCACTTGAACCGCAATGGCACATATAAGTTAGGTTTGTTTGGAAAAGTTATAGGGAGGTACATTCGGGAAAATGGTGTGGGCCAGGGGGGTGATGACAGTGCAGTATAAGAATTATGAAGTCGAGTAAGCATGATATAAAAATGTTAGTGTTAAAATGTAGAAGTTTTGTAAAGAAAGAAATAGGGTTAGGTAATTTGATAGATATATATTGAACCCATGACCTTTGTGTAATAAGAAATCAGAGTCCTAAAGTTACTACATGAGGACCCATATCAATCGCAATGAGGAGCTTCAGATACATTTTTTATCTCGCAGAAACGGCACGAGGCAAGCAGATAGTAGCTCTCTAAGAAAAATTACATCACCCACACGTGTCAATGGTGTTAGATACAACAAACTGTTGGTTTAATAAATATATGCTTTAAAAAGTATTAGCAGTGAAACTTACATTATTATTGTCCTGTAATTGTGTGTGAGATTGGCAAAAGGCGCGCTGGTCTTTTCAACCTTTGTTACGTCAACGAAATATAGTACCTATCAAATGAGGTCATTTAACCAGTAAATTTGTTACGAGAAAATCTTACATGTTCATGTCACTACAATGTCACTAGTAATTTAGCAAGTGTTGTGTAACCAGGAAACCTGCCTTAAATACATTTCCCCAAGGTGGGAAAATATATGTAAATATTCATGGCGGCAAAAGAGAAAAATGTGTCGGTGCGACGTAAAGCCGCTAGCAAAAAAAAAAATGCCTAAAAGAGGCGGTAAAGACTATAAAAATGGGTGCTCCATCTTGAAATCACCCGCATTGTGTCAAATGAGCTCGAGGAGGAACCTCGTACTGTTGTATTATCTTATCAGCGATTATCAGACTAAGCCCAACTGAGAACATAGATTTTGACTGATGTGGCTGGAGTATCATCTCCAAGTGGAGATAGCTTTTTCTTAAGTAGCGTGGATTTAATAAACAGACGGTCATTCTTATGCCGCAGTCTTATAAGTGAAGTTTTTGTATAAATAAAATCGTATTGTAAAGTATTGTGTGTGCGGTCGGTAAACAGTTGTGTTCGATCCGCGAAATATCGAGTGAAGGGTTTTCCTTTATATATACATGCCATTATTTTCAGGTGGAGTAAAATACAATAAAATGACATGTAAAGCCAAATGTGCAGAAATGGCTAAATAAATATAGGAGAGTTACTGGTGAATTAACGTGATGGCAGCTGACGTACGTCCCAAGGTAGGTGACTGATCACCATTGCAACATGTTTTATTTGTTTCATAACGTCACTGTTTTATTGGTATGTGCATTTGTGACGGAGTTTGGTCGCCCATTTATTTTCGTGTCAGAAAATATGACGAATGGTCATGCTTGGATAAAGTTAGAAAAATTTCGAAACACTGTGTGAAGTGTTGTAAAAATTGTAATTTGATGGCAATGAAACGTTATAATATCTAAAGTAGATTGTCATTTTCATGCGTTTATTTTTCTGTATTTTGTGGTGTCAGGTTAAGATATTTAATCTGCGGTAAAGAATTTCTGTTCAAAAATATGACGAAAGTTGTGTAAGAAATCCGTTGTTACCCATTTTTAGTCGAGTGAAGGCAAGCTGTCGTGCTGAGCAATCTGACATCTTTATTGAGGAAAGTTACAAAGCGAGATCGATAAATATCTGTTACGAAGGGATTGCTTTTTTTATATACGCAGTAAATTTTGTCAGTAAATTTTGTGAAGTCCAGTGAGAAATACGAGGTCGCGTTATGCGAAGATGATTCATTATCAGAGTGTTTGTGTGTGTACAATGTTGTGGATCCTGAGAGTTATATTCCAGTTTAATGTCGTCGAGATTTTTGTCGTGTTTGAGCAAGCGGTCAGGTATTGCTAAATGTGAGTTGAGGTAGGATTTGTAAATCAGGTTGTTGGAAGCCTGTGGTGATGATGCTGGGACATTCTGTTGAAACCCGAGGAGTTTATTTGTGTAATGGTTTGAGATGGGAATAGAATCGGATTCCACGTAAAATGGTAGCTTCGTGATATATATGAATATTGAGTGACATCTTAAAGTATATCTCTGCGCATAATCTGTTTGGACTGGGAATATCGTATTTTGTGACTTATCAGCGAGATCGTAGATATAATTTCTTTAAAGACCAGTTAAAACGCGAGTAGAATTTATGGTTCCTATCAAGCGAAGTCGGGAGGGGGCTCGTTCCGCTAGACAGCTGATCAGGTTAGACCGCCTCTTGGAAGATAAACGGTAACTTTCATTCTTTCATTGAGTCAATATGTTAAAAATCAGATTGTATTCTTTACAATAGAACTCGTAACTATGAAAGAAACTAATTGGAACTTTTATCATTGAGTAATATTTTTGGAATTAGATTGCATTCTTGAATGGACCGAGATTTGAAAGTATGTTTGAAGCGACCGAAATGAGACAATAATGAGCGGATTTAACCATTTCCGCGAATGTCCAAAGTAGAGTATTGGTTGTAGTTATTGATTTTCATTTTCGAAGGTTGCACAAAGCCTTACTTTAAATGTCATGATGTGATGTGACATGGTGTGGGCTTATTTTTTGGCGTTGAGTTTTATTTGTGCAGATTTCAGTATTAAATAATTAGGGTTATCCACGCCAGTGTTAATAATTGCTAGTGTTAAATTAAATCTTATGGTGTGACGTCATGAAATAAATAAATAAATAAATAAATAAATAAATAAATAAATAAATAAATAAATAAATAAATAAATAAATAAATAAATAAATAAATAAATAAATAAATAAATAGTACTTGAAAATAAATGTCTTGCCTTTTCCAGCCTCCACGAAACTGGTGACGATGTACGATGTAATCAAATTACATCAGTAAATTTAAGTAGAGACTGGTTAAAGAAATCATTCGTCCGGGGAGATAGAATTTGTTTTTAATTAGAAGTTATAAAAATTATTTCAATTTTTAAATTATTTAATTCAGTGGAAACCGTAGTTGAGAAATAACTTAAAACCAAGTGATTAATTTGAAAATGTATTCCGGATATCTTAGTTTATTTTGCTGAGAAAATTCAATTATTAACGTAACGATTAAGGGGACATCACAGTCTAGCTCGAGCAGCCGAGGAGCGAGGTCGCGTGGTGCAGTGCGTGCCGCGATTGGGAAATGGCAGGCGAAGCAGAAGGAGACCAAAAATGGACGGGTGTTAAGAAAAGAAGGAGTAAAAATGAGTGAAGCGGTGCTGGTAATGACAGTGATAACGGTGCTACTGGTTATGGGGGGGGGGGGTGGGGGTGGAATTAAACCCAGGCCCAAATACCAGCGGAAAATTTAGTACGGAGGATTTGGCAGCACTCAAAGTGGTAGTGAGTGAGGTAATACAAGAAAAGTGTCAATGGGATAAGGTGTAAGAAATAAAGGACATGATAGAGGAGCAGAGAAAGGAGTTAGGGAACATGAAGAAATGGCTAGAAACGAAGACGGAGGAATCGAGCAGGAGAGTGGACAATAATGAGAAGGAAATAGAGTTATTAAGAGGGGAAAGTGAAACATCTGGAAGAGGAGGTGATGAAGATGAAGATGAAGAGAGAGGCGGAGGGGTACAGGCAGGAGAGATTGTAGAAAGCCATATATATGGTGTGGAGGAAGGTGAGAGGGAGGGCAAGATGGACCTGATATCCAAGGTGGTAGAAGTCATACGGGATAGGATGAAGATAAACTTAAGTGAAATAGACATAGACGATGTAGAGAGAGTTGGAAAAACTAAAGGACGGAGGCCAATTAGGTTAAAATTTTTCTCTACCCTAATGGCAGAAATTGTGTTAGGTAACAGTAATAATTTACAGGGACAGAAAGTAGGGGTGAAAAGAGACATGGGAAAGGAAGGAAGTGAAAATATGAAGATCTTGAGCAGGCACCTATGGAGAGCGAGAAATCTGGGGCTAAAGGCACGAATAAGAGGTCAGAGATTGGTGGTGACAAACGGACGATGGGTTAGGGAGCACTCAGTGACGAAGCTAAAGGAGATGGACGAATGCGTTATTTCCGAGGGAGGAGAGATGGCAAGGCAAGATGGAAGGAAGAAAGAAGTAACAAAGAAGAGGAGAGACGTGGAAGGAGAGGAGATCATCTCAGAAGAGAACGGACAGTGTAGGGAAAAAATTAAGGGGACATGTCCGAATGTAAAGGATTTTACTGCCACAAAAGGTTGTGAGCGTTATTGTTGTTGTATTATTTGACTTTGATTGATTGAGCATTAAATGTGCTGGGGTTATTAACGTGGAAACCTTGGTCATCAACTACTGTAACTTAATTGTTTTAGCCTTCAGCTTAGAAATTTGGATGGTCATGGGGTCATCAAACTCAGCGACTTAGATTAAGGCCATCTACCATTATAGCATCATTTTCCTTGCTGTCATCATCCACAATGACTTTAACGTATAAGTATAATTGCAAAGTTAGATGTCTGTCCATGACACAGTCGCTGGTCGCATCGATTCAATTAAGGGTCCATGCTGTACAACCACTGTGAGGCACATACCGATTGGACTGCCTTAATTATACCAGGAGTCTAGACTTCGTGTTACGAGGGCTGGATCATCACGAATCATTATGATGGTACATGTAGTCTCACATGGAAGTCAATTTAAGGATTTTCAGACTTTCTTTACTTCACTCTTAAGTTAAGACAGCGGTTTCTAGTAAGGATGCCCATCAGGCAGTTGAGTTAAAACCTCTCAAACCAGTACATCTCTCCTCTGCGTTGTAATTGTCATTGTTGATTGTGTTTTTCGAGCAAGTTGTAGTTCGAGTAAAAATGGTTATTTTTTTAAATTTCACATTCAAGTAATTTCTTGAATGAACCTCGATTTTCATTTAGTAGATAGATTGAAATTACTGAAACCCGCCTATTACCTAAGCAAGTAACGAAGAACCCGTAAACGACCCAAGAGACAGATCTCATGCCGACTGCTAATAGGTAAGGAAGTATGTATCCTTTATGGACCTTAAAGGGTTCAATATTTGCCAGATATTGTAATAGGAATTAAATCATGGCTGAGAAGTGATATCATGGATGCGGAATTTTTCCCACGGAACTGGAGTGTTTATCGTAGAGACAGGTTAGGAACGATCGGAAGGGGGGGGGGGGAGTATTTATTAAATATACTTTAAGTTTGAACCCTATTGTACATGAGTGCATTAGGATTATAGTTTCGATCAGTTTTTGTGTCCTTGACGCAAAAATTAGGAAACAAATTTATTGAACATGTGGTGGGTGAACTTAATTAACTGTTTGTTGCAGAAGGATTTCCTGAACAGAGGGTATAATGGTTTTGAAAGTTGCACATTACAATTGTTCAGGTGACACTAAGTTCGAATCTTGTCCATCGAAACATGGCACAGTCGAACAGTAAATGGTCCACCATTTGTGAAGATCCACAAAAGCACAAGTAATCGCCTGAAATGTTAATTTTGAAGCAATCAATGTAGCACTTATACTTTTCATGTCCGGAGAGAAACTGAGTGAGAATTAATTCGGGCACTAATGTTTTGCACTGGAGTCGTCTATATATGTCGGGAAAAATAATTATCTTTTGACAGACCCTTTTGTACTTGATATCCAGAGGTTGTCCCACTGTCTTCTTAGATGTGTTTTGATTTCGGCATTCGAATAGCTTAGGGGTGATTTGTTTTGTTATGTATATTGGATGAGGAGGCTGCTTTTGCGAGAATGTCTGCCTTTCCATTTCCATCAGAAACGGTCTGTTCTCGGTTCCAGGAAAGACAGACGTGGGGGCACTGCTGTGCTCTAAATCGTACAGTAGCAGCTATTGGACTGACGTTGTGATTGTCGTCTATTGTGTTCAAAGCAGCCTGCGAGTCACTTATTATCCGAGCGCTGCTTTTGCTGTGTTCACACAACTACACAGCAGACTTAATGGCTTGAAATACTGAGCAGCTGGATGACGATTTGTACTGGGCTGAAAACATTTCCCTGTTATTCTCGTAGGCAACGAATGCGCATCCTACTTTATCATATTCAGTGTTATTAGGTGTGCGAGAGCAATTTGTGTAGATATAGTAGCCATGGTTGAGCGAGAAGCTATTGAAAACGTCAGTCTTGAAGTTACAATGTTGACCGGATTCCAGGAAGTGACAGTTCTTCTCCAGTGTGGTTTCAAGAATTGGTGCAGGTGATGTTATGTTTTTCTTCATTAACGTGAGTTCAGCCGTTCCGATGACAGTAAAGAACAGGGTTTCTATTCCAGCAATGACAAGGGATGCTTGTGTAGATATTGTGCGACAGGCACAAGAAATTCGAAGGACGATTCCTCTCTGAATCTGCAGAAGTTATTCCTTTACCCACTGCTGTCCAAGTGTAGAACGAAACGATGAAGCGCAATACAGTGTTAGCGGAATAGTATATAATGCTGAGTACTTCTGAGTTCATTCCCCATGACGGCCGGCATGCAGTAGCAGTGGCCTGAATAAATTTACCTGACTTAAGCTTTAGTTTATTGAAATGTGACCTAAAAGATAAACAAATGTCCAGTAACCCCAGGTATAAAAGTTGATCTTATAGTGCGATTACCTTTCCGTTCATCTTGAGTTTTGGTTTTATCAAGTTTCTTCTTTTCGTGAAAACCATAGCCTTAGTTTTCAGTGGATTAAATTGCAGCTTGTTTTATGAACACCAGTCGAACGGAATATGTAGTGCTGTTTTCGCTCGAGTGTTTAAGTCTGCCTGATTGTCGGCTTCGATTAACAAAAGTGCGTCGTCAGCGTAGGCAACAGTTTTGCAGTCCGTAGGAAGAGGTACCTCTGTTGCTGAAGTACGCTAGAGTGATTTAGTACAGATTACGTGAACATTGCTTTGCCTTTAGTTGATACAAAAATTTTGGCCACCAGACGTTATCAAATGCATCAGTAATGTCCGAAGAGTTTAATAAGCCTATTTTTTTTGTCTTGAGAAGATGTCCCGGATCCATTTAGTTGCATAGAGAACAGCATAGATTTTTGTGGGGTAATGCCGTACCGGAATTGGGATAATACGCCGTGATGATGGGTGTGGTATATAATCTGTCGATTAATAGTCTCTCTAGAATCTTTCCTAGAGCGGGCAGGAGGCAGATAGGTCTGAAGAACTTAGCTGTAAATTTTGTTAATGTACTTTCTTTACGAATTATATTCAGTACCGCAAAATTCCACGAGGTCGGGAAATGGTTCAAAGATAGGCATTTATTGAACAGTGTGACAAATAAGGATGGAAGACAGAAGTGTACATTTTTATTATGTTGACGGATATGCCATCCCAGCCTAGTGATTTTTTTGTCATGTTGATGGTTCATGTTTGTGGGTTACTGTAGTCACGTCCTAGTTCGTGAACCATGGGCAACGGCTGAGTGGCCTAGTAAGTAGTCCTGAGAGTCAGTATACCAGTTACTATGGAATGGGAGTGGGCATCTCGGACATAATCTGAGTCATGGCCCCCCTTGTGCTCAGGCGGCCTAGGCCTATGCAATTCACCGTGGTTCATAACCCGTTAGAGGAGAGATCCTCACTTGGACTATGTGCAAGTAGGGTAGCATCCTGCTTCATAAATTTACAGAGCTCAGAACATTTTAAGCAAGCATCGGACCTATGGGAGTAATGGAGTCCCACTCCCATTTGACAGGCGAGGGACTCCTTGGAAAGAAACTTGGCGAACGAAATGGAATTCGATGGGGAGCTATCAATATTAATGGGGCTTATGGAAGAAAGAAGGCAGAACTGGCTGAGTCAGCAAAGAGGATGCATCTGGATGTGCTAGGAGTAAGTGATATTCGGGTAAGGGGAGATAACGAGGAAGAGATAGGAGATTATAAAGTGTACTTGACGGGTGTTAGAAAGGGAAGGGCAGAGTCTGGAGTAGGGCTCTTTATCAGGAATACAATTGCACGCAACATAGTTTCTGTTAGGCACGTAAATGAGCGAATGATGTGGGTAGATTTATCAGTTGGAGGAATTAGGTCAAGAATTGTGTCCGTGTATTCACCATGTGAGGGTGCAGATGAGGATGAAGTTGAAAAGTTTTATGAAGCATTGAGTGACATCGTGGTCAGGGTCAACAGCAAGGATAGAATAGTGCTAATGGGCGATTTCAATGCGAGAGTTGGGAATAGAACTGAAGGATACGAAAGGGTGATTGATAAATGTGGGGAAGATATGGAAGCTAATGGGAATGGGAAGCGTTTGCTGGACTTCTGTGCTAGTATGGGTTACGAATACATTCTTCAACCATAAGGCTATTCACCGCTACACATGAGAGGCTAGGGGTACCAGATCCATAATAGACTATATCTTAACAGACTTTGAATTCAGGAAATCTTTTAGGAATGTACGAGTTTTTCGCGGATTTTTCGATGATACAGACCACTATCTGATCTATAGTGAACTAAGTATAGGCCTAGGGTAGAGAAAGTGAAATCTGTCTGCAAACGAATAAGGGTAGAAAATCTCCAGGACGAGGAAATTATACAGAAGTTCATGGATATGATTAGTGAGAAGTTTCGAACAGTAGACAGTAAGCAGGTTCAGGATGTAGAAAGTGAATGGGTGGCGTACAGGGATGCTGTAGTAGAAACAGCAAGGTAATGCCTAGGAACAACTGTGTGTTAAGATGGAAAAAGGCGAACATCTTGGTGGAATGATGAAGTGAGAGCAGCCTGTAAACGTAAAAAGAAGGCTTATCAAAAATGGCTCCAAACAAGGGCCGAGGCAGACAGGGATTTGTACGTAGATGAAAGAAACAGAGCGAAACAAATAGTTGTTGAATCCAAAAAGAAGTCATGGGGAGATTTTGGTAATAACCTGGAAAGGCTGGGTCAAGCAGCAGGGAAACCTTTCTGGACAGTAATAAAGAATCTTAGGAAGGGAGAGAAAAAGGAAATGAACAGTGTTTTGAGTAATTCAGGTGAACTCATAATAGATCCCAGGGAATCACTGGAGAGGTGGAGGGAATATTTTGAACATCTTCTCAATGTAAAAGGAAATCATCCTGGTGGTGTTGCAAACAGCCATGCTCATGGGGAGGAGGAAAATTATGTTGGTGAAATTATGCTTGAGGAAGTGGAAAGGATGGTAAAGAAACTCCATTGTCATAAGGCAGCAGGAATAGATGAAATTAGACCTGAAATGGTGAAGTATAGGGGGAAGGCAGGGATGAAATGGCTTCATAGAGTAGTAACATTAGCATGGAGTGTTGGTAACGTACCTTCAGATTGGACAAAAGCAGTAATTGCACCTATCTATAAGCAAGGGAACAGGAAGGATTGCAACAACTATCGAGGTATCCCATTGATTAGTATACCAGGCTAAATATTCCCTGGCATCTTGGAAGGGAGGGTGCGATCAGTCGTTGAGAGGAAGTTGGATGAAAACTAGTGTGGTTTCAGACCACAGAGGGGCTGTCAGGATCAGATTTTCAGTATGCGCCAGGTAATTGAAAAATGCTACGAGAGGAATAGGCAGTTGTTTGTTTCGTAGATCTAGAGAAAGCATATGACAGGGTACCGAGGTAAAAGATTTTCACTATACTGGAGGACTATGGAATTAAAGGTAGATTATTAAAATCAATCAAAGGCATTTATGTTGACAATTGGGCTTCAGTGAGAATTGATGGTAGAATGAGTTCTTGGTTCAGGGTACTTACAGGGGTTAGACAAGGCTGTAATCTTTCACCTTTGCTATTCGTAGTTTACATGGATCATCTGCTGAAAGGTATAACATTGCAGGGAGGGATTCAGTTAGGTGGAAATGTAGTAAGCAGTTTGGCCTATGCTGATGTCTTGGTCTTAATGGCAGACTGTGTCGAAAGCCTGTAGTCTAATATCTTGAAACTTGAAAATAGGTGCAATGAGTATGGTATGAAAATTAGCCTCTCGAAGACTAAATTGATGTCAGTAGGTAAGAAATTCAACAGAATTGAATATCAGATTGGTGATACAAAACTAGAACAGGTCGATAATTTCAAGTATTTACGTTGTGTGTTCTCCCAGGATTGTAATATAATAAGTGAGATTGAAGCAAGGTGTAATAAAGCTAATGCAGTGAGCTCGCAGTTGCGATCAACAGTTTTCTGCGCCGGGCTGAGTGGCTCAGACGGTTAAGGCGCTGGCCTTCTAACCCGAACTTGGCAGGTTCGATCCTGGCTCAGGCGGTGGTATTTGAAGGTGCTCAAATACGACAGCCTCGTGTCGGTAGATGTACTGGCACGTAAAGGAACTCCTGCGGGACTAAATTCCGGCACCTCGGCGTCTCCGAAGACCGTAAAAGTAGATAGTGGGACGTAAAGCAAATAACATTATTATTAACAGTATTCTGTAAGAAGGAAGTCAGCTCCCAGGCGAAACTATCTTTACATCGGTCTGTTTTCAGACCAACTTTGCTTTACGGGAGCGAAGGCTGGGTGGACTCAGGATATCTTATTCATAAGTTAGAAGTAACAGACATGAAAGTAGCAAGAATGATTGCCGGTACAAACAGGTGGGAAAAATGGCAGGAGGGTACTCAGAATGAGGAGATAAACGCTCATTTAAGAATGAACTCGATGGATGAAGCTGTAGTACGCATAAACCGGCTTCGGTGGTGGGGTCATGTGAGGCGAATGGAGGAGGATAGGTTACCTAGGAGAATAATGGACTCTGCTATGGAGGGTAAGAGAAGCAGAGGGAGACCAAGACGACGATGGTTAGACTCGGTTTCTAACGATTTAAAGATAAGAGTTATAGAACTAAATGAGGCCACAACACTAGTTGCAAATCGAGGATTGTGGCGACGTTTAGTAAATTCTCAGAGGCTTGCAGACTGTACGCTGAAAGGCATAACAGTCTATAATGATAATGTATGTAATGTATGTATGGATGTTGTTGTAGAATGATTCGCTCAACTTCTTCATGTGAGAACAGTACGTCATGAGCTGTATCCGAGGAAATCGTGGATGAGATTCTCACTTCTCTTTGTTCTTCTATATCCTCTGTTTCACGTGGAAGAAACGTCTTTAGTAGGGCATTTGCGGTATCGGAAAAGGATGTGGTATATTCATATTCAGTCCCTATTGATGTTAGGTTATCGAAATTGTTTGGTTCCATGGTTAGCTTCTGAACAAATTCCCAAGATTTAGCTTTTGTAGGGATTGGACAGAATTCCTTCCAGCAATCCGATCTTCCTTTAAGGATTAAGTTTTGTGTTCTTCTTTGACTGATAGATAAATGTCGTAGTATCTCTGATGTAGGACTGAGCAGCGACTTCGTTTTTATCGCCTATCACAGACCAGTACACGTTTTCGCATAATTATTAGTTCTTCGTTCCACCAGTAATTTTTACATGGTTCGTGGGAAATTTTTGGTAGATTTGCTTCTGCCAGTTTGTTTATGGCACCAGTTAATTTTTCTATATCATTGTCGGCCCCGAAGGGCCTTGGCCTACCAAGCGACCGCTGCTCAGTCCGAAGGCCTGCAGATTACGAGGTGTCGTATGGTCAGCAAAACGAATACTCTCGGCCGTTATTCTTGGCTTTCTAGACCGGGGCCGCAACCTCGCCGTTAGATAGCTCCTCAATTGTAATCACGTAGGCAGAGTGGACCTCGAACCAGCCCTCAGATCCAGGTAAAATCCCTGACCTGGCCGGGAATCGAAACCGAGACCTCCGGGTAAGAGGCAGGCACGCTACCCTTACACCACGGGGCCGGCTAATTTCTCCAATACTTCGTCTAAATCTACGACAGTGTTGCAGTAAGCCATTTCTTCTGCTAACCTAGGTAGGTTACTTTTGGCAGCCTGTTGGAAGTGAGACCATTTGATATTCCTTGTTCTATACGTCCTGGCTGAGTGATTATTAGCGTTTATTGGCGGTATTTTTGTACTCGATTTTAGGTTCGTTATAAATAGAGAGTGGTCGGAGAGTTTGGTACGTCACTTACATCCCATTCGTAGATAAGAAGTGCTGGTGTGTCTGTAAGTCGGTTTATCGCTATTGTTAATATTGTTAAATTAGAGGAGATGCAAAAGTCATAAGGTAGTCTCCCTCTTGCGTCTTCTACGGGACTGTTCCAAGCCTCATGTTCAGTGTTGAAGTCCTCGGTGATTATAGTTCGTCACATTTCAAAGGCCGTTCAGATCCGTGTCAATGTCTCATAATGAGTTAAAGTAAACGTTTGAGATGTAGAGGTCATGTTGGTTAAACGTGGTGCAAATGACGACTCTGTCAGAAGTGCAGTATTTTGAGAGTAAGAAGATGATTTTTGATTTCGTTACGATTGCGGCTCGAATGACGAAAGAATAATTTGTGAGGTATACAGAAAAGGTAAAGATGAAAAACATGAAATTCTAGGTGTAAGACTCATCTCTGAAGACAGCAGGCAACTTGATGTTTCTGGGGTGTAGAGACCTGGCAAGGCTGCCACTGAAGCTGATGCAGAATTATTTGATAATATAATCAGCTATGTGGAGAACGATGGAGAGAGGAACGTTAATGTAGCGGGAGATCTGAACTTGTCAAATGTTAACTGGGAAGGGAATGTGAATGACAGAATGAATGACCAAAACTGGTGATTAGATTATTATGGGAAGGACAGGTGAATCAGAAAGTGATGGAACTAACTAGAGGGAGAAATATACTAGACGTGGTGCTGATAAAACCAGATGAGCTCTATAGGGAAACTGAAATGACAGATGGTGTAAGTGATCATGAAGCTGTCTTTGTCATAGTTAAAACTAAATGTGCTAGAAATGTATGATGTATAAGTAGGACTATTAGGCAATACCATATCGATGCTAAGAGGTGAATGAAGAAATCTGTGAAATAAATTATGATCAATGAAGAATGGAAAATAAAAATGTAAACAGCCTATGGGATGGGTATAAAGCAATTGTTAAGGAGTGTACAAACAGATAGTAACTTTAACAATGTAAGGAATAGTATGGATCCATTATATTAAAGCAGGAAAAAAAGATATTAAGAAGGAAGGGCCGATTAGAAAGAAGTAGAGTTAAGAATGGTTGCGGGAGCAAGGAGAGTTTGAAGGAGCTCACTAGGAAATTGAATTCAGCGAAAAAATTCAGATAAGGATAACATGATGGCAAACATAATTGGGAGCCACAAGAAATTTAGGGAGTAATGGAAGGACATGCATAGATACTTTAATGCAGAAACAGTTTTCCGGAAGGACATTCCTGAGATCATTAATGAACAAGCGGGGTATATATGCGAGGACTTACAAAAGGCAGATGTATTCAGTCAGCAACGTGTAAAGGCAGATGGATATAAAGATAATGTCCTGATAGAGGAGGCGACTAATAATGGCGAAATACTGAAGTTTACCTGTGCTAATGTAGACATTTATAACAATATACAGAAGTTGAATGCTAGAAAGGCAGCTGGGATTGATAAGACTTATGAGGATATATTAAGGACTATGGGTTGGGATATAGTGCCTTGTCTGAAATACATATTTGATTGGTGTTTGCACAAAGATATTTTAGATTCAGGAGGTCAAATGGACTGTATCGCTATTGACCTATCCAAGGCTTTTAATAGTGTACACCATGGGTGATTACTGACAAAAATGAGGGCAACTGGACTAGACAAAGGAGTGGTTGAATGGGTGGCAACATTTCTATAAAATATAACTCGGAGAATTAGAGTAAGTGAAGCGTTATCTGATCCTGTGATGATTAAGATGGGGGTCCCACAGGGCAGTACTATCGGACCTTTATGTTTTCTTATATATAAATGATATGACTACAAATCTAGAATCACAGATAAGGATATTTGCGGATGATGTTATACTGTGTTGAGTAGTAAATGAGTTGCAGGACTGTGAGCGACTGCAGGGGGGCTTAATTAATGTTGCGAGATGGACAGCAGACAACGGTATGAAAATAAATAGGATGAAAAGTAAAGTTGTATGTTCTACCGAGAGGAAAAGCCCTCTCACTTTTAATTATTGTGTTGATGGAATGATACTATCTCATGGGGAACAATGCAAGTACCTAGGTGTTAACATACGGAATGATCTTCACTGGGGTAATCATATTAACGAAGGAGTTCACATGGTTATGGGAGTACTTAGAGGTTGTAGTAAGGATGTAAAGGAGAGAGCAGATAAGTCTCTGGTAAGACCGCAGTTTGGCTCCAGTAAATGGGGCCCTCACCAGGACTACCTGATACGAGAATTAGAAAATATCAAAGGAAAGCAGCATGTTCCTTTAATTTCCGACACAGGAGTAGCGTTAGTAAAATGTTACGACCTTTGGGGTGGGAAGAGTTGGGAATAAGGAGAAGGTATGCTCGACTGTGTGGTATGTTCCGTGGTGTCGTTGGTGTGTTGCTGTGGAATGACATAAATAGAAGAAATAGCTTGAGTGGAGCTTTTAAAAGTATGAAAGAGCATAGATTGGAGTATTTATTCATTTATAAGACGAGGTGTAAGGGATTGGGATGAATTGTCAAGGGAAATGTCGATAAATATCCAAATTCGTTGAAAATATTTAAGGAAAAGCTAGGTAAACAATTGATTTGGAATCTGCCACCTGGGCGACCGTCCTAAATGCAGATCATTGATTGATTGATTGATTGATTGATTGATTGATTGATTGATTGATTGATTGATTGATTGATTGATTGATTGATTGATTGATTGATTGTCTACAGACGATTGAAACCGTTCCAGAAATGAGACCATGTTTCATTGTTACCGTTAACAGGCTAAAGTTTTATGTTGGGAAGTTTTACTGAATGTGTTACTGCGGTGTGTACTGCGATAGGGGCGTTAACACTAAGAGATGATATTGAAGTAGCTATCCTTCCGTCAATGCCGTGTGTAGCGCGCTAAATGGCTCGTTTGGCAGTGTAAATATACTTCTGGTATTTTTCGATGTCAGATTCAAACTCTGGATCCGCAATAAGGTCGTGGATTGCGTTGTCCACTCTGGTCAGGTTGTCCGGTGTCTCATTCAGTATCTTGCGGTAGTACTGAAGCTGATCAACGCTGTAATGGCACTGAAGCGTTTTCCCTTGCCTTAGTGCTCTTCCGTTTCAACATACGAATTCTTTCCATTGAAGGTTCTGACATTTTGTGTTAATGAATTGTAAGTGTAACAATGGATTGATATGGTGTGATCTACGGGAAGATGGTTACAGTTGCATTACCTACCGAGTTCTCCTCAGATACGGATTGTGAGTCGTGTAGTAAGGCGATAGATGGCAGAAATAAATTTATCTCGTAAACTATATGGACGTAACTAAAGAATGCAGTTAACAAGTAAAATAGACCACTCTTCCTATAAATGGACCAAGATATAGTGGGAATTCTTAGTAGAGCAAGTAGCAATAATCAAACGAGCAAGATACTTCCATTTATCTGACCGTAGTCTGCAGCTGTTTTGTCAAAGTACAATTCAAGATTGATGTGTTCTTGATGCTGGAGTACAGATTTCTTTTCACTGGAATCTGGTTTCTTCTTTCGTGCGGTTCCTTCAACCTAGTAATTCGGCATTAAAAGGTAATGAATTTTGGCGATGAAAAGCGAAGTAAAATTGGGTAAACAATATATTGCATTGCTGTATTCCAGTCTAATTACGTACAGATTATACAACAACAAATTCAAATAATATGACCACAGATGGCCCACACAGAAACAAAGTCAAAGAAAATGTACAATTTATTAACTGCGATCTCCCACAATTAGTGTTTCAAGTAGCGTTAGAATTATGTTAAGTAAGAAGTGATCATAACCACTGGAACTCCTGTTTTATGAGGAATCTAAACTACACGGATATACATTTCATTTCAAAAATCCCTCGTGCACTGTTCGCGACTCAATCCACGGGCGCATTTGTGAGAAGCCACTGACGATGGCACTCAACTATCACGCCTTGAGTTTCTGTCATGATCTATACATTTAAAGGAGGATGTACTTGTGTAAAGAGGGCTCCTTGAAAGATTTAATATAGTGTGATCCAATACCACTTTTACCGGGCGAGTTGGCCGTGCGCGTAGAGGCGCGCGGCTGTGAGCTTGCATCCGGGAGATAGTAGGTTCGAATCCCACTATCGGCAGCCCTGAAGATGGTTTTCCGTGGTTTCCCATTTTCACACCAGACAAATGCTGGGTCTGTACCTTAATTAAGGCCACGGCCGCTTCCTTCCAACTCCTAGGCCTTTCCTATCCCATCGTCGCCATAAGACCTATCTGTGTCGGTGCGACGTAAAGCCGCTAGCAATACCACTTTGGATTCGTCGGTTTGATCATCCCCAACTACTACAGTACGCTGCCAAAACCATCGTTGTACCGAGCTCGATAGCTGCAGTCGCTTGAGTGCGGCCAGTGTCCAGTATTCGGGAGATAGTAGGTTCGAACCCCACTGTCGGCAGCCCTGAAGATGGTTTTCCGTGGTTTCCCATTTTCACACCAGGCAAATGCTGGGGCTGTACCTTAATTAAGGCCACGGCCGCTTCCTTCCTACTCCTAGCCCTTTCCTGTCCCATCGTCATCATAAGACCTATCTGTTTCGGTGCGACGTAAAGCAACTAGAAAAAAAAACCATCGTTGCAGTTACGCTTGGACACTCCTGTTTTCAATTATATTATCTTCTTGAGTTTGTAAGCAAAAATTTCGTGAATGGTAATTTCATAGACAGTAAAAGGAAAGTATTATTTGATAAAGAGTGAGTTTTGGAAATTAAAGTATTCTTATATGAAAATAAACAAAAGGATGTTATCACCAATATCCTCTACTTTTCCAAGTGTTTACAATACATTTAACTCGCATAATGTTTTGTTAATGCAGCTCTATTAACGCAGGACCACATTCAACAATTCGACAACAGAAGAGATAAGTAAGTAAACAGTTCCATTTATAATATGATTCTGTAACTTACCTTCCATATACACACAAATACATCAAAAGTGCATTTCTGTGAAATGAATTAAACACTAGTGAGATTCCTGTTATCATGAATCCTTGATTTAGCTCGTACACACACACACCAGTTTAACTGGGACGAGCTGTGGGAAATTGACATGTGTTCTCTAGGTCATCTAGATATTAATACACCAATATTTTAATTATATTCCATAATATACTGTGAAATATATCGTCAAATAATACAGTATATCGTACCGAAAAAAATGATAGTAACTGAAATTCATGAACATATTGATAATGGAAAACCAAACAACATATCTGCAGTGTTGATTCTCTAATTAGCACTCAGTTACTACCGTACCATATATTTCAATTTGATTATCGTATTAATTCAATTAGAATCTGTTTGGAACGTACCACGTTACATCAGGGATCGTTCATATAGGGGGGTATATTTGGTATTTCTTTCGCACAGGCTGCAGGCGGGTAGAAGTGTTAACACACTCAAACAACTGATCATAATTACAGTACGGTTATGTACATTAGTTGTTTTACAATACCAAAATCTGCTACAGTTATCCTCTCTCTTCAACACTTTAGACCGAGCAGGGCAAAAGCAAAACATTCACCTGCTGCATTGAATATTTTAGGATCGACTCCCAGCATAGTCGACTGGTATTTAAGCGTGCTATAGATCCGATAAGTGTAAATGTACTGCTGTACAGATAACCTCAGTGCACGGTTCCTGCATTCTAGTAAGTTAAGTCTCAAGACCGACAATATTTTTTAAACAGCTGATATTTATTTATGTATTTATTTATTTATTTATTTATTTATTTATTTATTTATTTATTTATTTATTTACGTATAATTAAAATGCATTATAGGACAGTACCTTTGATAATATGAACGTATAATTTGGTAGTCCATTGTTAATTTTCTCGAAATGAAATTCCTGTTTCAACTTCAATCAGATATTTGAGTCGGCACATTCTCACGCCCGTGACCGCATCCTTCCCAATAATCACTTCAAGTAATTAAACATTAACACGGTACGATGAATACCAGCATTAGTTAGGCTATCAGAGAGAATTCACCTGTGAACAACTGTACGACACAGTACCAAGCTCCTGTAGAAGAAAAATAACATCTATTTAAAATTATGTTTAATGAGATAGCCTATTATCACTATTTTTTACAATATTTTGCTTCACGCCGCACCGGCACAGACAGGTCTTATGGCGACGATGGGATAGGAAAGGCTTATTATTATTATTATTATTATTATTATTATTATTATTATTATTATTATTATTATTATTATTATTATTATTATTATTATTATTATTATTATTCCCTCAAATTGTAGATACAATTCAGGGATAGTAAATGAAGACAGGGCATAGCCCCACATATTCGAAGGTCCTCCATCCGCACTTAAAATTACAATATTAAAATATACGGTTTTATTCTATATAATGTGCTTATGTACAGTTACCGTATTTATAGAGACATATCTATATATACAAAAATAAGAGTTTTGTCTGTACATTGTTCAGAATTTGAAAAGAATGGTATTTCTGTATCGGTCATGTCCACAGTAACAAGAAAATGCACTTTCTTTCTTTTGCGTTATGTCTGTCTGTCTGTCTGTCTGTCTGTCTGTCTGTATGCAAAGTCGGAGAATAAGTCGCTACAATCTAAGTCATAAATAATTTTATTCACGCTGATAGAAATGGTAGTTTAGGGGAAGGCTTAAAATGTAATTTTCAAATATTTATGTTATTAGTGGTCCTGTCTTAATAAAAATTGGCATGCAAAGTCAGTGAATATGTCGCCACAATCTACACTATAAATGATGTTATTCTCGCTGAGTGAAATGGTAGTTTAGGGAAGGTCTAAAATCTAATTCTTAAATATTTACGTCATTAGTGGTCCTATCTCATTGAAAACTGGTACAAAACGTAGGAGAATGAGCCACTACAATCTAGGCTATAAATAGTTTTATTCCCGCTGAATGAAATTGTAGTTTAGGAGAAGGCCTAAAATTTAATTCTCGAATATTGATATTATTAGTGGTCGTATCGATAAATACTACATAACCAATTTAATGGAGATCAGTATATAGAGTCGGGGAATAAGAATCTACACTCTATGCTATAAACGAATTTATTCACCCTGGGTGAAATTGTAGTTAAGGGGAAGGTGCCTAAAATTTAATTTTTAAATACCTATGTTTTGGGTCCTATCGAAAAGTACTAGATAACAAAAGTTACAAAGAATACAATTTCCAATCATTTATGTTTTATTCAGTCTTACCGTACCGACTATGTTGTTGTTGTTTGAGTCATCAGTCCATAGACTGGTTTGATGCAGCTCTCCATGCCACCCTATCCTGTGCTAATCTTTTCATTTCTCCGTAACTAGTGCATCCTACATCTGCTCTAATCTCCTTGTTATATTCATACCTTGGTCTACCCCTACCGTTCTTACCACATACACTTCCTTCAAAAACTAACTGAACAAGTCCTGGGTGTCTTAAGATGTGTCCTATCATTCTATCTCTTCTTCTCGTCAAATTTAGCCACATCGATCTCCTCTCACTAATTCGATTCAGTATCTCTTCATTCGTGATTCGATCTATACATCTCACCTTCAGCATTCTTCTGTAACACCACATTTCAAAAGCTTCTATTCTCTTTCTTTCTGAACTAGTTATCGTCCATGTTTCACTTCCATACAATGCCACGCTCCACACGTAAGTCTTCGAAAACCTCTTTCTAATTCCGATATCAATGTTTGAAGTGAGCAAATTTCTTTTCTTAAGAAAGCTCTTCCTTGCTTGTACTAGTCCGCATTTTATGTCCTCCTTACTTCTGCCATCGTTAGTTATTTTACTACACAAATAAGAATATTCATCTACTTCCTTTAAGACTTCATTTCCTAATCTATATTTCCTGCATCACCTGATTTCGTTCGACTGCACTCCATTACTTTTGTTTTGGACTTATTTATTTTCATCTTGTACTCCTTACCCAAGACTTCATCCATACCATTCAGCAACTTCTCGAGATCTTCTGCAGTCTCAGATAAAATAACAATATCATCAGCAAATCTCAAGGTTTTGATTTCATCTCCTTGGACTGTGATTCCCTTTCCAAATTTCTCTTTGATTTCCTTTAATTCCTGTTCTATGTAAACATTGAAAAGGAGAGGGGACAATCTGCAGCCTTGCCTCACACCTTTCTGGATTGCTGATTCTTTTTCAAAGCCCTCGATTCTTATCACTGCAGACTGATTTTTATACAGATTGTAGATAATTCTTCGTTCTCGGTGTCTGATCCGTATCAGTTTGGTCCAATCAACATTATCGAATGCTTTTCTAGATCTACGAATGCCATGTACGTGGGCTTGTCCTTCTTGATTCGATCGTCTAAGATCAGACGTAAAGTCAGGATTGCTTCACGTGTTGCTACATTTCTTCTGAAGACAAATTGATCTTCTCCCAACTCAGCTTCAACTTGTTTTTCCATTCTTCTGTAAATAATATGTGTTAAAATTTTGCGCGCATGAGATACTAAATTAATGGTGCTGTAGTTTTCACACCTGTCAGCACCGGCTATCTTAGGAATAGGAATAACAACATTCTTCCGAAAATCGGATGGGAGTTCTCCTGTCTCATACATCTTGCACACTAAATGAAATAACCTTGCCATGCTGGTTTCTCCTAAAGCAGTCGGTAATTCAGAGGGAATGTCATAAATTCCAGGTGCTTTGTTCCTATTGAGGTCACTCACAGCTCTGTTAAACTCTGACCTCAAAATTGGGTCTCCCATTTCATCAGCATTAACAGCCTCTTCATGTTCCAGAACCAAATTATCTACATCTTTACTTTCATACAACTGTTGGATATGCTCCTGCCATCTTTCTGCTTTGTCTTCTTTCCCTACAAGTGGCTTTCCATCTGAGCTCTTAATATTCATACACCTATATTTCCTTTCTGCAAAGGTTTCCTTGATTTTCCTGTATGCAGCATCTACCTTTCCCAGAACCATACAGCCTTCAACATCCTTGCACTTCTCCTTCAGCCATTCTTCCTTAGCTACCTTGCACTTTCTATCCACTTCATTCTTTAATCGCCTGTATTCTTTTCTGCACTCTTCATTTCTAGCATTCTTGTATTTTCGTCGTTCATCAATCAGGTCTAGTATCTCCTGAGTTATCCACTGTTTCTTAGTTGATCTTTTCTTCCTTCCTAACATTTATTCAACAGCCCTACTGACTTCATTTTTCATGACTCTCCACTCTTCCTCTATAGTGTTTCCTTCAGCCTTTTCATTTAGTCCTTGTGTAACATGTTCCTTGAAACAATCCCTCACACTCTTTTCTTTCAACTTGTCTAGATCCCATCTTTTTGCATTCTTTCCTTTCTTCAATTTCTTCAACTTCAGATGGCATTTCATGACCAACAAGTTGTGGTCTGAGTCCACGTCTGCTCCTGGGAACGTTTTGCAATCCAACACCTGGTTTCTGAATCTCTGCCTAATCATAATGAAGTCTACTTGATACCTTCCAGTGTCTCCAGGTCTCGTCCACGTATACAGCCGTCGTTTGTGTTATTTGAACCAAGTATTGGCAAGGACTAAATTATGATCAGTGCAGAATTCAACCAGCCGACTTCCTCTTTCGTTCCTTTGTCCCAATCCAAATTCTCCTACTGTACTACCTTCTCTTCCTTGGCCTACCACTGCATTCCAGTCTCCCATCACAATTAGATTCTCGTCACCTTTTACATATTGTATTACATCTTCTATTTCTTCATATATTCTTTCGATTTCTTCAACATCCGCTGAACTAGTAGGCATATAGACCTGCACTATTGTGGTGGGCATTGGTTTGGTGTCTATCTTGACGACAATAATTCTTTCACTATGCTGGTCATAGTAGCTTACCCGCTGCCCTATTTTCTTATTCATTATTAAACCATATCCTGCATTTCCCCTGTTTGATTTTGTGTTGATAATTCGGTAGTCGCCTGACCAAAAATCGTGTTCTTCCTGCCAACGTACTTCACATCTACTACATCTAACTTTAGCCTACCCATCTCCCTTTTCAGATTCTCTAACCTACCACAACGATTTAAACTTCTAACATTCCACGCTCCGACTCGCAGAATGTCGGTATCCATCTTCCTGATGATCGCCCCCTCTCATGTAGTCCCCACCCGGAGATCCGAATGGGGGACTAGTTTACCTCCGGAATATTTTACCCGACAGGAAGCCATTATCAGTACATCATTCATACAGAGAGAGCTGCATGTCCTCGGGAGTTAGTTACGGCTGTAGTTTCCCGTTGCTTTCAGCCGTGTAGCAGTATCAACACAGCTAAGCCATGTTCAGTATTATTACAAGGCCGTATCAGTCAATCATCTAGACTGCCGCCCTTGCAACTACCGAAAGACTGCTACCCCCCTTTCGATGAACCATTCGTTAGTCTGGTCTCTCAGCAGATACCCATCCGATATGGTTGCAGCTGCAGCTCGGCTGTCTGCATCATTGGGACACGCAAGCCTCCCCACCGCGGCAAGGTCACATGGTTAGCAGAGGAGGACCGACTATGATGAGTAGTACTTCAGAGTCCGGAGAAAAATAAATATGAAAGCCTACAATATCGAAATCGCATAATATTGATCAACAATAACATTACATTGACCATTGTTTGTTGTGATGTAATTTGTCTCTTATGCTGCCTCTCAACTCCAATAGATGGGATTACTGCTGCGTACTGCGTATACTAGCCTGACTGAATATTTACGGGAAATAGCTGGAGAGTTAGATAACTTTCTTCTTTAGCATTCCATTCCTCTGGTTCATACATTTCCTGATACTGCTGGTACGTTACACACTGGTTCATCATAGTATTCCAGCAATTCGATCCCTACTCTGACGAGCTGTTTTGAATAAGCAGTGTCCATACTTAAGGCAGAGGCTGACTTACTTGTAGTAGTAGTAGTAGTAGTAGCATGACCTGGTCTAGAAAAACGATTTAGGCCTATTCCAAATTATAGCACCACACTTCACTAAATAACTCGAAATTGAACCCTGAAAACAGCCGATCCTGAAGAAAAGCTTCTTCCTCTTCACTTTCGTTAAATTCTAAATTCATTTTATTCCAAATTATCAGTGAAGAGGGCGTTTCTCTTCGGGTTTGGAGGAAAAACTTGCCTCCAAGTCAGAGAGATTTATCCGCCGCCAGTGTAATGAATTGATGTTTTCCGACTCATCGGGTAATCCTAGGAAACAAATTAGTAAAAAGGGCATGGTTTTTGCTCTGGGAGTCTCCACTATTCGACCCTCTCCCCCACTCCCCGCCGAAAAGGCGAAGAGTGTTCACAGATCGCGGCTGTCTGCGGTTTGGTCATTCCAGCTCTGGAACTTTGGATTCTTAGATCGGCAGTGCCTGTTCGTTAAAAGTGAGAAAATGTCTGGTGTTTCATTTGATTGAGTATTTCATGTGAAAGCATTGCTTTTAATCACGCCATTCATACTGACGTCAGTGTAATGTATGTTCATTTCAGTTGGGAAAACCACTAAGACAGTCTTTCTGAGGATGTAAAAAGGCAGGTGGAGAGTGAGTGTCTACCATTATAAGGAAAACTCCCCAACCTGATTGTGACTGATGGTAGGCAAGTGGGTCTACCATTACAATGAAAATTCCCGAACTCAGTCTTCATATGAGAAAAGATGTGTGGTGACCTCCCCGTCGCGTTTCTAGGGTAACATTAAGAGCTATTCAATTTAATACACTCTTGCTCACAACGCGTACACTAGAAATCCGTATGCAATGTAGAATTCCGTAGCGAGGCACGGGTACATCAACTAGTATTTACATAATATTCTCAAGACCCGCTCATTATTCAATTAATTCGACACACACACATTTTACTCGGGATTACATAAACTTTCATCCGTTCTCCCACGCATACTGAACATTCACACAGTAGAAAATTATATTATGTACGGAATGTTTCTTTATATATACATTGTTTTCACCTCTTTATAAAATTTTTCAGCCACTTTGATATGATGCTGTTCTTGCAAGGGAAGGAAGCGACCGTGACCTTAATTAAGGTACAGCCCCAGCATTTACCTGGTGTGAAAATGGAAAACTACGAAAAACCATTTTAAGGGCTGCTGACATTGGGGTTTGAACCCACTATCTCCCGGTTGCAAGATCACAGTTTCGCGCCCCTAGCCGCACGGCCAATTCGCCCGATATTTATTATTATTATTATTATTATTATTATTATTATTATTATTATTATTATTATTATTATTATTATTATTATTATTATTATTATTATTATTATTATTATTATTGGCGTTGCCTAGCCAAGGTGATGAAGACAGGGTTGGCTCATCTGGAAATAAATGACTTCAGTTCCCCGCCGGGAAGTAGTGGGATTTTGATACGAGTCTTCAACATGTGGAGAGGAACAAACAAGGCCCTGTGGGTCAATATGTTTACCCCAGAAACGAGTACCAGCCCAGACATGGAGCAGACCAGAGATCCACAAAACTTTGCTCTGGGAGCAAGAGCGCGTGTTGAGGCACTTGCCTACCGCACCGAGCTTGCCCATAGGTGTCCCCCACTGATCTCTATACCTGGATGGCTGGTAGCTTGGGTAGCAGTAAGCCGAATAGAAGATGACTGGCGTAGTAAGATGGCAGTGAGCGCATGGTGCAATAGACCACGAGAAGCGCGCTTGCTTTGTTTATGTTTAGTTCAGGGACGCCAGGCCTCTTGATTGTAGTTCCACGAGTGTTCTGTGCTGTGTTATTGCAAAGTAAATAGTAGTGTATGTTACGAATTTAGGTTCGTTGCCTTGTAGTATACTTGTGGATTACAAGATTCAATTTAAATATGTATGTGTTTATCTGAAATATGAATGAAGAAACATTCTACGGGGTATTAACATACCGCAGAGTTCAGCTTATGGATGTACAAACAAAACCGATCAGCAGAAGGAGAAATCATTTCATCGGGGAGTTTTATACTGTACATAAGAATCTTGTCCGCCTCTGTGGTGTAGTGGTTAGCGTGATTAGCTGCCACCCCCGGAGGTCCGGGTTCGATTCCCGGCTCTGCCACGAAATTTGAAAAGTGGTACGAGGGCTGGAACGGGGTCCACTCAGCCTCGGGAGGTCAACTGAGTAGAGGTGGGTTCGATTCCCACCTCAGCCATCCTGGGAGTGGTTTTCCGTGGTTTCCCACTTCTCCTCCAGGCAAATGCCGGGATGGTACCTAACTTAAGGCCACGGCCGCTTCCTTCCCTCTTCCTTGTATATCCCTTCCAATCTTCCCCATCCCCCGCAAGGCCCCTGTTCAGCATAGCAGGTGAGGCCGCCTGGGCGTGGTACTGGTCATTCTCCCCAGTTGTATCCCCCGACCAAGAGTCTGAAGCTCCAGGACACTGCCCTTGAGGCGGTGGAGGTGGTATCCCTCGCTGAGTCCGAGGGAAAAACCGAACCTGGAGGGTAAACAGATGATGATGATGATGACATAAGAATCTTCCTAGGGTAGTGTTTTGAGTTTTAGGTTTATTGTATCTTTTTTTCGCATATTCCGGGAGCAAAATGGCAATTAATGTTTGTAGGTTTCCTTTCTCGAGACCCGAACTTCTAAGATCATGGATTAGGAGTATCAGGCGGGAGAACTGGGAGCCTTCTAAAACAGCTGTTCTCTGCTCGGATCACTTAGAGGAAGACTGTTTTGATAGAAATGGACAAACTGTACACCTTAGAAGTGATGTACAGCTGTTTTCAATTTTACTGAACATTAACTGCAAGTAAAGATTTACTTATATTTTTTAAATTTCTCATAATTAAACTGGCGGTTTCGATGAAATAATTGACGTGACCTTATAACAATCTTAGAAAATGAAGTCTGGAGGAATTCTAGACCTTATTTACATCAGTAATAATTATGGGTTTCAGACACTGGAGTGGTGGAAGAAGGGAAAGTGTGGTGGGTGTTTGGGGCTATCCCATTATACTATTCGTGGTATTTGGGACTCTTTTAACTGGCGTTACATATTTCTGATGATGACTATCAATATCGCTTTGCTAGCTGAATTTAATTAAAGAGGTCTGTAATAGTAAATTAAGCTGCAGGTAATGTGATATATTGACAAGTTTTTAATATTTGCTGGTTTTATAAATGTGTACATTTGCTTCAATGATATTTTAATTTGATAATATGCGCGTTATTTCATGGAAACAGGAAACAGAAATTCATTATCAAGCACCGATTACGATATGTCGAATCTAGGCCTGTATAGTGAGCTACGTTTATAGGTACATCATTTTAAGAATGCATAATTTCGTGGCATACATGTATACAATTTACAGCACTGTTTCCAGAAACTGGTTTTCACTCGCATTGTGTTACCGATCGCTAATTGCATGTATTCAGCACCTAAGTTAATATTTGTCGGCCGTTATTATACACTCATGTTTATTGCTATCCCGGAGATTTACTGACCTCGGAATGATGTGTCAGTGATCCCAATGTCCTTATGCTTTGAGTGAACATGTCTCTATATTTTTAATTATTCCAATGCGCCATTGATTGCGACTTAAAATTGACTATATTATCATTGCTTCCCCATAAGGAGAGCTCTAGGTTGGGTACGCCAACATGGCGAACCGCGCGCTCAACTTAGCGTACTTTCTCCTGCAGCGGAGACCTGCCATCAGCGATCCATGTATAGAGATCAGTGGTGTCCCCTGTCCCTTCACTTACTCGCCCGTCGCTCCGCTGTATTTAACTTAATTATCATCAAAATATAATTCACCTCCTCTGAAGATAGAACCCTTGTGGTTATTCACAACAAATATTTTATCAATAGGATCAACTGTTTCTGGGAAATGTGTACCTGTCAGGAACTTATACCATACCATGTAGTCAATCTTTCATTGAGTGACTGTACATGAACTTGAACGTTCCAGTAACGCATCGGTTGCATTGCTTTATACACCAGTATCACATCTAACCCGAAGAAAAAGTTGCCATAT
The DNA here is from genome assembly GCF_040414725.1 of Anabrus simplex. Classification (NCBI taxonomy): domain Eukaryota; kingdom Metazoa; phylum Arthropoda; class Insecta; order Orthoptera; family Tettigoniidae; genus Anabrus; species Anabrus simplex. Next base: position 924,393,660 of record NC_090266.1, on the reverse strand, counting down.
TCCATTGAATTAAGGTAGCCACACAATGCTCAGTCTATCTTGTTGCTAAAAACCTAACTCCGTACTGTGCTCCGTAACTTGCAGACTCTTTGAGAGTATAGTGAAAGCAGATTTACTATATGTGCATCCCTGGCAAAGACACACTCCTTCACTTAGAAGTGAGATTACGTATAGTAAAATCCTGTATCTCCCACTCGTTCAGAGGCCTTCATGACCTGTAATTAATACGACTTTCTTTTATTGTTCACGTTGAAGTGTTTGAAAACACTGCGAGATTAAATTTAAATTTTGAAGCGTAAATTAAAAAATGTTATCTTCCTTTAGTCCTTAATTCAAATAATTTTCTGTCCTTCAATAACCGATCGTTTCTCTAAAGAGCTATACAGTCCTCCCAATATTAGAGAACTATGTACGTACGTGATTCATTATACATTTGTTGGAAAATTTGAGGACTTTCCCTAAGGTATGAAAATGGGCTGCTGGTCACAAAACAAATACATACCTACAGCCCATAAACTGCTCTTACAGAGTCCGTAAACACACGGTACTCATTGTTATTCTTACGATACCACACCTAGACGACGCATTAAGCCAGGTAAATTTAGTATGCACTCATGAACTTGTAGGGGAGTCCATTATATATATCTCGCTATTCTATGTGCAAGTTAATGTACAAGCACTACTGGGAAAGTGGCTTTGCTGTTTGGGTCACGAAGCTATCAGCTTGCATTCGGGAGACAGTGTATTCGAACCCCACTGTCGGCAGTTCTGAAGATGTTTTTCCGTGGTTTCCTCATTTTCACACCTGAAAAATGCTGGGTCTGTACCTTAATTAAGGCCACGGTCGCTTCCTAGTCCTTCCTTACCCCATTGTTTCCATAACACCTATCTGTGTCGGTGCGACGTAAAACAATATTTTTTAAGTGTACAAGTACTGTATACTTGTGAGGGTCATTATTCCTAGAATTTCATTCCTGACTCATTCTACGTGTGTTTTAGTAAGATGTAATACGAAAAGCATAATGTAGAACTGACTTAGCAGCGGCTAGAATGGACTTAATTTGGCTGGTAGGAAACTGTCTTACAGCGGGAGGTTCTTGAACTGGACTGTGTGTTTTGCAGTGAATTGTACACTACGTAAGCACAAAACAAAACAAACTTGCGCTCTGCCTCAATCTCAGCTTATAGAAGGCGGTACTCTTTTAGACACTGTAACGCTGGCAGAGCTGGTGCACTTGTTTAATGTGAGGTAACCCGAACAATATACAGATCGTCAACAAAGTCTCTTTTGTTTAGGCCAAACGGTAAATACTGCTCCGAAGGGACTGTGAACGGCTCTTTCAGGACCCCATCAACCTGAGTGGGAAGTTCTACATAGTGAATTAAGTTTCTTCAAGTTCAGTAATATTGTCTCCATGTGCATTGAGCAGATATTAGACAGGAACGGCACATAGATGTATTAATAAAGCTAGCTTTACCAAGTTTTCAATTGAACTTTAAACCCATTCAGTCTGTCGAGCACTAATTATAGCACCTGTAGCATTACAAGATACCAGTACAACAACACACCCTTAATCAAAGAATGACATGTTTCGCTCTTGAAGGAACATCTTCAGATTCAATCAAATCACACATTTCTTTTTATTTGACACATATTTGGTACTCCTCCTCTGCAAACCATGTGACCTTGCCACGGTGGGGAGGCTTGCGCATTCCATTGGGGGCCGATGACCTCGATGTTAGGCCCCTTTAAACAACATCATCAAGCAAGCATTCCATTGAAGCAGATAGACGAGCTGCAGGTGCAACCATATCGAATGGGTATCTGTCGAGAGACCAGACTAACGAATGGGTCATCGAAAGAGGAGTAGGAGCCTTTCGGAAGTTGCAAGGGCTGTAGTCCAGATGATTGACTGATATGGCCTTGTAATAATGCTCAGCATGGCTTAGCTGTGTTGATACTGCTACACGGCTGAAAGCAACGGGATACTACGGCCTCCCGAGCACATGCAGCTCTCTCTGTATGAATGTTGTACTGATCATGGCTTCCTCCCGGGTAAAATATTCCGGAGGTAAAATAGTCCCCCATTCGGATCTCAAGGTGGGAACTACACGAAAGGGGGCAATCATAAGGAAGGTGGATACATACATTCTACGTGTTGAGCGTGGAATTTTATAAGTTATTAATCGTTGTGGTAGGCTAGAGAATCTGAAAAGGGAGAAGGATAGACTAAAGTAAGATATAGTTGGTATAAGTGAGGTACGTTAGTAGGAAGTGCAGAATTTTTGGTCAGGCGGCTACAGAATTATCAATACAAAATCAAACAGGGAAAATACAGGAGTTGTTTTAATAATGAAGAAGAAGAAATGACAGCGGGTAAGCTACTACGACCATCGTAGTGAAATAATAATTGTGTTCAAGATACACACCAAACCAATGCCCACCACAATTGTGCAGTTCTATATGCCTACTAGTTCAGCGGATAATGAGGAAATCGAAAGATTATACGAAGAGATAGAAGATGTAATAAAATACAGCTGTGTAAAAGGTGACGAGAATCTAATTGTGATGGGAGACTGGAACGAGTGGTAGGCCAAGGAAGATAAGGTAGTACAGTATGAGAATTCTGATTCGCACAAAGGAATGAAAGAGGAAGTCGGCTGGTTGAATTCTGCACTGATCATAATTTAGTCCTTGCCAATACATGATTCAAACACCACTAACGACGGCTGTATACGTGGATGAGTCCTGGAGACACTGGAAGGTATGAAATAGATTTCATTATTATTAGGCAGAGATTCAGAAACCAGGTGCTGGATTGCAAAACCTTCCCAGGAGCAGACGTGGACTCTGACCACAACTTGTTGGTCGTGATGTGCCATCTGAAGTTGAAGAAATTGAAGAAAGGAAGGAATTCAAGGAGATGGGATATAGGCAAGTTGAAAGAAAAGGGTGTGATGGATTGTTTCATGGAACACGTTGCACAAGGACTGAATGAAAAGGCTGTAGGAAACACAAAAGGGGAAGAATGGATAGTCATGAAAATTGAGGTCAGTAGGGCTGGTGAAGAAATGCTAAGAAGGAAGAAAAGATCAACTAAGAACTGAATGATGAACGACGAAAATACAAGAATGCAAGAAATGAAGAGGGCAGAAAAGAATACAGGCTGTTAAAGAATGAAGTGGATAGAAAGTGCAAGATAGCTAAGGAAGAATGGCTGAAGGAGAAGTGCAAGGATGTTGAAGGCTGTATGGTCCCAGGAAGGGTAGATGCTGCATACAGGAAAATCAAGGAAACCTTTGCAGAAAGGAAATCTAGGTGTATGAATATTAAGAGCTCAGATGGAAAGCCACTTTTAGGGAAAGAAGAGAAAGCAGAAAGATGGCAGGAACATATCCAACAGTTGTGTCAAAGTAAAGACGTAGATGATTTGGTTCTGGAACAGTAAGAGGCTGTTGATGCTGATGAAATGGGCCACCAATTTTGAGGTCAGAGCTTCACAGAGCTGTGAGAGACCTAAATAGGAACAATAGAACCTGGAATTGATGAAATACCCTTTGAATTACTGACTGCCTTTGGAGAAACCAGCATGGCAAGATGTGTGAGACAGGCGAAGTGCCATCCGATGTTCAGAAGAATGTTGTTATGCCTATTCCCAAGAAAGCCGGTGCTGACAAGTGTGAATACTACCGCACCTTTAGTTTAGTATCTAATGCCTGCAATTTTTTAACAAGTATTATTTACAGAAGAATGGAAAGACAAGTTGAAGCTGAGTTGGGAGAATATCAATTTGTCTTCAGAAGAAATGTAGCAACACGTGAAGCAATCCTGACTTTACGTCTGATCTTAGACGATCGAATCAAGAAGGACAAGCCCACGTACGTTGCGTTCATAGATCTAGAAAAGGCATTCTGTAATGTTGACTGGACCAAGCTATTCCAGATTCTGAAGGTGATTGGGATCAGATACCGAGAACGAAGAATTATCTACAATCTGAATAATAATCAGTCTGCAGTGATAAGAATCGAGGGTTTTGAAAAAGAAGCAGCAATCCGGAAAGGAGTGAGGCAAGGCTGCACTTTGTCCCCCATCCTTTTCATTGTTTATATAGAACAGGCAGTAAAGGAAATCAAAGAGGAATTTGGAAAGGGAATCACAGTCCAAGGATAGAAAATCAAAGCCTTGAGATTTGACGATGATATTGTTATTGTATCTGAGACTGCAGACGATCACGAGAAGTTGCTGAGTGGTATCGACGAAGTCTTGGGTAAGGAGTACACGATGAAAATGAATAAGTCCAAAACAAATGTAACGCAGTGCAGTCGAACGAAAGCAGGTGATGCAGGTAATATTAGATTAGGAATGAAGTCTTAAAGGAAGTTACTTAGGTAGTAAAATAACTAACGATGGCAGAAGTAAGGAGGACATCAAATGCAGACTATCACATGCAAGGAAGAGCTTTCTTAAGAAATTAAATCTGCTCACTTCAAACATTGATATGGGAATTAGGAAGATGTTTATGAAGAATTTCATCTGGAGCGTGGCATTGTACAGAGGTGAAACATGGACAATAATTACAGAATATAAGCTTTTGAAATGTGGTGTTACAGAAGAATGCTGAAGGTGAGATGGATAGGTCGAATCACGAATGAAGGGATACTGAATCGAATTGGTGAGAGGAGATTGATTTGGCTAAATTTGAGGAGAAGAAGTGATAGAATTATAGGAAACATCTGAAGACACCTGAGAATTGTGCAGTAGTTTTTTGAAGGAAGTATTTTCAGTAGAAACGGTAGGGGTAAACGGAGGTATGAATATGACAAGCAGATTATAATAGATGTAGGATGCAATAGTTACGTAGAAATGAAAAGATTAGCGCAGGATAGGGTGCCATGGAGGCCTGTATCAAACCAGTCTTGGGATTGATGACTCAAACAACATTAGGTACTAGAGTGTTTTGTATACACCTTGAGTCCACAATTTTCACATCTGATACAACTTTTGGTGAGATTGTGGTGAGCCGTTCTCTCTGTTACCTGATTAATACAGATGTAACACCTCTTCACAGGGTTTTGATATTATGGCATTGAAGTTCTCTACCAAATATGTACTCCATGTCTTCACTACTTGGAAATGTAGTCCTCAGTTATCCTACGAATGCTCTTCTACAAAAGGCTGCACCAGCAGTTGTCACAATTCTTGTAAATACTTAATTCTTATGTTATTTTTCCCATGTTGCTTTCCGGGAACCTTATCGATCTAAAGTGTGTATGGCCTGATGGCAAGTATATCTATTAGCATGTAGAAGACTGACGTCGACCATCTTCTGGTACTTTTCTTTGCAGTGTAACAACGAATCATTTGGTCTCCTCTATTTTTGTCGAGTTGTAATATAAGTTGATGATGGTTTTCCTTTTTAGGGTGGGTGGGTGTGATTTTGGTCACGTAATTATCAGCTTGCAATCCGGAGATAGTGGGTTCGAAACACACTGTCGGCAGACCTGAAGAAGGTTTTCCGTGGTTTGCCATATTCACGCCAGGCAGCCATTTCTAGTGCTGTACGTTAATTAAGACCACGGCCGTTTCCATTCCATCTATCTGTGTCGGTGCGACTTAAAGCAAATTGTAATAATAATAATAATAATAATATGCCGGGCTGAGTGGCTCAGACGGTTAAGGCGCTGGCCTTCTGACCCCAACTTGGCAGGTTCGATCCTGGCTCAGTCCGGTGGTATTTGAAGGTGCTCAAATACGTCAGCCTCGTGTCGTTATATTTACTGGCACGTAAAAGAACACCTGCGGGACTAAATTCCGGCACCTCGGCGTCTCCGAAAACCGTAAAAAAGAGTAGTTAGTGGGACGTAAAACAAATAACATTATTAAATAATAATAATAATAATAATAATAATAATAATAATAATAATAATAATAGTCCTGCTAAACATCTTAAATGAATTTGGAGTTGATTTGAAACTGCTGGCATTAATTAGAGCCACCCTGACCGATACAAAATCCAAGGTGAAGTTCCACAGATGTCTCTCGTATTCCTTTGACTTAAAAACAGGAGTCCGACAAGGTGATGGGCTATTCCCGATACTCCTCAACTGTGTTCTTGAAAGGATCATCAGAACCTGGCGGGTGAGGTTACAGGAAACCAACTACAGTCCACTGAGAATAGGAACCAAATCCAAGGGGATCGCAACAGACTGCTTAGCATTTGCCGATGATATTGCTGTTCTCTCAAACGACATAGAAACCGCTAGAGCTCAAGTTGAAATTTTAAAGGAAATTGCCGAACAAACTGGTTTGCAGATATCGTTTGAGAAAACAGAAGTAATGACTAACATCAAAGAGGCTCCACCAAAACTCCATACAAAATACGGGGACATCACCCGAGTAGACAAATTCAAATACCTGGGTGAGATCATCATGAAAAATGGACTGGACAAAGAAGCACTTCAGGAGCGAGTACGCAAACTGGAAATAGCCTACCAAACATCCCGCACAATCTACAACAAAAAATGCCTTTCCCAAAACACCAAGATACGTCACTATGAAACAGTTCTGAAGCCAGTAGTTCTATATGCAGCTGAAACCCTGTCTCTAAATGCCAACAAAGGACTCCTTGAAGAACTGGAGGAAAGAGAACGCAAAATTGTGAGAGGAATCTTAGGATCAAAGGACAGAAATGGAATCCATCAAAAGAGATCCAACAAGGAAGTCTACAGCAAAATAGAGAAAATTACCGACACAATCAGAAAAAGACGGGCACGATTTTACGGTCATCTGAAAAGAATGGACGGAAGAAAGTTAACTAAAGAAATCTTTCACTTTTTTGATTCAAACCCCAAAACCACAATTCCCTGGTTTAGAAATACCAAAGAAGACCTGCAAATGCTACATATCTCAGCTGAAGACGCCCTTAACAGAGATCTTTTCCGCAAGAAAATATTGACGAACGGGCTAAACCGAGACGAGCAACCGAAGAGAAGACACGGTGCCCCTTGGACAGAGGAGCGTAAGCAGGCCCACTCACAAAGAATGAGGGATATTTGGGCTCTAAAGAAGGCCAAGTTCAGTGTCAAATGCAACAAGATTTAACGTGGTCCTTGATGGCCCCAGCGAATTATATAATAATAATAATAATAATAATAATAATAATAATAATAATAATAATAATAATAATAATAATATATTAATATATTAATACTATATATAAATATATAGTATTATTATTATTATTATTATTATTATTATTATTATTATTATTATTATTATTATTATTATTATTATTATTATTATTATTATTATTATTTTGGGGAACCAGCTTCTGCTCTAGTATCACGATATTGGGTGGAGAGCATCAAGAGTCTTTCCTTTAGGTTTCTCATTGGTTTTACAAGAAACCACAGTAACGGGTGGCTTTGTGCTAGCAGAGTTGGTAAAAGTGAACTTCGATAAATACAATTATCTCCCATCTGTTATTTTAGCTCCGTTGGGATATCTCGTCTGTTGGCTTAGAAATTTTCTACCAAAACGAGTTTGAAATCTGTGTAAAGTACATCAGCCAGCTCCACAGATGTATAATACCTGTCAGTTATCACGTTAGAACCTGTAGTTTTGATGGGATCGACCAATCTTTTGACAACTTGAATTGGTCTTCTCTCTTCTGTGGGCTGGTTGTCCATTCCGCTGTATACTTCCATTTTTATAACATTCCCCTTAATTGCCCAGGACAACTTTCTGGTAAGGATTCCATATTTACCAAGCTTGAATTTGATAAACGCTTTAAAAGGGAGAATGGCCATGAAAAGGGACATTTCTTCTGTTGTAGTGTGCGGATCAAAATGAAGGTATTTACGGACACTTCATTTATTCTTTCAAATAATTCTCTGATGGTGCAAATTTGTCCTTTTCACGTCTTTCTGTTCCGGTATACTTATAGTCGGAAAGCAGAACTGATCAAAGTTAAAGGACTCTCGTCTTATTCATAATTCTAAGTAATTTTGACCGTAAATCACGGACTGAAATATCTTGAAATCAATTGACTCCAGTCAATATAAAAATCACAATAAGTGCACACATTTCTGTTTCACTTGTTTCATGTATACGAGGAACTTTTTCTTTTAGTCGCGTCCTCATTGGAATGCTTGAGTTATATCATCATCATCATCATGATCATCATCATCATCATCATCATCTGATGTAAAATATTTCTGAAACGAGTCCAAGATTGTGATAGTTCCCTCTGTTGTTATCGGTTTTGGTTGTCGAACAATGTTCGAAAACTCCCTTTTTGACTGTATTGGTACCTGAGGAAGATAAACTCTTACAAAATTAGTTGTATATCTAATAGTTGTAGTGCCAACTCCAACACTGTTAACTTCTCCTTTATCTACTGTATTTAATCTTCACTTGAACTTCAGTCATACTCACGAATTTTTTCTTTATTATCGGGTACACTGTCGCTTACTTCTTCCAACTCTGCTGGTAAATCAGATTCTAATAATGCACTAACTTCATCTTCAGTACGATTATAACTATCATTCACGGACTGATATTTACAACATACATAGATTTTCCTTTGAGTAAACATCACCACAGAACTAAATACTTACTGACACAATCTTTCCAGAATGCATGTAACGTATATAGCCATAAAGTGATGAATGTATTCTATCAAGAAGGACTTGAAAGCAGGAAACAACACCTTTGAAAGCGGGAGTGTTCAACAATGGGCAGAATTCACGAGCCGGGTTGAGTGGCAGAGATGATAGAGGCACCGGCCGTCTAACACCAACTTGGCAGGTTCGATCTTGGCTCAGACCGCTCGTATTTGAAGGTGCTGAAATACGTCAGCCTCGTGTCGGTAGATTCACTGGCACGTAAAAGAACTCCTACGGGACTAAATTTTGGCAACTCGACGTCCCCGAAAACCGTAAAAGAAGTTAATAGTACGTAATGTCAATACCATTATTATTACAAAAATCACGAAATCAATTCGTGAAACTGGCTTGACATTAAGGTAACGTGGATTACCAAGTTGGTCATAATATGCCTAACAAAATTACTTCTTCTGCCGCTCTTCTCATACCTGTGGGGTCGCGGGTGCGAACTGTGTCGCACATGAGGATTTGGCTCTGTTTTCCGGCCGGATGCTCTTCCTGATGCCAACCTCATATGGAAGGATGTAATCACTATTACGTGTTTCTGTGGTGGTTAGTTGTGTGGTGTGTTGTCTGAATATGAAGACGAAAGTGTTGGAACAAACCCAAACACCCATTTCCCGATCCAGAAGAATTAATCAAACACGATTAAAATCCCCGACCCGGCCGGGAATCGAACCCTGCACCCTCTGTACCGAAGACCTCAATGCTGACCATTCAGCCAATGAGTCGGACGCCTAACATCATCACTCAATTTTAGAAATACGTTATATGTGATTACATTTAGGATGTAAGTCTATATATTCACACCATATTGCGTTATAAACAAATATCAGGAGAATGATACGGGTAGAAATATATTCAGTGTAAATTTCTATAAAATAAGCTGCCTCTGTAGATCAGTGGTAGAGTGTCGGCCTCCGGATCCCAAGACAGCGGGTTCAAACCCGGCAGAGGTAGTCGGATTTCTGTAGGGCGGAAAAAAGTCCATTCGACACTCCATGTCGTACGATGTCGGCATGTAAAAGATCTCTGGTGACACATTTGGTGTTTACCCGACAAAATTAATTAAATCTCAGCCATAGACGCCCATGAGAGTTTCGGTTTACTCGGTCTGCCATCTAGTGGGCCTAGAGTAAAACGGAACGTCGAAATTGACGAGCAGACAGCCAGATGGCGTCAAATTGAAATGTCTGCACACGGTAGCTGAGGCCATACGATTATTATTTTTATCTATAAAATAAAAAATGTACGGAACTTTATGCCCAACCTCGGTAAACCTCGGTTAACGTGTCTGGTTATGTCTAATGGCATGCGCTTGCTCGTGTGTGAGTGTTTTGCCACACCTTAATTCTACAAGGTTTATCAGTAACAGCTGTTATCCGGCTAAACTGTCTGTCTGTCTGTCTGTCTGTCTGTCTGTCTGTCTGTCTGTCTGTCTGTCTGTCTGTCTGTCTGTCTGTCTGTCTGTCTGTCTGTCTGTCTGTCTGTCTGTCTGTCTGTCTGTCTGTCTGTCTGTCTGTCAAGTTCTCAGCTTGGAAGCTAATTGGATCCTCAAATAGTAACATTGAAGTAGGCCTATATGGAGTTACAAGGAAACCGCAAAATTCGATGCAACGCCATAATGTGGCACACTGGGCAAGTAGGAAACATGAGGATTGAAGTAGCTTTCAATCGCTTTCCTCACTGATCCATAAAGTGCAATTGTAGCAGGACTGATCCTGACACACTGGTCGTGCTCGGCAGCACACGACTCAGCAGCTTCCATACTGCCACAGTGTCATAAGTCAGACTGACACTTCCGTAAAGCTACAGCTTTCTCTGGCCTGCGCCGAGAAATAGATTCAGAGATAACTGCATCCGTCAAGAAACAACACAGTTGTCTGGCTAAACTATTGGCAATGAAATAACATACTTTTCTATGGAATACACCCGTCCCCCAGCTCCGGATCACCTGAAATTCGTCCTTTCTTCAAACTGACATTGTTCTATTCCTATATGTTAAACAGTGTTGTGTGATATAGGAAAACATGCATCCCACCCTTCATTGGTTGAGTTAGTGTTTACTTTATTTCCTCTTGATTTATTTTCCCACATATTTTTAAAATGTAAAAAAAATATTGCTGTCCTAACCGATGCGATCCACTCTTTGCTTAGTAAATTTTTAATTGCATAAAATTATTTCTCTCTTTCTATTTTGGCTTTGTAATCACTACCCAGGTACTTGACCCTAACTGTGTCTGCCTCCCAACATACTCCTAACAGATGTGCCTCTTCCATTACTTCTCCAAATACCAAGCAACATTTCTCTTCACGTTTCTCTCTTTGATCTTCATTCTTATAGATACCTATTAGCTACCACACCATACCTCGTACTTTTCTATTCGTCTTTCTTTCTCTATTGACAGCTTTTTGCTAATTTCACAGAATTCCAGCCATCTTATTTTGGTCCTATATTCTGACATGATAATCTGCTTCTCATTATCACTCACTCGAATTGTTACCTTCTTACTCAGCTTGTTTTCTTCGTTCTGAATCTCTCTATCCCAGTATTCTCCCATTCTTGTTCTTTCTAGCATCCGTCTCAACTTTGTTACTCAGTAATCGTCGTGTAGATGTTTAGTTTGATGTTGTGTACAAAATTCAATATTTCCCTCCCGTTTACTCTCTATAACCTTAACCAATACTTATTTTGTTTACAATTTGGCTGTACCTGCCTGTATACTTGTAACTTCACACAGAATTTAAACTCCACTATTAGCTGTACATTCTGTTAGCCCATAGTATAATTTTTCAGAACTTGTGATCCATTACCTCCAGTTCTTTAATGCCTTCTTCAGCGCGCCATATTTCTGACCTATACATTGCTCTGTACTTCAAACCAAATTTAGAATATTTTTCTGCAGGTTATATTTATTTGGCATCTTCCTCTACAAACAGTTCATGCTAGATAAAGCTGCTATTCCTTCATTTTATATTCGCCTTATTTCTTCTTTCCACTTACCAGTTAGACGGTAGTATAATTGCTAAATAGGTATTCTACTTTATTGACTATCTCTGATTCTACACCTTCTATTCACCACCTTTCTTTTTTAATTTAGTTTATTTCCCTATTAACATACAATTATTTTCGTTTTATTAATGTTATTTTTTAGAAATCTATTCTGTACAATATTTTTAAAAATTGTGACGCTGCTTTACATACCAGCTGCTATTACAGCAGAAGTATGTCGTCTGCAAAAATCAGGCCTGTCATTTCTGTATTGTTAAGGCCTTGGCTTGTCATGTTCTCATTCCCTTTATTTTCCAAAATATGTTAAATAAAAGTTATGAACAATATCGGTTGTAATATGCACCCCTGTTTTAGCTCAATATCTGAATAGATCTCTCCCAACGCTAACTGTTCTTTCAGTAATCATTTTAATTGACACCCCTATTCTAGCCAGCTTCGCAGAAACCGTCCTTATTCTGACATAACGAAAAGCTTTCTGTAAATATATAGATACAATAAATAATTACTTTACAAATTTTTTCTCTAAGTACTTATCTATTATTTTTTAATGACAAATATTGAAGTTCGCATTCCTTTCCTAAATCCGGACTGGTACACCGAGAGTATAGAGTAATAATCCGCCCATGTTATAAGTAGTATATACTACGAATGTTCGTCAATGTTACTAGTAAATATTAAAAGTAATCGTGTTTTGTTCTGCTTAAGCCAATTTAAGATTTTTCATTGATAGACTACTCTCGTAAACTCAAGTACCGGTATACAAAACATTAATATAAATTATAATTCAATATTAAATGCCAAGATCTTCGGCCAAATGGTGAGAATAGTTTCCTGTACCCCGGTTCGATTCCCGGCAGGGCCGAGGATTTTAATAGCGTCTGGTATATTCCTCTATCTCGGGACTGGGCTATTTTGTTCGTCTTAAAACACATCGTAATTTATATAAAACACATCGCACTACAAACAACCTCAGGAACACACAATAGTGAAACACGCAGGGTTGGCAACAGGAAAGGCAATCAGTCGTAAAAGCAGCTCAATCTACAATATGATGCAGAAAATGAAAAGGGGCCATTTTTTCGGAAAACAGAATTTGGAACCGAATTGTTTGGAATTTACTTCATCACAAAAATCAATTTTGAAAAATCGATTAATATTCCCTTTTCCACATCGCATATAGCGCCGACCCCAAACAGTTGGGAAATGGCTAAGAATATTAAAATAATAATAAGAAGAAATAGAAGGAAAAGGAGAAGAGGGAGAAGAACTCTATATAAAATATCGAAGGGAGGAGATAGTCGCACCACTGGTCGCGAGATGATGGAAATGCTCATACGTCCTCTTCTACTAAAGCAAATAGCATTCATAAGGCAAACTACTGTATTTAATTATGAGACAAATCTTTTAACAGGTAAATGACAACACTGAAAAAGTCAGTTTACTATTTCCGTCATATCCGTGACAATTCTATTCAGTAGGCTATTCATTGCGAACCAATTATTCCTATAGTGACCAACGATGGGTTCATGTTCTTGGAAGAAATATGTTCGATCCTTCGATCTGCTCATGATGAATATTATTTAGAATGTGGTACATGATGATATTGCACTTTAGTATAAAATCCTTTTTAAAAATGATGATGACTCCGTTGCTTTATACACATGGTGGTTAGTCCAGCTTGTATTCTATATGTCTTTAGTTCTTTAATGTTGTTGAAAATACGCTGCAGAGTTTTAATGTCATGTGAAGTTGACACGTTGTTTGAACTGTGGTTTGGTTCCGAAAGAATAAATGTTCATGTTCATGTGTGGCCTCGACAAAACGTTCCGACTGACCACAGTGTGTCTAGAACCAACCCCTACACCTATGGCGTAGTTCCTCCTAACAGCCGTCATCAGGTAGTTGCGAATGTTGACAGCGCCTGCTATTAACACAGGAGTAGTTTGCTTCGCACTTTAACAACTCTAGTTACAGACTCGAAGAAAACCAGGAACCGTAAGTTCCCAGACCATCTAGAACTTGTGTAAATTGAAAAAACTCTCCCGGCCATGAGGAATACGGGACTACATTGAAGTCCTTTAAGAGGCTTTGAGGTGGGACGGGGAGATCCAAAGATAACCTGAACATATTGGATTTTCTGCGAGAATGACTGTAATGAATATCAGACGACACGGCACCCCCCCCCCCATATCAGTGCTAATCCCTCGACTTTGCCCTAGCCAGCAACAATGCTATAAACGTCGACACAGTTTGGGCTGATGCATTACAAGTTGATCTTCTTAGTCATTATGATTTTTATATATGACTCGTGCAGCCAGTCCCTGCTATGAATGGTGTGAAAATATTGCTCATAGGGTCGGTTGGTGTATGCATTTCAGTGGGCTTGATAGACTGATATGTAATAGCAACTTCTGGCTCGGTGAGGAAAGCAACGGGAAACTACCTCACTCCTCATTTTCCCTAGTACGCCCCTTCAGTGATCCCTAGGCCATCTATGACAGCTGATGGCAGAGCTGTTGAGGATCCTACCAGCGGAATCGCTGACGGACTGAACATACATACACATATATGACTCTTCTAATACGAATAAAAAATCGTGTGATTCATCTTCAGTTTTTATTTAGAAAATATTATTCTGAATTATTCTCTGTTCTATGTCAGTTTTTTAGTATTTACGATTGATTTCTATAAAAGAGCCAATACAATAGGATTTTTTATACACGGAAATATGGGATTATCAGTGGTTTTTCTACTTTCATTACAGAGTGTGTCCATCGCGATGATACAGACTTTCAGAAATGGTCGAGAACGGTACATGTATCATTTTGAGGTAGGGAACCCGGGTTGGGAAACGGCTCAGTCGTATTTTATACGCAAAATTACTATTCCATAGGTTGTAGATTCATCAACGCATGTGGTTTCAACATTGTGGTGCCCCATCCCACATTTAACATGAGTTCTTGAAAACCGTAAACGTTCCCAGACAACTGGACAAGGGATCATTCTGGTGGGTGGCCAACTTGTTCGCATGGTCTGACTCCATTTGATCCCTTCTTGTGGGGTCATGTGAAGAGTCTTGTCTTATTACGCGCCTGTACGAGGAACTACTGAAAAGAATCCTCGCCGCCGCTGACATTTCTAGAACGACGCCAGAATTGTTCGACCGGATACGCCAGAATTTACTCCGACGTTGCCACGTCGGTATTATCAAACTGGAAGGCGCCATTTTCAACACCTGTCGTAAAATTTTTCTTAGTGTCTGTATCTAGTGCAGGTAAATAGAGGTATTACAACTCCACATACTGATTCATTAGTGCTTGGTATCCCAAACTTGGCTTATACCCAGCGACTGAGGCGTTTCTGGACCAGTGTTCACTATCTCAAAATGATAAATATGTCCTCTCCAACATCCTTGAAATTTTGCATCGTCATAACGTTAAAACCCCACATATAGGCCTATCAGCTTATGTTTATTCGATTCGATTTACTATATACTTGACGTAAGGATTACTTCCAGCTGAAAGTACAGATGAAGCTGAAAGCATCTTGCAGCTATTTACAAATTCAGCAAATTAGTTCTCTAAATGTCATTCTGTTGCTCTTGATAATCGAATAACAGATTCATTCTATCACAAAACAATTTCTTTGCTGTCGTTTAGTTTTATATTACGTACCGGCTGATAAAGGTATTAAATTTTATAGTCTTGCCCTACGTTCCATGCTGCACGCTATTCTGCACCAATGATGTGAATTCCCTAACGAACGCTCTGTTGTTCTATGTATCGTGTCATTTCTGTGCACATCAATCGGATGAACCGTGATTTGAAATATTGTTCATTCCAGACTGAGATACAGTTATGCACTGAATATATTTCAAGTGAAAACGTGTGACAGAGATGATACTGAAGTTAAGCACCTTTCAGTAATACTCTTGTTAGGATTTTAACAATACTATTTTCATTTACAGAAGAGGAGTGTGAGATTGGAAAATAATATTGTTGGGAGACCATTAGGCTGATTATTTATCGTCGCACTAACTCAGGTAGATGTTTATCACCGGGCGAGTTGGCCGTGCGCGTAGAGGCGCGCGGCTGTGAGCTTGCATCCGGGAGATAGTAGGTTCGAATCCCACTATCGGCAGCCCTGAAGATGGTTTTCCGTGGTTTCCCATTTTCACACCAGGCAAATGCTGGGGCTGTACCTTAATTAAGGCCACGGCCGCTTCCTTCCCACTCCTAGGCCTTTCCTCTCCCATCGTCGCCATAAGACCTATCTGTGTCGGTGCGACGTAAAGCCCCTAGCAAAAAAAAAAAAGATGTTTATCAACGCTAGAACATTATTAAGGTACAGGCTCAGTAATTATTTGGTATGAACATGAAAGAAACCATCTTCACGGATGCCGACGGTGTTGTTCAGCTCCACGTTCTCCCTAATGCAAACTCTTAGCAACACGTGTTCAGAGATTTTATCTTAGCACTGAAAACGAAGATCATCCCTCTTTTCTTACACTTACTGCAACAGTCCAAAACATTTTTACCCTGGGATTTTTACCGGTGTCTCTGCCTTTTACATACACGCACTCACACACTGTACTTCCTCTACCAAGGTGGTAGGAACTTAATGCAATATGGGTGTTCACCACAGAAAATGAATATACAGTGAATTTTTATTTCCATGTTCTGTTACAGTGGTTAAGTCATGTGTGGAACATGGGATATAATTTCCATCAGTCCGTGTACGTGTGATTCAGTGAACTATTTGGTAAAATGCACTATTCTTAAAATGTCATTGGTTTTACGCCCTTCCAACAACTTGTATGCATTTCGGAGACGCCGAGATGCCGGAGTTCTGCTCCGCACGAGTTCATTAACGAGCTAGTAAATCTATGGACACGCTCATGACGTATTTAATTACCTTCAAATAACACCGGACTAAGCCGGGTTCGAACGCACCAACTTGAGCTCAGAAAACCAGCGCTGTACCGCCTGAGATACCTAACTTGGCATTTATTGAATTATGAAAATCCACAGCCTGTTTCCAGTCATTCGACCGGGTCAGGAATGGAATGAATGAAGCCCCCATCTAGCGGCAAGGATAGGAATTGTGCTGGCTGCCGAAGCCTGTCGCACTTCTATTGGGCAGTGATTAATGAATCACAGATGAAATGAAATGATATTGGAGAGTGTTTCTGGAATGAAATATGACAGGAAAAACCGGAGAACCCGGAGAAAAACCTGTTCCGCCTCCGCGTTGTCCAGCACAAATCTCACATGGAGTGACCGGTATTTGAACCACGGAACCCAGCGGTGAGAGGCCAGCGCACTGCCGCGTAAGCCATGGAGGCTCCGGCATTTATTATTTTATTTTATTTAATGTCCATCAGGGACACATTCCAACTAGAGGTGGCTTTTACAAACTACATTGACAAGTATCATAAGCATGCCAAAATCAGAAAACGTGTATGGACATGCCATGTAAATGAGATGACGATGCTGTGTTAGTAATAGTATTCCATCTACAGAAGCTTGTTGCCATAATTCATTAGGATATTTAATAAAGTCGTGTAATTAATTTAAAGATAAACAAATCACATTGATGTGTACAATTATTTTCACAATTGAATATATTTGTCAAATCCATAAGAAAAGTCAAAATAGGCTATGCATGATATCTATTACTTAAATTATTGTACGTTTCACTGAATTGAATAAAAACGGAAGTTTAAAAAATAGAAAGTTTTGGAGAATGGAGCAGTAGACAATTGTCTAAATCATAGATTTCCTTCCCAAACATTAAGGCATAGATCGTGAAGAAAATTATTTTCGCTAATGAATCCATTAACAAGAGTGAAAACATGCGGAGTGGGCCGCTCACATATATAACAAACATGCCGAGTGGGCCACTCACATATATAACAAGTATGCGGAGTGGGCCGCTCACATATATAACAAACATGCCGAGTGGGCCGCTCACATATATAACAAACATGCGGAGTGGGCCGCTCACATATATAACAAACATGCCGAGTGGGCCGCTCACATATATAACAAACATGCCGAGTGGGCCGCTCACATATATAACAAACATGCCGAGTGGGCCGCTCACATATATAACAAACATGCCGAGTGGGCCGCTCACATATATAACAAACATGCCGAGTGGGCCGCTCACATATATAACAAACATGCCGAGTGGACCGCTCACATATATAACAAACATGCCGAGTGGGTCGCTCACATATATAACAAACATGCGGAGTGGGCCGCTCACATATATAACAAACATGCCGAGTGGGCCACTCACATATATAACAAGTATGCGGAGTGAGCCGCTCACATATATAACAAACATGCCGAGTGGGCCGCTCACATATATAACAAACATGCGGAGTGGGCCGCTCACATATATAACAAACATGCCGAGTGGGTCGCTCACATATATAACAAACATGCGGAGTGGGCCGCTCACATATATAACACACATGCGGAGTGGGCCGCTCACATATATAACAAACATGCGGAGTGGGCCGCTCACATATATAACAAACATGCCGAGTGGGCCGCTCACATATATAACACACATGCCGAGTGGGCCGCTCACATATATAACAAACATGCCGAGTGGACCGCTCACATATATAACAAACATGCCGAGTGGGCCGCTCACATATATAACAAACATGCGGAGTGGGCCGCTCACATATATAACAAACATGCCGAGTGGGCCGCTCACATATATAACAAACATGCCGAGTGGGCCGCTCACATATATAACAAACATGCCGAGTGGGTCGCTCACATTTATAACAAACATGCCGAGTGGGTCGCTATCGCCGCAGACCACCGTGCACTTCCTTGAACCTTTAATTGCGAGCTGTTTTGTTTTATCGAGTGGACGAATGTGTGTACATCAACTGCTGACTTCTTATTCGAAATATAATTTTCGTTTTAATTGAAGTTCTTTAAGTTTCTTCTTCTTGAGGCGCCTTCTCCTGGCGGAGGTTGGTGGTCCACATAGCCAGCTCCAGACGTGATGTTGCAGCATGGAAAGCATCTCCTGAAGTGCAGTTGTGCCATCTTCGGATGTTCTTCAGCCATGAATTCCTCCTCCTGCCAACAGACCTTTTCCCCTGTATCTTACCTTCATTGATGAGTTGTAATAGCTGGTACTTCTCGCCTCTCATAATATGGCCTAGATATTGGGTTTCCTTTTTTTTGCAGTAACAGTTTTTTTTTTTTGTCTTCATGCGATGAAGAACTTCGTCATTTGAAATTTTCTGCACCCAAGGTATTCAGAGTAGGCGGCGATATAGATACATTTCAAAAGCATCAATTCTTTTTCATAGATTAAGTTTGGAAGGCTGGAATTAAAGAAACTCACATCCTCATCATTTAGATTAGTTGAACGGGATGTTTCTTAATTCCAATTACTCTTTCTCCACAGTAAGTAAAGCTTCTCGAATTGTAGTTTGCGATGGAAAGCGCTGCCGGTATCCGGCATTTGTAACGTGTTCCGTCACTCCTGTATCACATACTGAAACTGTGATGCAAATGTAGAGGGTTAAATGATAGAGTGAGACTATGCAATAGACTGGGAATTTTTGCCGGCTTGGCTAAGCTCACTTTGGATACCGTACTAATTTCGTCACCTCTCCATCATCATCATCATCATCTTCATCCAAGTTGCTGTACGATTTCCTAGGAGCGAACTGGTCCTACAGGAACAGCAAACTAGTGAAATATGGCCATGTGAAACTTACTCCTTCAGGCGTGGCAACACCAGATTTCCAAGTTGTACGGAGTTGTTTACTAAACTCCTGCCCTATATTTTTCTACATTACGTTCATTGTTTTGTAGGGACGAAAAGAAAAAAAGAAAACATTTGTAGCCAATAATAACATTGTTTTAATAAAACATTGTTAGTGGCGAGGAGGACACTGATTGCTTTTGAAATTCATCATGACCAAATGTTAACCAAAGTAAAATATTCATTTCTCACTCTTACTCTGCCGCACAAGATTACAATTGCAAATTATTATATTCCCATTTCAGTTACCTAACGCAGGCTTTAGCTTCAAGAGCTTTTCCTTTATATTCCGTATTGGGTATTCATCTGTCGAGGAAAGTAATCAAAGCGGGCGAGATGGCCGTGCGGTGAGGGGCACTCAGATGTGAGCTTGCATCCGGGAGATAGTGGTTTCGAACCCCACTGTTGGTATTCCTGAGGATGGTTTTCCGCGGTTTCCCTTTCTCACAGCAGGTAAATGCTGTACCTTAATTAAGACCACGGCTGCTTCCTTCCCACTCCCAGAACTTTCCTATCCCATCGTCGCCACAAGACCTATCTGTGTCTATGCAACGTAAAGCAAGTTGTAAGAAAGAAATCAAGAATGCCTAAGAAGAGCGAAAAATTGAATTCGATACAGATGAAACTACCTACGATAGCTGACTTTTTATCGACTACTGAACGATTTGACACCATTTGCCATGTTCGTAACTGTATCGGAACACTACAACGTGCTAGTGAAATGCCCACCATATTCAGGATCTATGATTGTTATTTATCAGAAGTTGTTCTCTATAGTTCTACAGGGATTAAATGATGACCACTACAGCTCCATTTCAGTTAGGATTGGTGGTTATAGAAAGCAGAGTGTTTTCAAACTTCTGCGTTGTGTAATCTAACAGATAAAATTAAATTGATCATTACAACTTCTACTAGCCATGCACGAACATCACAGCCACTTTCCTTTACATGGCAGATGACGTGAAGCGTGTCTATATAGGAAATATTATGGAACCCTTTGCAAAGATATCCTTAGGATCAGCTGAGGAAATAATCATCGTTAGCTTATCCAGATCCTGAAAACCTGTAGAGTGTACCCTTGGAAGTAACAGGTAAGACAGGTCGAAACCCATTTCGAAATCTTGTTGACACAATCGTACTATAAGAGGAAAACTTACGGATAATCAGCCTCCAGATGTAACTGCAAGTCTCCGAAATCATGTGGAGAATCTCTCATTGGGTAGGTCAATGGGATGTACTGTCGGGACATCAGAAGAGTGCAAGAATGAGGCATGTGGCTGCAGGTATGAACTCCCTCTTCTACTTCCTGTTCTCCCTAGAAATAGAGACTCTTGCCTGCTACACATAAACATTGACTCTCACTTTGCAGAGTTCTATCTTGCCTGATCATATATGTGAACTCTCAAACTCGGAGAATCGGAGACGAGACGTGTTTAAATCTCGTTTTACGTTCCGTGTTTGAATAATGTCATTCTTGACACTACGGTGTACAAAGTATCCGTTGATTTTGATTGCACAGTGTACAGCTAACAAATACTGAATATGGGAAATATCATTCGTATATTTTCCTTGAGGAGACAACAGGATTGCTGTTCGCGGAGCCTAACTTGGAACTCCTGACCTCCAGGTGGTGTAACTAACCCCGCTTATCGTGCAGAGTTAGGAAAACACTTAGCTGCAAATATTGATATGGTAGTGTTCTTACTAAGTTCATATTTGTAGGATCTGACTGACTCGACGGTATGTAAGCGACTTTACCGTTGCAGTGTTAATTTGTAGCCCAAATAAGTATAACCTTTACTCACTGTTAAAAAGGAATGGCAACACCAAAACGGAAATAGTTACTTGTGTTCGAAAGTATGTAAGTGGGGCTTGTAGCTAAGAAGACATTACCAGTTTCAGTTTAATAGTATTGTTTAAGGGGCGCTTCGGAGCTGAGGGATCGCGGACTAACCATCCCTAGTACGCGAAGTAATGTTTGGCTTACTTTACTTGTAATTCTTTTAATTATGTGGTCTCCCGTCGAGCATATTTCGACGACGAAGGAAACCACGATACGGACAACCATCATAGCTTGAAAAGTGTCGCAGAATTATTCTGTGTGAGGTTCATATACCTCTGAAGACAGTTCGCTAATAATAATAATCTTCATCTTCTACCGCTTTTCCCGTACCTGTATGGTTGCGGGTGTGAACTGTGTTGCACATGTGGATTTCTCCCTTTACTACGACCGGTTTCTCTTCCTGAGGCAACCCAATTTGAAGGGATGTAATCATTATTCCGTGTTTCTGTGGTGGTGGCAAACTCTATGGAATAATCGCGTTTCTCGAAGGCTTTGCCAGCATACTCAGAAAAAAGTTAGACCGACCAAGACTACGACTGTTCTAACAACGCCGAAAGATTGAAAATCAATTGACCGTTGCTCTGCTAATGAAATAATAATTTTGCTCCCGACCAGAGGGCTTAATGTGCACTCTTATGCATCTGGAAATAATGTATGTCGTCCAATTCCCTCCATGTTTGACGTTTTATGTTCTCACGTTCGTGATTTCGAGAATAGACAATAACGAGGTTGTCGGACTAATTCTCAGCCGCCCAAGCTTTCTTACATCCAGGACCAGTCATTGCATTGAGCGATTTCTCGAAGGTCTCATCTAGAGTTCACCAAAATTATACAAAACGTAATATTTTATTGCATTCAGCATCTGAAAGTGGTTTTACGCAATGCATTTACATTAATGTATACGTTTCGTTAGTCTTCTTTCCAAAGCCTGGTGCTATAGATTTTGCTCGAAGGTGATCAGGAACACCACATATTAGAGGTGCTCATAAGTCAAGATGGATTCTAGCGTTGATTCTTGAAATTGTTTGATAATACACGTATTTTGATGAAAACATAACGTCCGGCTTGTAATAACTTGTATAAACTTAGGATATACTGAGGGCTGAAATCTCCTTTCATTTTCTCGTCACACTGCAAGTTACTTCGTTCCCGAGCCAAGACCCATTATATTTCCAGCACTCGCTACAATTTTGCGCATTTTTGAAAGGGATTCCAATATATTGTATGACTTCTTCACATGTAAAAATCGCTGAGAACGAAAGAAACACTGATGGAGAGTAGAGACACAAGGCTGTGGAAAGTTGTGTGGATAGTGGTACATACGTAATTAATGGTCTGCTGCAATTGATGTCAACAGATGGCTGAAATTCAAAATGACCCACCTGTTATTCCTCAAACACTATCTGATTTTTAAGGAATAACGTTTGCACTGACCTACTCTCGTTTTCGAGTTTCGCTGAAACTGTATATTAGAAGTAAAATAGAAACTACATTTAAAAATGTATGATAGTGAAATAACTTCTGTTCATGTGGTCCACAGAGAAATTATAGTGTGGGAGGGGGGCGAAGGATAAGGCTAGTTTGGTCGGCATTTGACTAATGAACGATGGGAGAGATACAATTGGAAATTATAATTGTTTTTTGAATTACACATGATATCATGTCACATGCTCTATTTTAGTAATCCAGAAAGGAATTTCCTCAAGATGAATTGTACGTAAGAATCTCGTAAAGAACGCTATCTTCCGTGGTACTTTACTGATAAAATATATCGCTACTTCACACTTGATTATGTTTTATACCACATTGACCTAGATAAGACCTGCAACTTGCGAAACAAAAGAGAAGGTTAAATGGGCGTTATATTTAGACATAAAATCGTTTTCTGGCAAACTCTGGTGCTTTTATGGTTGAATGTTCTCTGACAAGAGATGGGACTTTTAGTCGTTAAAGAGTGCATTCGAAACTCTCATATTAGGATGATTTCTCCGTTAGATGTTTTTAAGGGAGTACGAGTAGTGCTTAGAACGAGAGTAATGCATTCTTCAAGTGTACTGATTTCATTTAGTTGCGTAACTTCTTGGGTTTATGTAGAACTTTCTTAACATTCAGCTTTCACGACTGTATTACACTTGAAATAGACTTCAGTTCATATGTCGTGCCCATCGAGAACAATCTGAGGAAGTCTTAAGTACAGAACAAAAATTGACAACGGGAAAGGCTGGGACCAATTTCACAACCTTCGGATTTCGCGACCGATGCTATGGCATTGAGCTACCAGACCTATATCATTCTTGTTCAGTTGGCTGGGATCTAAGCCACAGGTCTGGCACTATGGCCGGCACATACAGTGACTCACATAATTATTCGGACACGTTAGTAATTATAGCCTTTGCTACACGCTGTCCCTATATTTCAGAGAAAATATTGTACACGCAAACTAGTTTCTGGCAGAACCCAGTTTGACAGATTCAACACGGCGTCGAAATGTGTACTTTTAGAAAACAGGAGATAACCAGTGACCCTGGAACCTCAGAACGCAGTTAACGTGCTTCAACAAAATTATTCGGACACATGTCAGTTGCCATGCAGAGGTTGTGTACAGAAGAGCCACGGACAGTTTGAACGTAAACATTCAGTGAGTTAGAGTACTGTGTACAACTTAAGAGAAAATGGGCCGCAGAGGAAGAGAGAGCACAATCGAACAGCGGCAGCTAGTAATTTTTCCACCAAACCAAAGGTCAAAGTCGTCAAATTGCTGAAATGTTACAAATGAAGAAAAGTAGAGTCTCTGATATTATCACAAGATTCCGGGAGGAAGATAGGACTGAACATCTACCGCATACGGGACGTCCAAGAACTTTCTCTGTGAGAGAAGAGAATTATATCACCAGAAAGGCTAAAAAGGAACCCAAGTTAAGTGCTCCAAAACTCGTTACGGAGATTGCCGCAGACACCGGAAAGAAAGTGCATCCCTAAACAATACGGAGGGTGCGCAGAAGAGGTAACTTTCACGGTCGTATTGCAAGAAGGAAGCCATTCATAAATCAAATAAATCGAAGAAAGAGAATGCTGTTTGCCAAAGAGCATGTTAGAGAGAACAATGAGTGGTGGAATGACGTTATATTTGCTGATGAGAGTAGATTTAACATACTTCAGTCTGATGAGAGGATAACGGTTTGGCGGCGTCCTAATACTGAGCTTCAATAGAAAAATCTGAAAGCAACTGTGAAGGATAGCGGTGGACATGTAATAGTGTGCGGGTGCATGTCGACGAATGGAGTTGGTGAACTGGTTTTTATTGAAGGTAAAAGTGACTACTTTCATTACCTTAGAATATAGAGGGACAATATGTAAAAGAGTGCCGAAAAGATGAGGATTGGTGAACATTTTAAGTTTTATCAAGATAACGACCCAAAGCATATGACCTGGAATGTAAGGATGTGATTATTGGTTAATTGCCCAAAGGTGCTTCATCCTCCTCTGAATCACCGGACTTGAATGCGATTGAGAACCTTCGGGACAAACTCGATAAAGAAATAAGAAAAACAACAATCACATCTACAGAACAGCTGAAAAACCGACTTCAAGGAGAGTGGCAGAAGATATCTCCCGCTTACACCTGGAAATCAGTGGTGAGCATGCCAAATCGACTCAGGGAAGTAATTGAAATGAAAGGAAAGACAACCAGGCGCTGAACCTTTAGGATCATAAATAAAATGGAAAGTGTCCGAATAATTCTGTGCAATATTGGTTTTGGTTTTATTTTGTTTTTTAAATATTATACAGTATTTTCATTAACAGTGTTCATTAGAAGAACGATGGACGTTTAGTTTTTATATTTCTTACAGAAACTTGTATTCAATTTATATCGGTGATTTATTATTACTGAAATCACTAATACAAAGGAATATGTAATAAATCATGTCTGTCCGAATAATTATGCGAGTCACTGTATGTAGAAGCGCTAATCGCCCGCTGTGGGTCATTCAAATGGAACATTTAGCTTCCACGACCGCACTCTTGTCAAAATGGACTTTCAGCATATAGGTCGTGTCGGATACGCATAGTAATTATCCCGCCGATTATTTTCTAGGAATGATAATTAAGACTAAAAGGTTAAATAATAATGCCTGATCCTAAGCTGGAAGTTGGTTCTCTAGTCAATGTCCCAAGCTAGGCCAGAGGGACGCCACTAATCAGGTACCCTAAGCCTGAATTTACCGGCGGTAGGGTAGTCAGTACATTTCACTTTTTCTCTTAGTCAGCTGCAGATGCAGGATGTCACAATATCGAACGTTGGTTAAACTTAGGAGATTTCACGTGATTCTGTGTTTCAGTATGCTTACGCCGCTGACGAATGAGTATTAGGGAATAAATAAATTTTACAAGATTTCTTGTTATTAGATAGGCCGAAGTTAACTTTTGAAATTCCTAGTGAGTTGGCTTCACGACTTGTGATAAGCAGCCGTGAATTTGCTTTCGGGAGAATGGTAATGCGAAGTTAAACCACGAGCAAAGAGAAAATTAGACGTTTATTAATTGATTTGATTGACTACCTGACTCATTCACTGCGGGTTCAATTTCCATTTCCGTCATTAACGATTTAGATCTTGAGATGAGATTTGGTACGGATGCCTAGTCAGTGCAGGTGAAGAAAAACACGCGTCAGAATTTTCTTCTTGTTCATCTCGGGAGTGATTACCCATAGTTTCCAAATCCATCTCAACGTTTTACTTAGTATTCTCCATTATAGCTTTAAATAATTAGAAATACGCGCAATAATACAGACACTTTAGTAACAGGCTATAAATAGACACTTGGGAGTACTGGACGTGAATTTTTTAATCTATAAATATTAATCAGTAATAACTAGTTCTCATGATGCGGCTGAGGAAAAGTATTAGAATTCCAAGAATAACCTTCATTGGTCTAAATATACTGTAGGAATAATAATAATAATAATAATAATAATAATAATAATAATAATACGGAAATGTTAATGCTTTTTAATTCCCACTAACTACTTTTACGGTTTTTGAGACGCGGAGGTGCCGGAACTCTGCCCCGCAGGAGTTGTTTTATTTGCCAGTAAATCTCCCGACACGAGGCCTACTACTTAAGCAGCTTCAAATACCACCGGACAGAGCCAAGATCGAACCTGCCGAGTTGAGCTCAGGCCAGCGCTCTTCCGTCCGAGCTACTCAGCCCGGCTACTGTAGTTTTACTGAATTTAAAGTCCATGGAATATGCCTGTGAGAGTACGTGTTATCCAGAGCAGTACAGGAGGAGTAAAGGAAATTAATATCCAAGAAGATTTAATAAAAGGCAAGTTCAGTTTTACGTGATTATAGCTATGGAATTTCCAGTTTTTCGTAGAATCGGAACGGCAGGGATGTGGCATTTCATTTCAGAATTCGCCAATGCATCGGCCAGGATACGAATCACTACGGCGCCGGCGATGTTAAATAGGCTATTCTACTTTATACCGTTAAGATGTTCTATGCTCATCATAACACTCTCTATATCACTACTTTACTTTGCACATTGATAAATCTATACTTACCTGGCGAGTTGGCCATGCGGTTCGGAGCGCGCAGCTGTGAGCTCTCATGCGGTAGATAGTGGGTTCGAACCCCACTGTCGGCAGCCCTGAAGATGGTTTTCCGTGTTTTCCCATTTTCACACCAGGCAAATGGTGGAGCTTTACCTTAATTATTAATAGCAAATAAAATCTATATTTATGGGAGTTTTTCCTCCATTTTCGATATTTCACGAGAAACACACATTCTCGCACGTACACAAACAGCCCTTCCGTCAGTATTTGGAATTTTGTTTTCATGTTAACTCTGACATGACACAAGGTTCTACGTACAGAAATACAAACCTCGGATGATACGATCTTCAAACCTCTGACTAGTCTACTGCTACGTTGTGTGATATAGGAGCACATGTTTCATACCTTTCTAACAACTAATTTCTTAAAATTATTTATTATTTGCTTTACATAACACCGACACAGATAGGTGTTATGGCGACGACGGGGTAGGAAAGGGCTAGGAGTGGGAAGGAAGAGGCTGTACAGCTTTTGCCTGGTGTGAAAATGGGAAACCACGGAAAGCCATTTTACGGGCTGCCGACAGTCTATGACCGAGCCTCATGCCTATTATTTTAATTAGACCCCTTCTTCTGACTTTGTAGTAGGTGAACTAGGGTGTTGTTGGTATATTTGGTGGTATTGCAGCTTAGTCATTTTCCATTCGCTGTAGAGTGATGGCAGAACCATCTGACCATGTCTGATGGGATCGCTGCTTTAAGATAGGAAGCAAATCTATGTGTGGTAACAAGTTGCCTTGGAAGGTTCCTTCCTTGATTCCCTGTCTGACGAGTTGTTTGAGACCTTGTTATGAATTATTCGTACGTGATTTTTACTTCAAAGAATGTGTATCTGGATTACTTTCTTACGTGCCTCATTCGCCGTACTCAGTACGTATATCGAAGAAACACTGACATGAGCTGTTTTCCCATTTTGGATTTTATAAGCGTTGGAGCATTTCTTTAGCATCTGTAAGCACCAAGATATTGTTGAAGTGATGCTTAAGTCCAAGATGCGGTGGCCGGACGTATAGCGAGTATTTCTGTCGTAATTTCGAAGATATAGGCAGGGTCCATCTTTGAAATCCCGGTGTAGGAGTGCAGTACAAGGCATATCCAACCCCTTCAGAAGTTTTACAGCAAACCTCCTTTTCCACGAATTTGGGCCACGTTTTTTGCAGGATTTCTGCTATCGCTACATTCATGTTAGCGTTTCAGCCGATAAAAATATGCAAGGTAAAATTTTGGGAGCTGTAGAAGGGTCCACTCATATGGGTAGTAAACAACTGTGGTGCTGCAGCCTTTAAAAATGATTGGTAAAACCTGATGTATACCCATGAATCTGTCTATTAATAGGGGAGTTCTTCGAATTTTCGATAATCCCAGCATCAGTTTTACTGACATTTTGAAGATTATTGCGTAAAGGGTAATTCCCTATGGAACAACGCTGCAAAGGGAAAAAGGCTGTAGGAAGAAGAGAACTATGTAAAAAGGAATTTCTAGGTTTCCCTATTTTCACACCAGGCTGTAACTTAATTAAGGCTATGACCATTTCCTTGCCACTTCTAGTCCTTTCCTGTCCCATCGTCACCGTAAGACCCATCTGTGTCGGTGCAACGTAAAGGCAGTCGTCAAAACAAAACACGAAAAATATGCATTTCCTTTGCTTCACTCGCAAAGCATTAATGGAGGTCGACATCATTGCATCCAGCCATAACATTATAGCACGAATATGAGCGGTATCCAGTTTCTATAATAAGTATTGTGTGGCATTTCCAAGCAAGTTACACCCATAGTCTAGTATTTGTCGGACGAGAGTGTGGTAGAGAATTTTTAAAAAAGTGGAGTGTTACGAACCCCACGATGTACGCACAACTGTTCTCAAGTATGTTTAAGGATGACTCACTCTTTATTTATCATTTTATTTATGTTTTAAGGATCACCCACTCTTCATTTATTTATCATTTCATTTATCATTTTATTTATCATTTACGTGTCGGATCGGTGTTAGTCTGCTATCTAAATAAAGTCCAAGTAGTTTGGTGTATTCTTCTAATGGAAAGTTATAGAGGCTCAAGCGGATTGTTGTTGCTTCCACAGTTTGACGTTTTCTGGTCAAAATCACTACTGGTAATTTGGAGGTTGAGTTGTTAGACCGCGTTCTAATGTCCATTTTAGAAAGTGATTCTGATGCAGCACTTGAGCTATACGTAGAGCCTTGCAGGGATATACTAAATAATATCCGCATCCGCTCCACATCCGCACTTCCTCCATCCGCACCCGCATCCGCATCCACGAATAATTATCCGCGGATATTGTGAATATTTAACAACAGGATATTACACCCATGGTACTGAAACGCATAACTCTGTTAACATACTGTGCCCTTTTCGAGGCATGTGTGGCGGTACACGTCTTAATTATTTATTAATTAATTAATTAAGTAATCAAATACTCTCAAATCGCAAATGGGTA
The DNA here is from genome assembly GCF_040414725.1 of Anabrus simplex. Lineage (NCBI taxonomy): Eukaryota > Metazoa > Arthropoda > Insecta > Orthoptera > Tettigoniidae > Anabrus > Anabrus simplex. The sequence continues at coordinate 924,364,261 of NC_090266.1, read as the reverse complement.
TGTTAAATTCATGATTCCAAATACAGATTGACTTACCAATGTGCCCAACTGTTAAGTCAAAATTATGTGAACACAATAAGTGGAAAAGACACGAAAATCCATGAACACATCCCGTTATGCAGGACAATATCTCGTTAATATTTATATAACTTTGCCACAACAAAAATAACTGGTCGCTAAACCAAGAAAAATCACCAAGAACACAACATTTATTATGAACAAATCAATTCTTATATCATTATTCACCTCCTGTGATAGTTCTGGACACTCAAAATAAATTAGGCCAAATGCCTCAGTTATTACATTTATCAAATGAATTCGGCTTTTTACAACATTAATTTACTTTACACTGCCGCTGACTACACTTGTACTGAGCATAACCAAATTGTGTTGTCCTACCGTTACTGGAGGTACATTCTATCTTAGTCAGTTTGCGGCGTTTATCACATAACCTTATACCAAAGGTCGATTCATTTGCATACTTAATTAGTAGTAGTGGTGTCCAAATTCATTTGTTTGTTACGGTGCCTTCATGTCTGCATAAAGAACTTGTTTCATTTGATTCTGACTATGAATAACACGTGGTCCCATTAACTTAATACTTAAAATTCGTATTTACAAAAATATACACAGTACTGGAGAAACAATGTGCTCCAAAACAAAAGAAGAAATCAAGATGTAAACTAACCTAACTACTCCTACATTTAAATCAAACAAATACAATCAGATTCACGTACCTTCGGTCTCTACACTTTTAAATACAGCAAATAAAAATATGAAAAAGGAAAGAAAAGAAAAGGAACAAAATTCTCAAAAATAACGTGACCGCTGCCTATCGAAAATTAATCAAAAACTCGGAAATTTAATAAAGCAAAACATCGCTATCAAAATGAACTTCATTACAACTGAGTTGAATTTGGCGGCAATCCCAAAACATAGGACTTAAATGTCCGAAACTGATATTCTCGACTTTAAAAGAACAATGAATGAGAAATGTGCGTCATCATGATCACAAATTAACTTTCAAAAATCATATATCGCTAGCTCGCTCTGTTTCATGCCTCCACTCGGCCTCTTATTAGAATATCTCCGAGTGATCTGTCATCCCTGGAAAATATTTGCGTACTTAAACCTTCCGCCTATAATTGTCACATGTGCTGTCGTATGTTTAACTCTATTATTCAAATTGATTATCATTCAATTCTCATATTTATCTCATTACTCTCAACGTAGCATTAATTTTTCATCAAAGCCCTGCTCATATCCACACGGGCTCAATAACTTTACTAATTCATCGTGTCGTTCTGATATTCATAAATACGACATTATTATACGATATGGTCCTCAAGACTCTATTTTCCATCTCACAATTATTACCATCAGGGATGTTACTGCATATTTCTACTCGGTTTCTTCGATCTTTCATTTCATATTTACAAGCTGCCATTAATTTCAGAGCCGGCTGGCAACGATTCCTAACTCTAAAATTGAATATAATAAACAAGATTGCCTGCCACACTCAACTATCGAAAACTCGAAGCCATGTCACACGATGAAAAATAATATCGTGCATTAAACAACATTATCCGACAAAACAAAGGAAAGAAAATCCAAAATTGGATATCAAACTGTGATCACGTAAGATAACAATAACTCAGAAACGCTGTAATTTCACATCAGCTGATTTTAAAATAATTCGGCAAACATCCACAAGAAACAAAATATTACCGTTTATCCATGTTATTATCATTATTATTATTATGATAAGACTTGAAAATACATAGTGCAAGAAACACATACTGTAAAGTAAAATTTTCAAATACATCGGACACACAAAACTCATGTCCGAAAATGACTCAAATAAGATTAACGAGAAATTTAAGAGAACATGATTATTATTTAATGATTATTATGATATTACTGACACCCTGGCATTTACACCCCGAATCGTTAGATGTAATTGCCGTGGTCTCACTCCTACAAAAACTCAGCTCCCTCCGGGACGTGAATTTTATATATACAAGAATACCTGATATCACTAACCTAAAATTGACCACGAATCATTCACGTCATCATCAATTACATATCACATAAATACAACATGCTCTTTACCTTAGGTGCCGGCAGGTGGACTGGATCCTCGTCACTCTCCGCCACATTGTTTTTACTCCATCTTAATCATCTTGCTGGGAATACTTGACACTTTGCACACACGGTTCGGATCCATTTTAATTGTGTATCACTCGTAAGATTTGCCGAAACACATGCACTCTTGAATTTCACACGTAAATATAATTTACACAGTATACACGGAATTAGCACACCTTGAGTTGGTGTTCATTGTCATGAAACAAATTACCTAGCCTGTTGATGTCCTTGCCACAAGGTCTGCAAGGCTTGCCCCTTCCGCTGTTTGACCGAGGGATTAAAAGTTATTCACCTCACTCGGAAATAGAAAGTGAATACCCAGTCTTTATCCCGTTACATTCCAATGGTAACTAAGTCTCTCCCTTTCAAATAGCGCGAGTAGCGCTTGGTCCAGATGTCTCAAATGAAACAGTAATTTTTATACAATGCGCAACTTTAATTGCACCGTTTTTCTGATCAGTCACAGAGAAAAACTATATCAAAATAATGTTGTCCTACAGAATGTAATGACTTCCTCACTTAGTTACTAGTGTGTAAGTTATGTGAACTAGAAAACTGCTGTGAAACTAATGTTCTGAAAAGTCCCATGGTTCAGTCTGTGTTCTCCGAGCGGCTTACCACGTTAAGTGTGCATTTATAAAACATTATATGACACAAATATCATCAACATTTGACTGTAGTAAGTGCGTCAACATTTTCTATGACCTGATCTCCTAATATTACCAGTGTTCTCCTAAATGTTCGTCACCTGATTAAACTCACGAATTACACAAAGCGATGCCTAATATGGGTAGCAGGCTCACATACTATCACCCTGCGCTGCACTTGAAGACTTGACTGTAGGCTTGGAAATTGCAAGTAAGACTGACATTTCGGCAAAGTGTCGCCACTAGTTTTGTAAATTCGGGAAGCTCCACCTCCCGAGTTGTCCAACTGGAGGGGTGTGGCGTAGTGATATGACACCTTGGATTAAGCTTTCAACTGCCCGTAGATTTTATGTTCAGTAACAGTATTCTGATAATTCCTAAGTTTGGTGTGATTCACCTGTTGCACACCACTATCAGAAATGATCGTTGATTTCTTTATAAATCGAAACGCGTCATAGGGCCTACTTTGCATCGCACCATGGCACTTTCCCGCCATGACAGTCAGTGTCATGGGTGAAATCATTTTTCCACACAATGCTGATAACTTTTTATTTACAGAATAATTAATCACATATTCGCATAAATGATCCTCCAAATATTATTTCCAGAGTAGGACACGATATTTTGCTACTTCTCTCGTCACCAAATCACGAAATACTGGATAAATATTCCCGCTGGAACAAGGCGGTTAAATTTTGGAATTTCTGATTGGCTAAGATTTTGCCGCGTGTCTTGGCTCGGGTGAAACCATCTTTCGTCAAGGGGTGAGAGGTATTACCTCTATCTTTTTCACACAATTGGGTGCGCCGCATTCCGTTCTCCCGATTTCCGTAAGAAAACTGTGTAGAAAGTTTCGCACTTAGCGGCGTCATAAAGTTATATTGTAGAAAGCTTTTAGCCAAATCTATTTCCGGTACGTGATTTTAACGAATTTCTGGGGATATATTTCCATCCTGTGAGGTCTCTGTGTAGAACTTTATGAAGTTGCTGGCTCTTCCTTGGAATCTGTAGTATTCACATGTATGATTTTTAATAATTTAATTAACGAATCCATAAGGCGATTAGCCTTGTAGGTGTAATACTACAAGATGTCTGATGCCTGGCACCAGACCCCCTACAGTCACAGGTTTATGAGAGATTTTCTCTTGTAACAACTACCAACGTATTGACCTTTGTTCCTTCCTTCCATTAAAATGCTGGCAGGATCCAGTTAGGCTTAAGTCTGACTTACGGCTGTATGGTATCAAGGCTCTTTATATATCACGATTCTCCCCATACCAATGTCAAGGGTCGCCTAACCCCAAGCAAGAATAACAGTATACCTAAGTGAAAATCAATAAACGCCATTATTTAGAAGTTATCAGCAAAATTATCCGCACTTCCGTAAAATTTTCCTCCGCCAAGATACTAACTTGGCGGATATCCGCATCCGTGCAGGGCTCTATCTATATTCGAGTTAAACAACAGCAAGAGGGTCGGCCATAGATACAAAGGTTGACGCATAAGTCATAGCAACATTTTTCCCCTCACAGTTGCCCGGTGCTACCATACAATTGTCTTATATCTTGGAAAGCATGAAACTCAAAGTACCTGGGCATAACACGAAATGGCGGTGCGTTGGCCGGGTACCAAGTAGAGGGCGATGGGACTGTATTAATGAGTCAGGCTCCGTGCACAGTTGATGTGACGTAGCATGAACAGCATGCGTACATCAAACTGGCCGGTCACCAGGGTCGCAATGCCCAAGAATATCACAGAGAGCTTGTGGAACCTCCGGGGAATAATGCTCTTCTGCATCGAAACGCTGCGGGATGGGCAGCAGCATTTCAGCACGGGCATGGAAGAAGCAGTGATGTGCAACGTTCCGGAAGACCTGTTATGGTCCGAACTGACGTGTCACGTGCAGTAAATGCCCAGTGCATGGACGTGGACAGATCACACTACTTGCAAGTTATCCTTCTCCACCAAAACGCCAGACCGCATGCAGCAGATGCTCTACGGAGGAAACTTCAACACTGGGGGTGGGAAGTACTGGAATATCCTCAATACTCACCAGACCTGGCTCAGTGAGACTGTGATCTCATCGCCAATGTGAAAGAACTATTGCGTGGGAGGTGGTTTAGGACAGAAGAGTACATTTCCAAAGTTGTGAAACGCAAGAACGAAAAATTCACGCATGGTAAGGTGACCGGTATCTAACGTCTCCCACGTCGTTAGCAACGTATAGGCATCTAAGGGACTACCTTAGGGTTTACCTAAACTTTACTCTACTCCCTGAGAATTGTAACATTGTAACACAAACATTTCATGGCTGACAGTGTCCTCACTTTATTTCCTATATCTGGTGAACCTACTCAGCATTATTCTTATTATTCATACATTCCACTGCACCTTACGCTTTCTACTCCCATCGGTATATTTCCATTTGTCCAGCAAACCACACTTTCGTATGAAAAAAGTACTTTCCCCAACCTTCGTACATATGTTATAAGCGTACACCCTGATAATTGGATTGAAGATAGTTTCCGAATTTGCGGTGAAGTTAACACTTTATGTAGCAAGGGGCTTAAAATTGCACCTGGGCAAGACCTTGTGTTACAATTCGAGGACCAAATATCTTGCTGTCTTATATAAGTTATACTATTAGGGTGTAGTTTATGGACACTATGGCAATACAATTCAGGGAATTCTATTGATTGTAGTTTATGAGGTAGAATGATGACAGCAACATTCTCATAAGTTGTATGTACAGTATATCTAATAGTTATGCTGTTGGATTTCCTTTCGATGAATAGATTGTCTCAGTATCGGTACTTAATAGATTAAGACTCTTCAAAGTTCTGATTGATTTCTGAAATCTAAATTGCATTTGTGTATCTGTTGAAGTAGATTAGAGTGCTCCATACACCGCTCAAATCCCAGTTTCAATATAGACGCAAATGTTTTAGCGACACTGCAGGATAACACTTCGGGACTGTAGAACGATGTCTCGTTTGGATTCTTCCCCGGCTTTGGAATAGTAACGATGAACTGCGTCAACTAGTCGTCAGAAAATATATTTTTTCTCTCCAAAATTCACAGAAAACTTGAAGGAGCAGCATTTAGGTGTTTTGTAGTAAGTTAGGAAGCCTACCGTAGAGTATCTGGACATATCCGGACACCGTATTTACTGTACTCTTAAGAACACTAAGCAGTTTAGTAAAAGGCAGGTGTTTTATCAGGGCCTGGTACATCGTACCGCTGTTCTTGTCTGAAACACGAAGAGCTGGGTGGAGTGATTTTAGTAGGGCGACAATATCAGTGAATATTTCACCCCAGTACAGTTAGAGCTTTTGTGGAGAAGGTTTCTCCTTAATTCTGTTGATCATACTCCAGACTTTAGAAAGTGGAGTTTCCTTAGAAATGTTCTCACAGTAAGTCGCCAGGATTTCTTCTTTTGATGTTTAAAGAACGTTTTTATTTCTTGGCTTTACGTCGCACCAGTACAGTTGAGACAGAATGCTTGAAAATTTTCAGTTGTGGAATGATCAGTTGTTTTTACAGCATGGGGGGGGGCAAATCTTTTTATACGGATTGCATTGCCACCTTTTCCATCCTCGCGATCAATAAGGTATACATTGAATGTTTTAAAAGGTACAATATCTCCGCCGAATTTAAACGAAGTTTCGCTGAGAACAATAATAGATATGCCCCTAGTGTTCAGTTTACCTTGTAATGATTATGGTGTAGACAGCAGAATGCTCGCTCCATATCTTACAGGCCATTACTAGCTGTCGCGTAAAATTAGAGGAGTGTTGTGTTTAGGGTAAAGTTTTTGGTAAAATTATATAAGTATATTTACTTATAATAGCGATGTTTGCTAGGCTACCTAAAGGGAATTTCAGTGGAGTTGAGAATACTATCAAACACGATAATATACATAACAAATCGGTAATTCGCAGGAAGCTATACGACACCACGTACAATCAAACAGTAACGCGGGGCACTGGACAGAAATCTTGATGAATAAACCAACGCAAGGAGAGCATGCACGGGAAAATGGAGTGAACTAGAAGTTTAGGGAAATATATTCATTTTCAGCAGCAATATGTTACATAAAGAGCAAAACAAGATATAAATAAAGGAACACAAAGAAAGAGTTCGAACTGTACGTAAGATTAAAGCTGACAAAGAGACAATATAATAGCTGAAAACAAGGAAGAAATAGGAAGACACATAGTTGAAAATTCGTACAAGCTGGCGAGAGTGTTAAACAGAAAGAAAGCTTCCAAGTGTGGGAATGACTAGGAAAAGGCCTTAAATAAAACATTTTTGAAGTAAACATCGCAATTTATGGATCATCAGTAAGAAAAAATCATTGTATTTACAATGAAAACTAAGGCATTTAACAATTAAAGGTAGATTGACGTCATAGTTTGAAAGGGACATATCAAGATTATAAGTAAATGGGGGAGACCTAAAAATAGGGAGTAAAATAGCTAACATAATGGAATTTACACTAATCTAGTCTAAGAAAAAGGGGAAGAGCATTAACTTTCGATTATAAAAGGTTTAAACAATTACATTTACTCGAGACTCAGCCTAAGATTTTTACGTTTGAAGAGGCTAATATACATAAAGAAGCAAGGCGATAACTTTATGATCTAAAAATAAATATGAAAAATCCAGATATAATATGGCATTAATTGAGTTCCATAGTAGAATACTAGAAATGGAGTACTCTCATCAATGTTTACCGAAAGAAATCATGTTCGTGACAGTAAGTGGGCAGTCATTAGAGATAGCTGCACGAAGGTGAAGTAGTTTTTATTAGCTCATAAAATGAACAGTTTGGCTGTTCATTACGATATTCATAAGAGCCAAAAAAAATTTAAGTAGTTCCTTTGGGGAAGAGTAATTCAGTAATAATTACGGCCATTCTTTCCCTTATGTTCATGAAGAATAGAAATCCCTGGTCTCACACAGTTTAATACACTATTAAATATGATATTATTCAAGCGTATTTGCGCATCCATCTAATTAAATCCTAGTCTATTGAAGTAATTAATTCATTCGACTGGATGATGTGTGTTGAAAAGCTAATTAAATTTCACATTTCCCACTGGAGATGTTTCCCTATTTCAAGTACTGCAATACACTAGAAATCACTTTATTGTGCAGGGATACGTGGCCTCATTACTTCCAGTTGTCTCCATTACTTACATTATTACTGACACCAGGTTGTTGAAGATACTTCTCAGCCTTGGTCAGCAGATGGTTAATTAACACAATATCCAAAGTTCTGAATTACAGCAATGACTTATAATATATTTATATCAATATGCCATACAGTTTGCTGGATCCAAAATCTCTGTTCTCATATATTAAACCTTTGGCTGGGTTGTATATACACAGTACACACTGCCTGTCGTATGAGGTGACTAAATGGTGAGTCCAGGAGCTCCTAATATGAACCTACTTGAGTCTCGCAATGAGCCTATTTGTACAAGCCTCCTTACATTCATTTTTCTTACCCGACCTTAGGTTGTCAACTCTTGTTCACTTTCGACTCCGGCTTTATAAGGCTTGCGAGACCTAGGGAGTCTTTCACATCCACGTCCTTCGTGGCTCCTTCCTTTCAACCTTCGAATTGTCAAACCTCTTTCATTCTCCCCTCTGATGTGTGTTAATTGGGACTGGTTGCCTGGTTGTACGCCCCCTTAAAAGAATTATCATCTCCACAATACTCACCTCGATGCCATCTCTTCCCTTCCTTGTCCTCTTTACTATGTTGGCTCCCGTATGTGGGTAATCTTTCGGTATAATCTGGGCGAATGCATTTGAAAAATACCTTACAGCTCTGAGAGGCTCAGACAGTTAAAGCGCACGTTGATAGGTTAGAACATTGCTCAGTCCGGTGGTATTTGAAGGTGTTCAGATATGTAGCCTCATGTCGATAGATTAACTAGCACATAAGATAAATCCTGACGGGAAACTTCCAACATCTTGGTGTCTCCGAAAACCGTAATAGTAGCTAGTTGAAGGAAAAGCAATTATTATTATTATTATTATTATTATTATTATTATTATTATTATTATTATTATTATTATTATTATTATTATTATTAAATTTTGAAATTCCATAGAACAGAACCTAAGTCTTCGATATTTAGACCAGCCGCACATTACACAGTGTATAGTATGCTGTACTTAGCTGAAGGAACCGAATCTCAGCGAATGAATGCGGGATAGTCGATCCGTATTATTAGACCTATTGTCGCATATAAAAGTTATGTTATTCGAGTTTAAACTTCTATAGAGAATAAGTGAATGCACCAATCTCAAACCTAATTGCACCTCATAATAACTCCAGTTTTTCTGCGTTTAACAGTGGTGTACCGGGCGAGTTGGCCGTGCGGTTAGGGGCACGCAGCTGTGAGCTTGCGTCCGGGAGATAGTGGGTTCTAACCCCACTGTCGGCAGCCCTGAAGATGGTTATTCGTGGTTTCCCATTTTCACACCAGGCTGATGTTAGGGCTGTACATTAATTAAGGTCACGGCCGCTTCCTTCCGAGTCCTAGCCTTTCCCTATCTCATCGTCGCCATAAGACCCATCTGTGTCATTGCGACGTAACGCAACTAGCAAAGAAAAGAAAAAAAACAGTGGTGTACATTTGTTTTTGTCATGTATATTTCTGCAGCTTTTGTAATGGGAACCAAAAATACCACGTTTTTGGTTTCTTTGGCATTCTAGGGATAAAGCTGCGTAACATCAGAATGCGTCGTTTGCAAGTTATAAAATTCTAATGTTTCATAGCCTTAAGTGACCCAAATAATATTTTAAATTTACAAGAGCTTACCTTTGCAGATTACAAGGTACTTACCGATTCAATTTGTAATGGGTTTCTCAGTTCTGCGAAGTCCAACAACGCTGTGGTTAACATCGTTACGAGCGCTGTAATTACTGCTTTCATCTGTTTATACCGTCCGGCTTCATGGCTAAATGGTTAGCGTGCTGTCCTTTGGTCCAGAGGGTCCCGGGTTCGATTCCTGGCCGGGTCAGGGATTTTAACCTTAAATGGTTAATTCTCTTGGCTTAGGGACTGAGGGGTTGTGCTGTCCCCAACATCCCTGCAACTCACACACCACACATAACACTATCCTCCACCACAATAACACGCTGTTACCTACACATGGCAGATGCCTCCCAACCTCATCGGGGGGTCTGCCTTACAAGGGCTACACCCAGCTAGAAATAGCCACACGAAATTATTGTTATTATCTGTTTATACCGGGTGGTTCACCAGCCCATTATTTTTTTCGGAGGTAGGTAATCCAAACTCGTATATCATAATGATCCGAAAAACATTACTACCTGGTTCTTTATAGCCTTAGTACAGCTAAACCGTTTACATAATGCTCACGAATATGGTAGAAATCATTAGCGGCAGTGTTATTTCTATTACTCAAAACTATAATGTATGTGTAAAAGGATCAAAGCTGCGAATAATACAAATCTTTCGTTTCGAAAGGAAGTGTCTACAAGGACTAGCCATGCACTACGGCTCGCGGTAGCTAAGGTGGCTAAATCACGCATCGCTGCTGTTGCATAAGCCAAGCTATCTACTAGCAGGTTCGTTTCACAGGCTGGTACACTTCTTTTCTTCTTGTCAATGCCGTTTACAGTGACTGTAATATGGCCGTATATCATTCCCTTCCAAAGAGTGAATTTATATTTGGTCCTGAAAAGGACCGTTTTTATCCGATGTTACGTTGCCTGGTTGGACTACGACATGATGGTCTGTAGGTAGGAAGTAGGGTACCGTGCATGATCAGTGTAAAAATTGTTCGAAATTTTGACCATCTTGGTCTATGCAGATTTCAGCATGACGTTGTAAAGACATTCTTACACGTTGTAACATGTCAGGTGTAATAGCTTGGCATGCCTCGCTTGCCGAAGGTGACCAGGATCTTCAGGCTCCTGTGCTTTCACTACCAGCTTTAAATGGCCCGACAGAAAGAAGTGGCGTTAGATCGGGTGATCTGGCGGACCAGTGAATGGGTCCTCCCCTTCCTATCCATTTATTTGGATATGAAGTATGAAGATAGTTCCAGACGAGTACTGATCTCTGAGGTTCGTCCACGTCCTGTTGAAACCACATTCGTAAACGCTCGCGCAGCGCCACGTTCTTCAGCAACTCTAGGAGTACATTTTGACGAAAATGAAGTAGCGTGCTCCCATTAGATATCCTTCGAGCAATATGGTCCGATGAGACAGTCACCTAAGATCCCACACCGGACATTTACTTCCAACTGCACTTGAAATGGGCCCTGTGTTACCCGATGGAGATTCTCCACGCTCCAATAGTACATACTGCATATTCATGACGCCATTATTGTGAAATCGTGATTCGTCTGAAAGCAGGACTGTTGACAAAAAGGCTGCACTATTGGTCACGCTGCGTAATGCCCATTGACAAGATGTTACTCTAGCATCGAAATCACATCCTTGGAGTTGCTGGTGTAACTGCAGTTAGTATGGGTGATGACCGGCTGATGCTTGCCTGTTGTGGAAGTATCCGCGTACTAATATGAGGGTTGTTCAAGACAGTGTACAAAACAGCCTCTTCATTTGGACCAGTCGTTATGGGAGCATCTCTAACGGAAGGTACCCTTCCAAGCATCCCGGTTGACCGCAATCTTCGTTCAAGTATTCGGAACATATTGGTAGTCGGTAGTCTTTTTTTAAGGAAAACGCTCGTGATAGAGACGTTGCTTTCTTTGCTAGTGGCTTAACGTCGCACCGACACACATAGGTCTTATGGCAACGATGGGACAGGAAAGGCGTAGGAATGGGAAGGAAGCGGCCGTGGCCTTAATTAAGGTACAACCCCGGCCTTTGCCTGGTGTGAAAATGGGAAACCACGGAAAACCATCTTCAGGGCTGCCGACAGTGGGATTCGAACCCACTATCTCCCGGATGCAAGGTCACAGCCGTACGCCCTAACCGCACGGCTAACTCTCCCGGTAGAGACGTTGCGACTGGACTGCGTTCTGTCTTGTTTCCCCACAAATGAGCAACATATCAACGTACTCGTCACATGAATACATCACGAGTGAATGAATACGTGCTGTGATGTGACCTAGTAAGTGTGCATAAATATTGTGTGTCCGTTAAAATGGGGCAAGATCTATCGGACAAAAATAAGAAAAACATGCAAAAGATTCGAATCGAACCATTACATTTACGGCCCTTACCGACTTAGCCACGAAGACTACGAAGGACCACAAGGATTACTACTTAAGTATGGCCATTCCTCACAGAATATCCGTGTCAGTCTTCAGTGTTCATTTAACTTTATAACATTACGGAGTACATGCCAAACATATTAATTCGACCCCATTTCCTCCATAAATTAGCAACAATTCAACGTACTCTTCATAGGAATACATAATGAGGAAATGAATAAGTGCTTTGATGTGACCGGATCATTGTGAATTATTATTTGTGTGCGTTGGACTCGGGAGGTTGTGGATTCGAATCCCATGCTGGCCGTCCTGAAAATTGTTTTCCCCGGTTTCCTATTTTCACCACCAGGCAAATGCCGTGACGGTATCTCAATAAAAGGCCAAGGTCGATTTCCTTCCCCCACCCATCCTTAGGGGAAAGACGTCAAGTAAGAGTGCACCCCTTAAAACCAATAGCAAAAAGCATTGATTAGTATTATATCTCGACTAGAATGGAGGACCTCTGTCGTTCAAAAAATTTGCCTCATGCTGGACTCGAACCACTACGCTGACGATATTCACACACAATTGTGCTACAGCCATTAACTGCTTCAGCCACGAAGTCTACACACGTGGTGCTTGATAGAGGGTTAGTATTTAAGTATGGCCGTTCCATCTCGAAAGTTAATAAACTTATGGTTTACAGTGTTCATTTAACTTTACATTAAAGAGCACCGTTCGCCTCTGTGGTGTAGTGGTTAGCGTGATTAGCTGCCACCCCCGGAGGCCCGGGTTCGATTCCTGGCTCTGCCACGAAATTTGAAAAGTGGTATGAGGGCTGGAACGGGGTCCACTCAGCCTCGGGAGGTCAACTGAGTAGAGGTGGGTTCGATTCCCACCTCAGCCATCCTGGAAGCCACGGTCGCTTCCTTCCTTCTTCCTTGCCTATCCCTTCCAATCTTCTCATCCCTCCACAAGGCCCCTGTTCAGCATAGCAGGTGCGGCCGCCTGGGCGAGGTACTGGTCATTCTCCCCAGTTGTATCCCCGACCAAGAGTCTGCAGCTCCAGGACACTGCCCTTGAGGCGGTAGAGGTGGGATCCCTCGCTGTGTCCGAGGGAAAAGCCGACCCTGGAGGGTAAACAGATGATGATGATGATGATTAAAGAGCACCAGGCATAACCTACTAATTCAATCGTATTACGGGTATCTGTGTTATTTCAAGGGGCAGTAAATCACATGTTCGCAGAATGGTCCTTAGAATTTGGCGCAGAAATATGCTTAGTAGTTACTCTTATGACTGAAATGTAAAATATACACACCGTTATTATAACGCCAACCCCAAGAAGAAAGAATTGGGATGAGGTGGGGGATATGCTGGCTTCTACCGAAGCAGCCTTGGTTTGAACCTTGTTATTGTTTTTACGAACCTCTGACTACTTTTACGTATTTCAGATAATACAGTGACAGGTTACTCTCGGTTTTGAATTTTATTCCGTCGGAGATTAATAATACGCCAGTAAATATACCGACTTAAGGCTGACATATTTGAACAGCTTCAGATACCACTCGAATCAGCCAGGATCGATCTCGTCATGTTGGTCCCAAGAAGCGCTCAACTGACTCCGTCCGGTAAACTATGAAATGAAACGTCATATATCTTGGCTTCGCATTTCACGTCAAACTGGAGATCTCGGCAACGATCACGATATCAGCAGTCTGTTAGGACTACTCGTAGGTTCTAGGCTACAAAATTCGTTCCTTGATGCTTGTCTTTTGCTGCAAAGCTATAAGAAGTATTTACTGATGTGCCTGTCAACACAGCCATTCAGAGGGAAAATGAATTCAGGAAATAATTTTATGTAATTCATGCGGGAAAGACTATTTTTATATTACACTGACATGCCGAAAGTCATGGGACGGGGGTCTAGTGTCGTGTAAGCCCTCATCTAGCTCGACCATGTGCAGTAACTCGCCGTAGCATCGATTCCACAAGTGGAAGATACACCTCTGGAGAGAATCTGACCCATACCACTTAAATATCTATCCACAGCTTCTGCTATATATCTATCCACAGCTTCCTGCTATTTGCCGGTTCAGGGTCTTGGGTGTGAATGGACCTCAACACCACGTCCCATAAATGTTTGTCATGGTTCGTGTATGGGGAACGAGATAGCTACAGCAGTCGCTGAAACTCTTCAAAATGCTCCTCGAACTAGTTCTCGACACATTGTGCCCGATGACACGGTACATCATCCTGCTGGAATATCTCATAGTTGTATCCTACATGAAGTTCTTAAACGGCTGCAAGTGATCACCAAGCAATTCAACGACCTGCTCATGTGATTCAGCGGATCCAGCCCATGCCGCGTGAACATAACCCATACCATTATGGAGCTACAACCAGTCCGTATGGTCGTCCCATATTGATAATTGGTGTTCATGGTTTCATTGGGTGTGCACCATACAAGAACCCTACCATAAGTTCGAAAAAACTAGAAAAGTGACCACCGAGCTCGATAGCTGCAGTCGCTTAAGTGCGGCCAGTATCTAGTAATCGGGAGATAGTGGGTTCGAGTCCCTCTGTCGGCAGCCTTGAGGATGGTTTTCCGTGGTTTCCCATTTTCACACCAGGCAAATGCCGGGGCTGTACCATAATTAAGGCCACAGCCGCTTCCTTCCAACTCCTAGGCCTTTCCTATCCCATCGTCGCCATAAGACCTATCTGTGTCAGTGCGACGTAAAGCAAATAGCAAAAAAAAGTCACCCATCGGTCCAAGCTACATGTCGCCAGTCTTTTAGGGTCCAGTTAACAACGGTACGCGCCCAGGTGAGATGCTGTGCCTGGTGCTGTGTTAGCAAGGTAAAACTGGTTGGTTTTCTCACCCCCTATCACACTGACGTTAAAGAACGCTGCACTGACCTGCTGCATATTAGTGTGGTACTTCTTTCATTGAATGTTGAAGTGATCTGAGCCAGTGTGGCATGTTTGTTTCCGGGGACAATTCTATCCAGACACCGGTATTTGCGATCATTAAATATCCGTGGTCGGCCACTGTGCTGTTCGCTGTGGGCGGTAATGCCTTCCATAGTGGATTCCCGATACACACGTGACACCGCTTGGTAAATACCCTCACAACTTTCACAGTGTAATGTTCGATCCATATGGACCCCGTTTGGAAGACAATAATTGACGTCATCTTGTCATGGCCATCACGGACGGTGTTTACTGACTCTGAGATGTCAGATCACACCTGATATATGTCTGGGCACTTCCAAGACGTCACGGTACGATGGCGCCTTTGAACACTGTTATCCCGTGACTTTCGGCATGTAAGTGTATGTTCGTGAGTTCACACTGAATTGACGGCTAACGTAATTGCTATTTTATTGAATCTAGCGGAAATATCGGTGACGTCGATCATCTACGAGTATCCTCTCATGACCGTGTGCGACCTGGAAGTCACCATCGTTTAATTTACGTCTTTTGTATTGGTACTTTTAATGTAGTAGAGGCGTTCTGCTACAGGACAAACTACAAACTACATTCTGTTTTTAAATCCACAATGACGGATATCAATAAATGTTGCTAATTATACCAGAACACACACAGTGAGATGCAACATTTCGACGAACTTGTGGTTTCTACCTCGTAGCGTGTCTGTTGGTACAGCATGACAGGCATGGAAATTAAAATAATGTGGCTTTACCCAACGTGTAACCTATATGTTCATGTGGTATATGATTGTTATTTTATCCCCCATTGCAAACCGTGTTACTGAATGTTTTGAATACCTTCAACTGCAGAGGGATGTTTTATTCTGATCGGTGTTTGAAGCACGATCACTGAACACAATAGGAACAGAATATTCTCAGTCTTCACTAAAGGCAATGAAATTTTATTATTATACATTACAACTGCGTACGGAATTGTCACATACATTTGTTCGAAGAAGCCCGCCCCTCTACGTCACACGACGATTACTTATGTAATACAGGACAAAGGGATGCTGAACGTCTTGGAATCGAATCTACCTAAGTGTGTGTGTCATTCTAAGCTGAGTAGCTGAGATGGTAGAGTGCCGGACATCTGAGCTCCAGCTGGTTGGTTCAATCCATGCTCACTCCGGTGGTATTTGAAGGTGCTAAAATATGTCACCTTTCTGTCGGTAGATTAACCGGCACGTAAAAATCTGCGGAACATTTTACGGCATCTTGGCGCCTCCGGAAACTACTGTAGTGGTTAGTGAGACGTAAAGCCAAAGGGATGATTATTATTATTATAATTATTATCTCCATCACGGCACATTGAATGGAGGTAATGCTGGTGAACCTCATTGTTCAGGATTCCTTCCGTTCAATATCGACCGGTTACGGGAGAAAATATGAAAAAATATCTAGTCATTCCAAGAATAGTATTCCAAGAGAAGGAAAGCATACTCGGCAATGTGTCTACTACTTCGTCAGTTTTCCTATGTCCTTCCTCGATTTCTGCATGGTCTCCTTGTACGCACATTGAAATTCTTTCTGCCATTTTCTGCAAGAGTGGTCTATTATTTGAATACAAGTGTAGTATTTTGTCGTTTAAAGGAAACGAATGAATTGTAAAATTGATTTTCTTACTAATGTTTCCCGGAAATAGAGTTATTGAGTTATTTGAGTATATGAGCGAAAGCATTATAGACCTACTATGAATAAATATTCTTCAATGATTCATTACTTTACTGGTTGATGATTCGATTCTCCGGGCTTACCAGACTAAGCTCCTTTCTTTGCATTGTGTCATCAATCATATATGTATCGACACTGATCAACACTGCAAGAATATTTCCCTTCACGAATTATAAGAAGCTAGACATAGGAGAAGAGAGGTTTCGATTCTGTTGGAAGGTGGTATATAAAATGTTATAAATATCGATCGTACATGCTACAAGCTTATGAGCTTGTCAAGAATGAATTGTATATTTTTAAATAATATGCATTTAATTCAAAATTAAATACCAGTCTCCCAGCACATACATGGAAAATATTTTTGTCACGTTCCGCTGAAAGTGGTAAACGTTAATGTTCTTCACACAAAGCGTAGGCCTACCTATTAACACCATTGAGTGCATGTGGTTTGCACTTCAAATACATTATTTTGCATTAAAGTTTCCAAATCTCCGAAACCATTCAAGCTCTATTCAAGGCACTAATTAAATATTTACTGGAAAAATAATTACAAGGATAACCCGTGGTGCAACGCCCCATGAGGATTCTGGCCTGCCAAAACGGTTGCTACCCAACCAAATGGCTTGCATATACTGGAGTACCACGTGTTCATTCAGCCATACCGCTTGGCCGTTTCTCGTATTGGGCAGCTCTTCAATTGGTCTCATGAGGCCGAATGACCCCGTTTCAGCCCTCGGTTAGCTGCCTCTGTGGGTCAGTGGTAGAGTGTCGGCCTCCGAATCCCAAGATAGCGGGTTCATACCCGGCAGAGGTAGTCGGATTTTTGAAGGGCGGAAAAGAAGTGCATTCGACACTCCATGTCGTACGATGTCGGCATGTAAAAGTTCTCTGGTGACACATTTGGTGTTTACCCGACAAAATTCATTAAATCTCAGCCATAGACGCCCACTTGAGTTTCGGTTTACTCGGTCTGCCATCTATTGGGCCTAGAGTAAAACGGAACGTCGAAATTGACGAGCACACAGTCAGATGGCGTCAAATTGAAATGTCTGCACACGGTAGCTGAGGCCATTTAATTATTATTATTATTATTATTATTATTATTATTATTATTATTATTATTATTATAAACCCTCGGTTCAGAATTAAAATCCGACCGGTAATCAAAATCGGAGCCTATAGGTACGAGGTATAATATTCAGAAAGGGAATTCATTTTTGTGAAATTCATTTTTTTTTTTTTTTTGCTATTTGTTTTACGTCGCACCGACACAGATATGTCTTATGGCGACGATGGGATGGGAAAGGCCTAGGAAGTGGAAGGAAGCGGCCGTGGCCTTAATTAAGGTACAGCCCCGGCATTTGCCTGGTGTGAAAATGGGAAACCACGGAAAACCATCTTCAGGGCTGCCGACAGTGGGAAATTCATTTTATCAGCTTGTAGTTAATTACTATTTTACACCTCATAATGATAAATGCATATAGAAGTGGGGCTTTCCTCTACAGACTAATAAATGTATCAAATATGTTCTATTTTCCTTCCTTTATTTTTTGTTCTATTTTGCTTTACGTCGCACCGACACAGGCGATGAGAAAGGAAAGGCATAGGAATGGGAAGGAAGCGGCCGTGGCCTTAATTAAGGTACAGCCCCAGCATTTGCCTGGTGTGAAAATGGGAAACCACGGATACCATCTTCAGGGCTGCCAACAATGTGGTTCGAACCCACTATCTCCCGCATGTGAACTCACAGCTGTGCGATCCTAACCGCACGGCCAACTCACCTGGTTTTTCTTTAAATTAATCTTTGTGGCGTAGTTAATTTCAGGAACTTCTTCTCTAAGGGTTTCTTGTTTGAATCTCGGAGATGGCAATTCGTACTTAACAGTGCTTAAGTACAAGCCAATAAATTTTAACAAACCGAGCGAGTTGACCGTGCGGTAAGTGTGCGCAGCTGTGAGCTTGCAATGAAGAGATAGTGGGCTTGAACGTCACCGTCGTCAACCCTGAAAATGCTTTTCCGCGGTTTCCTATTTTCACACCAGCTAAATGCTGGAACGGCACCTTAATAAAGACCACGGCCACTACCTTCAAAACCCTAGCCCTTTCCTACCCTTCCATCATCGAAAACCTTCGACGTATTACTGCGACGTTATGCAGGTAGCAGTAATATAGCCTATATATTTACTGGCAGGTTAAAGAGCTCATTTTCAGGACAGAAGTAGTCCATTACTCTACTTTATCTTATAATGTACACCAATTGAATGGTCGCTAATTAATTCACTCATGAATAATAATAATAATCATAATAATAATAATAATAATAATAATAATAATAAGAAGAAGAAGAAGAAGAAGAAGAAGAAGAAGAGAGAGAGCCGAATAAGGTTACTACTTATTACAGCTACAGTTGAAAGTCTAGATGCATATCATTTACTGAGAATCCGGCTCCATGGCTAAATGGTTAGCGTGCTGGCCTTTGGTCACAGGGGTCCCGAGTTGGATTCCTGGCAGGGTCGGGAATTTTAACCATCATTGGTTAATTTTGCTGGCACGCGGACTAGGTGTATGTGTCGTCTTCATCATCACTTCATCCTCATTACGACGAGCAGATCGCCTACGGGCTTCAAATCAAAAAAGACCTGCACCTGGCGAGCCGAACACGCCCTCGGACACTCCCGGCACTAAGAGCCATACGCCATGTAATATTCATTCATTGAGTACTGCTGTTGATAATGAAACAAGTTTGAAAAACAAAAGTTTATTTTTCTAATAATAATGATATTTGTTTTACGTCCCACTAACTACTCTTTTACAGTTTTCGGAGACGCCGAGGTGTCGGAATTTAGTCCCGCAGGAGTTCCTTTACGTGTCAGTAAAACTACCGACACGCGGCTGACGTATTTGAGCACCTTCAAATACCACCGGACTGAGCCAGGATCGAACCTGCCAAGTTGGGGTCAGAAGGCCAGCGCCTTAACCGTCTGAGCCACTCAGCCCGGCAGTTTATTTTTCTAATATTAACGAACAAGTGTCTGCCGGATTTGGGTCACGTAACTGATAATAATAATAATAATAATAATAATAATAATAATAATAATAATAATAATAATGTTATTGGTTTTACGTCCCACTAACTATCTTTTCGGTTTACGGTGACGCCGATGTGCCGGAATTTAGTCCCGCAGGAGTTCTTTTTACGTGCCGGTAAATCGAACGACACGGGGCTGACGTATTTTAGCACCTTCAAATACCACCAGACTGAGCCGGGATCGAACCTGCCAAGTTGGGGTCAGAAGGCCAGCGTCTCAACCGTCTGAGCCACTCAGCCCGACGGCCACGTAGCTACCAGCTTGCATTAAGGAGATAGTGGGTTCGAACCCCACTGTGGGCAGCCGTGAAGACGATTTTCCGTGGTTTCCCATGTTCACATGGGGCAAATTCCTGGGCTTTAACTTAATTAAGGACATTGTCGATTCCTTCCCACTCCTAGCCCTTTTCTCTCCCATCGTCGCCATAAAAACTTTATGTACCGAGGTCGATAGTTGCAGTTGCTTAAGTGCGGCGGTCAGTATCCATTATTCGGCATAGTGGGCTCGAACACCACTGTCGGCAGTCCTGAAGAAGGTTTTCCGTGGTTACCCATTTTTTATCTTTACTATTTGCTTTACGTCGCACCGAGACAGATAGGTCTTGTGACGACGATGGGATAGGAAAGTTCTAGGAGTGGGAAGGAAGCGGCCTGTCCTTAATTAAGGTACAGCCCCGGCATTTGCCTGGTGTGAAATGGGAAACAATGGAAAACCATCTTCAGGGCTGTCGTCAGTGGGGTTCTAATCCACTATCTTCCGAATGCAAGCTCACAGCTGCGCGAACCTAACCACAAGGCCAACTCACCCGGTGTTTCTCATTTTCGCACCAAGCAAATGCTGGGGCTGTACCTTAATATAGGTCACGGACGCATTCTCCCCACTCCTAGTCCTTCCCTATTCCATCGTCGCCATAATACCTACTTTATATGTCTTGGTGCGACGTAAAGAAAATTTTTAGGAAATCTCCCATTGTTTCCACTGGGCATGAATGCTATCTACTAGAAATGGTAAGACATGGGCCGAGAACTCGAGGAAATTATAAATGAGATTCCCACTCCTGGGGATACGTATGACTGTGGGACTCACTCAGCCGACAACGGAAATGAGGTTCAAGTTAATTCGTAGAGTCGAATGTGGCTGGCTGACCACTTTATAACTTCTGCTGCCAATGTTACGATTAACAAAAGCTCTCCATTCTTCTGCGCATCTTAATGACATGTATTTCCTCGAGTTCTCGGCCCATGTCTTACCATTTCTAGTAGACAGCATTCATGCCCTGTGGAAACAATGGGAGATTTCCTTAAAATTTTCTTTACGTCGCACCAAAACGTATACAGTAGGTGTTATGGCGACGATGGAATAGGGAAGGACTAGGAGTGGGGTGTTTCCTTTGCCAGACTGACTTGTCACATTCGACGCCTCTTCTTATAAACAACCCTTTCTCTGCCATTTTACGTGCAAAAACTGCTTTCTGCTCTGAAATTATTGTATCCATAATGATGATGATGATGATGATGATGATGATGATGCTCAAACTTGGCTACACCCTGTCCCAAAAATTATGTACACAAGGAATCCACAGAGGAATTGTGCTCTACCTGGATAAAAATTCCACTCACTGGGACAATTAAATTAATGATCCTTAAACACGTAGTATGGACTCAGGTCCTATGCTCAGGCATTTAAATTCGACTCGATTTCGACGTTCCATTTTAGTCTACCAGATGGCAGTGTAAACCTAATATATGTTTGATTTATGGCAGAGTTTTAGCTAATTTTCTCGTATAAACAACAAATATCTGACCAGAGGTTTTTCACATTCCAACATCATACGACCGGAAGTGTCGAATGACCGAGTGATTTGGTCATTCTGTAAGGGTCGTGCAGCTGTGACCTAACATTAGGGAGATCGTGGATTCGAATCACAACGTCGGCAACGCTAACGACGGTTTTCCGTGGTTTGCCATTTTTACACCAGGACAATACAGAGGATATTACGCTAATTAAGGCCACGGCCGCTACCATCCCAATCCCTTTCCCACCTTTGCGTCGTCGAAGACCTTCGCTGCTTTAGTGCGACGTTAAGCCACTAGCAAAAAAAAGTGTCGAATAGAATTGTCCCTATCATTCAATAATACGCGTTCCTTTACTAGTTATGTTGGTAACTGCAGGCTGATACTCTACCACTGATCCACAAGGTGATAAATTGCCGACAAATGTTAATTGTGGAACTCAGATGAAATTGCGTTGGTTTGTGGCTATGGAAATGGATGTGAGCGTCTATGTAATGTTGTCTGAATAGAACTGAATAAGCTATTCATGTTAAATAAAAAAGTTAACGAACCGAGATCGTGACAGTTTGTTTTGAAATCTCCACAGGCAAGCCAGAAGACGATGCTACGGAAAAGGAGCTGATCTATGAACCGACCATTTCGATTGAAGGACATTCAAGTGATAGGATTAATGGTAGGAGCTCGAGGGACCAGTCCCCGATTCATTGTAAATTTTTGGAAGTAGTTTAATTTAGACGTCACGGAACTACAAACTATTTCTTTGTTAGCTTTACGAGGTTTCATTTCATTCCAAGAAATCATTCCTACATGCTATAACTCTTGCAGTTTAAAGACTATTGAGAATAACGTAATCAACAAAATGATTGTAAGCCAAAATTATAATTTCATTTCTTCCGGTACGATTTTTCCATTGTGGCAACTTTCAACTGATGGGAGTTTTGTAAGTAAAAATTCATCTATAACACATCTGTGAAACGTTTATCTCAACCCCTTAAGATGGATATATAGTACGGTCGTTCTATATTAATTATCCCATAATTCAGATGTGGAAACTAGGAAGTGCTCCACTTTCTATATTATTAGTTCATATTGTGAAATGTTTGTGAATACATTTCTATTCTGGATCTCAGTCATTATATTATGACTATGTCGAAAGTCTGTACGAGTCATGCAGGTGGACACTGATTTACTGATCTAACTGTAGTTGGCCGATTCCTTGGAAGGTTTTGGAAGAGTTCGCGACGACTAATGAAAACTGAAATAAAGAGAAGGTGAAGGGTATGCAAGTGGGAGCACAGACAGGTTAATGGGCTATCTTTTATCATTACGACAGTTTTCGGTGCGACAGTATGTCTGTCGAGACTATATTCGCATCACAGCTCCACGAACAGCAGTCTGCTCTATCTGGTTGGCGGTTGTGGTTCTTAAAAGTAGACAACATTTATGCCTTTCGTGATTTAGTAGTTATTACACTTGCCTCACAGTTGGGTATTACATTATACTTTACTGATTCTACTTTTAATAATACAATAATAACAACAATAAAAAGAAGATAAAAATTGTTGCGGTCATATTACAATACACTTGCGTGTACAGCATCGCAATTTATCGTTAAACAAGGTAAAGTATACATTGTAAGCATCCCTGTAGACAAGTTCTCTATATTTAGTTTATGAACCATATCTCATCGTACGTTTATTACACAGCATATAAGTAACATCAAACTAAAAAAATGATTAAATTAGGTCCCCCTTCTTACCTGTACGCAAGTATCGGCGAGTTTCATACATTTCTTGTCCGACTCGTTGGCTGAATGGTCAGCGTATTGGCCTTAGTTTCAGAGGGTCTGGGTTCGATTCTCGGCCGAGTCGTGGATTTTAACCTTCATTGCTTAATTCCAACGGCCCGGGGGCTGGGTGTTCCAATATCCCTGCAACTCACACACCACACATAACACTATCCTCCACCACGATAACACGCAGTTGCTTACACATTGCAGATGCCTCATCGGAGGTTCTACTTTACAAGGGCTGCAGTCGGCTAGAAATAGCCACACGAAATTATTATATACGTTTCTTTAGGAGAATTGAAGTAATGGCATTCCCACGCAGAACACTGCGAGTAATTTTACCCTGAGTTTTATGACAAATTAGGTTCATTTATTTTATGTAACTGTCGATTGATTCACTTCGGTTATAAACGTAGTCTTAGGCCAGGTTAACTCGTGTCACGTGTCCTTGTGTAGAATGCAAACTGCAGTTACTTCCTCTACACAGTAAGATGTCAACCGATGTAGCTTTATGCAGAACCTGTCAACATCATTACAAGCATCGATGATTCAGAAAAAGGAATACGCCACATGAATAACAACAAGCTAAGAACTGCATTATCTTCTTCGTAAAGCGTAACATACTTAGTATACAGGTAATATATTTCTAAATGTTTAGTTTAATTTGAATGTTGCAGTACATTGTTTGCATGCATAAATTTCGAAGTTATGCTTTACAGCTTTATGTCGTTCAAGATTATCAAATCTTGAAAAAATCACACTACAAAGATCACACATAAGCGTAATAGATGTTTTACAGTTAGATATGATGTATAGTCTTACACGGCAACCGGAAAATAACAACATCGGCAAAATAGCAACTGCCTATCTATCTGTAAAACTGCGTCTAATATGGAGGAGGAGGAGGAGGAACTATGCCCTGTCAGAGGAGGAGGAGGGAGAGAGAAGCTGTTTAAGGCACGCCCTCCTACACTCGGTTTGCGAAGCAAACACTGGGATGTACCTTATGTATGGCTACGACTCTACTACCTTCACAGTAACAGAATTTTCTTAAAAAGCACGTGGATATTAAATTGCCTGCCACCAGATGCCTAAGGTGGCAACAGTGAGGTTTAGCCCCTTTAAGATGCCAGCACTGAAGTTTGCGATATTCTGCTGTTTAAAATTCCGCGCCCATGTGGTTAAAGATGGCAGCTGTCAGGTATTAAAATGCACGCGAATTATTAAATTCCGCGCTACGACGTGCATAAGGTGGCAGCAATGAGGTTAGCGATGCTCTGTTGTCCTTAAAAGTGAGGTTAGGGTCCGTCAAGATGACAGAAGTGAAAGAAGCACGTGGCTTTGTTTACAAACAAGAGCACGTGGTCGTGACACCACAGTCACGTGGTATGCTGCGTCAGCACCCGAAGTTTAAAATCCACGCCCACGTGGTTAGAACTCGTCAAAAAGATCCTTAGATTCTTTCCATATTTTGGTAGCAACAATAACTGAGGGAGGATTTCTTTTTTCTACCAGTGATTTAAGTGCGCACTAACACATCGAAGGTTTTCGGGACGCCAGGATGCGAAAGGACTAGGACTGGGAAGGTAGTGGCCGTGGAATTAAGATAAAGCCCCAGCATTTGCCTGATGTGAAAATGGGAAACTTCGGATCATCATCAGCGTTGCCGACGGTGGAATTAGAACCCACCATCTTTCTAATTCAAGCTCACACCTGCGCGACCGTTACCACACAGCCAACTCATTCAGTGGGGTGAATCCCAATCTCACGTTTTATATTAAACATCTGACATCAACTGGCACGGACTGTCCTGGCGTAAATATTTGGGGATTACGAGGAAACCCTTACGCGACTTACGTAGAACGAGAAGTCCGCAAAAATCAAGGGGTAGGGAATCTCCATGGTACGACATGTACAGATACCAAAGAGATATTCGGCGCTATCGGTTCATATCGGACAACGACTTGTGTGAGTGGCTATAAATGTGGTTCCGTCGACAGCCCATCAGATTTTTCAAGAGGTAGATCGGCTCTTCACCGAATGGGATAAATTTCTTAACAGATCTGATGATTATATTTTAGGTTCGATATGTTTTACTACACTTTCTGACAGGGGACGTACCTTAATTAATGGCACGGCAGTTACATTCCCACTCCTAGCCCTTTCTCATCATCGCTATAAGACCTGTTTTTGTCGGTGCGTCGTAAAGCCAATTGCAAAAGAATATATTTGGTGGGTGAACGGTTTTCATTTCATTGTCCATTGTACAGTACATACACACACACACACACACACATACGTACGTACGTACACACAGCGTATACATATAGTGGAGCGAGGGAGTTTGTAACGCAGTATGAGTCGTATAACTTACTTTGGTGTCTGTAACACATATTTGGGACATGATGGGTTAGAAGCCTACCGTCGGCGGCTCTTATATAACGGTTACGCTCCGTAGACTGTTTCCACATTTTCGTAAGAACAATGAAGGAAGATTCAATAGCAGGACAGAACATAGAGCACAAGAGAAGGCTAAGAAGATATAAGGAGGAAGTTCGTGGAGGATCATCAAATAGGGATACGCGAGATTCAAATGCTAGAACTATGTTAAAGTACCGTTGTTGCAATATGTAAATGGATTTGAAATTGAACCATAGAGATGCTCTGTTGCATTCTGCATTAGCGCTAACCATCGAGGAATTGTTGTTGATTTTGCTCTAGTTTCATTAATTATAATTAAATTGAGATAGGGTTAGGGAAAGGGTGACCGTGGAGAAACATGGCAAACCACATTTAGGATGGCCAGATTTGGAAATACATGCTTCGCTACCCATTTATGTTGCTTGAGGTTGAAAGCAAGGCAAGCCAGTTTTAAATTCCTGTCGAAGGTGAGAATAGAACTTGAGCCAGCCAGTGGGAAACTAACATGGTAAACCCTCCACCATGGCACGGACGTTCAAAGATTACTATAAGTAATGTTAGTTAGGATTTTATCGCTTTATTATCTGTTCTTGTTCCTCCAAATGATATCCACGATTTTTCAGAGATAAGACCCATTCTTGGCTATTGTACATAATCTCTAAAGTTAGATTTAAATATTCAGTCCTATTGTGTAAGCATTGGCTTAACTGCATGGATAATTTCATTAGTATTTAACATGCTCTGAAATGGTACGAAGAAAGCATAAA
Source organism: Anabrus simplex (assembly GCF_040414725.1). Taxonomy (NCBI): domain Eukaryota; kingdom Metazoa; phylum Arthropoda; class Insecta; order Orthoptera; family Tettigoniidae; genus Anabrus; species Anabrus simplex. The sequence continues at coordinate 924,337,730 of NC_090266.1, read as the reverse complement.
AACAAGGATCTTTAAGAATAAGATTCTTCTCTTCTTTTCCCTGGAATTTTACATATTACTGGGGTCGAGTCTATACACGTATGTAGCTTAGCTTCACGGTCAGATGCCCGTCCTAATGCAAACCTTAACGTGATTCTGTAGTTGTCGGTAGTGTGAAATGTAAGTATGAGGAGATGCCTATTGAGACAAACTCGAAAATCGAGTCCCTGAGCCAAAGGAACTAACAAGACGTGGCTAAAATCCTTGACATAATTGGGAATCGGATGCGTGAACCTATAACCCGATAGTCGCTACACTGAAAATTCAACCGAGGAGTTGGAAAAATACAAGGGATAAATCACTTTAAAATGAATTACTGTCATCCGCAAAAACGTATATTTTGCGACTAAATGCGCACTTGACTTCAATTGTTTTATTTTGCTTAAGAGGAATGCTGTTCTAAGCCTCGAATATATACACCATTAACAGGAACAACACTTCTCAGTCGAAGGGGAATGAACTGTCAATTACAAAGATAGAAGTAATCTACAAGAAAATGAACCCTGCATTAACTTAAATTTAATTAACAGTTGCACAAAAAACGTGGGTTGACTGCTGCTATAAGAATTTCGAGGTACCAGAATGGAATCGCTGGAAAGCAATGTAAGAAGCATACCAACGAGCGTTTCTTGTTAAATAGTGATCGATTTATGGTGTCGCAGTTAAATACTGAATCAGAGTGGTAACCTTAGATTGGTGGAAACTGGAAAACCAACATGTAGGGTTGCCCATCTCCCTACTCAATTTTGGTACTTGGGACATAATGAAAGGAGCCGGGCTGAGTGGCTTAGATGGTTGAGGCGCTGGCCCTCTGACCTCAACTTGACAGATTCGATCATGGCTCAGTCCGGTGGTACTTGAAGGTGCTAAAATACGTCAGCCTCGTGTCGGTAGATTTACTGGAACTTAAAAGAACTCCTGCGGACAAAATTCCGGTACTTCGGCGTCTCCGAAAACCGTAGAAGTAGTTAGTGAGATGTAAAGCAAATAACATTATTATTATGATCATGAAAGGGAGTGGAAAATAGTGGATTGAAATTACACAAGAAATGTCAATATGAATGAAACACACCATTGAATTTAAATTAAGTGCTGAATTTGTGATAGAAGACAAAGATTAGTCTCCTGTATTCCACATGATGTTCTTATGAAAGGCTTGATTCTGTCTTATATAGTGGCGTTCAGGTGGTAAATTTACTGCTGAGGTACTGAATTCCAAGTTTGCTTACATTGTACAACCAGCTGACCCATATTCAGAGCAGGTGCTTAGAGTACAGTGTCGCGTCGTCCAACCCTATACGTGCACAATCAAAGAGAGGAGTCGATGGAGCTGACTGCTGATATTCTCCAGAGCATATGGTACTACTTAGCGCTGAGTGGGAACGGGCGTTAACTTGATGGAAGCGGTGAAGTGTAAAGGAGAGCAGGATAGATCGTATGACCTGCTCCAAGTTTACTGCATCGCCCCGCTCACGTTTGATGTATTCGACTAATAATAATTTAATTGCCTCCGTTATCGTGTTGCATACCTCCTCATTTGGTACCAAGTACTGTGTCTGCACCTTAATTTTGACATTCCGTTTCTCTTTACCAGACGACAAAGAAACCGGAAATGTTTTGGGTGATCTGTGACTGAAATTTAAATAATTGTGTCGGTTAAACACCAAATGTATCACCAGAGATCTTTTATAAGCCGACTTCGTTGGACATGGAGTGTCCAATACGCTGTCCTTCAATCTTCAGAAATCCGACAATCACTGCTGGGTTTGAACCCATGATCTCGGAATCAGAAGAAAAACTTTACACTAATCCACAGAGCAAACTTTGGGAGGCCATATTTGGAATCTTAAGAATGTTTAAAAATGTATACATTATCCCTTAATCCCCACTAGATACATTACCCAAAAATCAGGAGACACTTGGTACCTTTCCTTGAAAGTCACGTAAATTTGTTTAAAGTATGCCTTGTCCTAAAAAAAAAACCTGTTTTTACATAACAGTCAAAACCATTGAGAGAGTCAAAATAAAGGGTGTCCACCATTGGTAACGGTGTAAGGAAGCGTTAACGTAATGACAGTTATTTGGATTGTGTACGCATGCACGGAAATGGTGTTACGATGTAACCAATTAACACTGCCCCACTCCAGTACTGAAACGTTCGGGAGGGAGTGAAGGGGTAGTGTTGAAGGCCGCCACTCTAGTACCGAAAAGGAGGGAAAGGGAGTGAACGGGTAGTGCTGAAGGATATACATCCACCGTACAGTGGGGACGGAGCGGTGCGGAGCAGAGCAGTTGTTGTGACGTCATCTCCCGGTTGTACCAAGTGAATGTACTGGGGCGGCACGTTTAAATACGTTATTGGTAAGGCAACGTAAATTCAATGCCCTTTTCTCACAACATAACTGTTTTGCTGAATGCAGCAATGCTGTTTTCTGCTGGAGAAGCCAACCTGCTCATTTCATCCTTGTGATGCCTCTTGATACGATCCCACAAATTTGATACGACACTACCCGTCGCGTAAATGCGGCCGCAAAATTTCCACTTTGCTGATTTTTATCATCAGTAATTTCAAGGAAGTGCCATGCATCAGACGGTTTTCGTGGCATTTGTGGTAAAAATTTATGTAAACATTTATTTAATTCCTTAAATATTCTGAAACATGAATACCATCTAAAAATGGGATTGAATGTCAAACTAATACCACAATTATTATATAACATACTTTGCATTATCTACAAAACACAACAAGCGGAGGAAATACTTAAGCAAATTAAGAAGCACGGACTGAATACAGGTACACTACCCTTGCAAGGGGAGGGCACAACGTTCGGATCACGGGGTGTGTTCAAACTTTGTACACATTTAGTAGTCCATTAAGACTACACTGTGCTCTGGTCCTCCGCGAGTACTTGCAGTTGTAAGCGGGCTGGGGGGCGGGGGCGATCGGTGGGGCGCTCTACCGTTACAACCGGATTACTCACCGATATTATTAGCTCCGCTCCCAGCTCTACACCATTGTGCCCATTTCAATCACAACATTCTTGTAGTCTACCTACAATAAGGCATTAAGCGAGGAGATGGAGGAGATGCTTTGTTTATATCGGGACACTATTGCTGTGCATGCGTGTACTATTGGTTCTGCGTTCCTGTAATAATATTGTTATTGGCTTTACGTCCCACTAACTACATTTTCGGTTTTCGTAGACGCCGAGGTGCCGGAATTATGTCCCGCAGGATTTCTAACACGTGCCAGTAAATCTACCGACACGAGGATGACGTATTTGAGCACCTACAAATACCACCGGACTGATCCAGGATCGAAACTGGTTGGGGTCAGAAGGCCAGCACCTCAACCGTCTGAGTCACTCAGCTCAGCTTTTACGTTGTTCTAACTACTTTTGCGGTTTTAAGAGAAGTATGTGTGCAAATGTTTGGAACGCAGGAGTCGGTCTGCTCAACTAATGTACGATACGGTCCGCATACCATAATTACTGACATGAGCACCGTGTGTCCCAGAAAGACACATTGTACCGGGTGGGCCCACCTCTTCATTTCATCTCCAAAACCACATATGACTATTGCTCATTCACATGCAGAACTGGATTTCGTCACTTAATAACCAAGAATTCCATGCGTCTCTACAATCATCGCGTCCACGTAACCGTGCAGATGTGTAAAGGTTCGCGGGACCAAAAACTTACATTTATTGGACAATTAATGATATAACGGGAAGGTACTCCAGTTACAACTACAGTCCAAATGAATATTGCTGCAAGGAAAGCGATACACTATTGCAAATTTTCTGACATTGACGTTCTATATGCCAGTAAGGCAGATCTGTATTTGATCCCCATGTGTGTATATCTTCGCCTTGAAAGTCTTTGGCAGTTTGCCTGTGCGACCAACCTGCTCCTCGCCAGTTCCTCCAGTCCCACCCAAATTCATGACGTACCAAAGTGCCACGATTGTTTCTTCATGGCATGGCATACTGCTTAATACATCCGTAGCAATAACACTAACACTGTTCCTGTACTACTACATGAACTGTGCAGCTCTAGTTTATTGCTATTTTCCTTTAGCGAAATTCTGAACTACTACAGCTGCACTCACAGAAGACTTGAAACTGGAGGTCTCTCACATTATGAGCTGCTGCTGTATTTCGAGCACACCAACCACAGTAGTTTGCCGCCACCATTTGCCACTAGTTTCCCAATTAGCCTCTATCTCAGTGATAACGGGAATGTTATCTTGTCCTTAAGATGTCTTCCAGGGAAACCATTCGTTCAGAGATTTATTTTATCTGCTGAGTTACATTCGGTGAGACTTTAATTCAAATGAATAATTATAATTACCTAGTTTTAATAATTCATTATCATATCCAGCTTACAGCACGCTGTTAATTGTTTGTTGCCAAGTGATGACGTCGTCGCAAGAACTAAATAAAATAGTCCTACGATACCTTTATCTAACAGAGCACTCTATCAACTAATCTTATCAGAGGAACAGGCAGGAATAACCCGTAGTATAAGCAGTAAGCAGGTCGAGAGATGTGGGTTATATATACAAACAGCCAAGTTGACTTTAAATGGGAAACTACGTTAAATAGGGTCACAAGCTCTACATAACCTTCATTCGTGGCTTTAAATTCTCCTTGTAACGAATGATATGGGAGATAAAAAATTTTTTACAATCTGCTTTACGTTGCACCAGCACAGATAGGACTTATGGCGACGATCGGACAGGGAAGGGCTAGGAGTGGGATGGAAACAATCGTGACCTTAATTAAGGTAGAACCCCACCATTTGCCGGGTGCGAAAATGGGAAACCACGGAAATCTATCTTCAGGGCTGCCGACAGTGTGACTCGAACCCACTATCTCCCGAATTCAAGCCGATAGCTACGTGAGTCGAACCGCGCAGCCACTTGTTCGGTGAGGGAGAGGATGAGATAAAACCTTGCGAATCACTCCTTATATTCGTTTGAATAAATAAAATGTTCAATACATTTCGAGAAGATAATGTTGCGATACGGATAGTCCGACTCATTGCCTGAATGGTTAGCGTTGAGGCCTTCAGTTCAGAGAGTCTCGTGTTCGATTCTCGGCCGAGTCGGGGATTTTAATCGCATCCGATTAATTCTTCTGGCTCGGAGACTGTGTGTTTGTGTTTGTTCCAACGCTTTCAACTTCATATTCAGATAACATACTACACTACCAACCACCACAGAAACACGCAATAGTGATTACATCCCCCCTTATAGGGTTGGCGTCATGAAGGGTATCCGGCCGTAAAAGAGGGCCATATCCACATGTGCGGCAAAGTTCGCACCCGCGACCCCACAGATGTGGGAAAAGCGGCAGAAAAAGAAGAATAAAAGAAGAAGAATGTTCCGGAACGGATTCAATGCTCTTGCATTAGACCAATTACAAGTAATCAACAGGTGATTGCTGTGTCAACTGTGTGAACCAGGCTATATAAATCAGTTTGGGCAAATTAATTATTTTCAATTCTGCATTAAATCATCCTTGACAATTACGAAGCAGGCTGTTGTGATACAAAGTTTCATATCATTAAATTTTAACGGTATTAGAATTGGTTAGTACAAGCGTTTCCAGTCGGAAAAGAGAGACTGCGAATTTCCACAATACGGGATTGCTTACGTCACAGGTTTCAACATGGTATATGCGACATGAATACTTCAGAAATTGGATTAACATACAATGATGTTCTTTTCAAGGGAACGTACCAGACACGATCTTCATGTCAGCCACTGACATTTAATTTGTTGACCTTCGCTGTATAACGTTTAGAGCAATAAGCTGCTGCCCACGGAGGACGAGATTCGATTGTTGACCCTTTGAAAGATTAAAAACTCGCAAGAGGCTGGTGTGTGATTAAAAAACGTGTAGGTAGTTCACTACTATTTGAGGAGACCCTAATAGGTCCCACAAAGGGCAATTCGAGGTTATGAATGTCCAGCTCCGTGGTTTGGAGGTAAACGTCTTCTACTTCGAGTTTTGGGTCCCTCGGTTCAATTCTCGGAATAATAATGGATTCTAATCGAGAATGGTTAATTTCCTTCACTCGAAAACAGTAGAAATAACACTACCCTCCATCACACTAACATAGTAGTTTCCTCGTATACAGCAGACGCCACTCACCCTTTGTCTTACAAGAACTGCTCCAGACAAGAAGTGGAAGAAATATTTATAGGCTATTTGATTAGAATACATAGAAAACTGTATATATTAGCTAATTCATGAGACTGGTACATGTTTGTTAACACAAGTCTCCACGAACCTACTACGCTGGCGTAGCAGTGGGAGAGGTGATACTCCCACGTGGCGCGTCTAAGGTGGCGGATAGGGGAGTCGTAACCTGCTTGCCGGCGGACTTGAGTGAAATAAAATAGCTCTCGCGGACCAAACACACATTCCCTCTTTGGTTGGGGACGTAGGCGAAGAATACACCCACGGTATCCCCTGCCTGTCGTAAGGGGCGACTAAAAGGGACGACCAAGGGGTGATCGAATTAGAATCATGAGACTACTTGTAATTAGTACCACCACGCGAGGAACACCATGGATCACCTTTACTTGCGCGTAGTACCACTATGTTAGGTACACAATAGGTTTGTGATTAGTAGCGACAGTGTGTGAATCCGGGTGGGTTTTACAGTATCTGTGATCAGTACCACTATATGAGCGACACCATGGATAAGCGACATCATGGCTCTGCCTTGCCCACTGAGGAACACCATGGGATAGTACGAGTCTCTGTGATTATTACCCACTAATGTGAGGAACACCACGAGATAGTACGAGTCCCTGTGATTAGTACCCCTATGTGAGAATCACCATAGGTTTGCGTTGTCTGTAAATGGCGCCGCAATGTGAGAAACATCATAGGTCTGTGTTACATGCGCGTATTACATTACCCGTGAGTAGTACTATAATGTGTGGAATACCGCGAGTCTACGCTAATTTTGATTAGTACCGGAACATGACAAATACCATGGCTCTACTTTCCTAACGACAAATACCGTTATAAGGGGCCGATGACCTGGATTTTGGAATCTTTTAGGCTACAAGCATCATCGATTCAGTATTGTGCTTTAAAAGCAGTCCCTTGGTCAGTACTACTATTGTTTAACGCTAGTTTCTGGGATTGTGGGGCATTACGGGTCGGACCCACTGATTGTTTTAAATTCATATCCATCCTTTCATTCATTCTTCGTCATCGCGTTTTGAATTCTGTTCAGTGGATGATTTGAAACTTTTAATTGTCATTAAATTTAGTCTCATTTAGTACCATTAGGGGCCGATGAACTGGATGTTAGGCCCCTTTGAACAACAAGCATCATCTCATCGTCATTAAGTCAGGTGAGGATTGGAAAACCACAATAACGTCTGCCGCGTGACTACTGTTAAATTTACTGAATATTTGCTAAGTTGCTTTAATATTTTTCTAATTTTTCCACAAAACTATGTATTGTAGGAGTACATGAATTTACGCAATCATTTTTATTACAACCATTCAACAGCTATCTCCTCGGATTAACCTACAACGTACATTAGATTTCTGAGGCATATTAACGGAGAATACCAACATTCATGGTGCACACTTTTAGATCTAAAGTATTCGGACCCACCTCTGCACACGTAAAATAGAGCCTATATGCCACTACGATTGCCACTGCAGCAGTTGTTACTGCTCGATGTTGCTTAGTGCTACGAGACACTTAAGGAATCGGTGGAGCAAGGGGTCATGCTGACTTCGAATGTGAAAACGTTACTGGTAGCGATATGAGTAAGTAATGCGTCAGGGTCGTTTTCGATATTTTACTGTAACATTGCCCCTGAGCACTGTCGTAGGCGATGTTGTGAAGTGGAAAAGGGAAGACACGATCACATCAAAATTATGGCCGGGTAGGACACGTAGGCCTATTTTGACTAGGGACTGTCGTGCGATGGAAAATATTGTAATTGAAAAGCGCACATCATCGTATAATACTGCCACTCTTGAATTCCGCAGTGCCTATATATGTGCGGTTAGTAAATATTCCACAATAGGTGCAAGTGTAATAATGGAGACAGTGCAGAAGCGGCCATACAACGCTTCCTTAAATATACATAGCATAGCCCTAGACTATTCAGCGGATCCTAATGAGTCCGTAGGTTATCGTAAAACAACATACCTTCAAGTAATAGAGCAGAGAGTCACTCTCCACGGAGCAGATTTCTTTGTGGTAAGGTACGGCTAGAACCAGATAATGAGTACAACTATAACAATGCAAAGTTACATAATATGGTGACATCTACTTATAAAATTGACCAATAGATGACAGGGCATCAAACTACGATATAACAAGTCCTATTTAGGATCAGCAGGGACCGTTTCGTTGTGTGCAGGCCGCACCGTGAGAATTTCAGCCCGTCGGCTTATTGAGGCCTTCAGTGCTATTTCATGAAGAATTTATCAAGTGGCTGGATTGTTTTGCGATTGTGTGGCTGGTTTTGTAGAAATCAGGAATGGTCAAAATGTGACCTGGTGCTTAATGGCGGTGAACGGGTAGAATTGAGTTTCGAGTGAACCAAGGCGCACCTGAGATGAAGCACAGCGCCGTATTCTGAATGCCCTGCACCCTCGCCAGCTGCGTCTTAGCTGCATAGACCCAGATACTCTAGCGTCGGACGTATTGTAGTTTGGTACTCACGTGTGAGCCCATTTTCGACTTTCATGAGCGGAAATAGTTTAGAAAGTCGGCGGTCTGCTATTGCTGCAGTGATATTGACATATTGACGATAGGTAAGTTCCCTGCCTAATGTAACTCCTAGAACTCCTAGGTACTTGGTAGCGTCTGACCTCCTGATAACCTCCCCGATGAAGTTCGGTGGTCAGGGTCTCTTCTGGTTCTCTTGGAGAGGAGAGTGGCTGAGCATTTCTTAATATTAATTTTAATTCTCCACTTCTCGAACCGAGGTTCAAGGGTGGAGAGTGCATCCTGAAGGTTGGATTGTACTCTAGCGGGCTGCCATGAGACAGAGGAGATAGCTGTATCGTCCGTGCAAAGATAAAATTTCGCGGGCGCCGGTTTAGGCATATCTGTCATGAAGAGATTGAATAGGGTGGGGGATAGTAGTCCGGCTTGGGTTACTCCAGCCGCGAGGGGTTGGGGATCAGAGAGGGCCCCGCTGACTTCGACTTGGAAGGTCCTATCTGACAGATAGCTAGTCAGGAGCCTAATGATATAGTGTGGGAATCCAAGGAGGTGAAGCTTATAAATCAGCCCCAAGTGCCACACTCTATTATAGGCGCGCGCAATGTCTAGGAAACAGACTCCTGTGTGACGCCGATGGTTGAAGTTTTTGGTTATTCCTTCAACCAGCCTTAACAGTTGGTGGATGGCCTTCCCTGAAAACGAACTACTCGTCGATGATAAGATTCTTTTCGGTTATCAACTGATAAATTTTAGAGTGAAGAAGGCACTCGAATAATTTAGAAATGATTGATAAGGGTGAAATAGGTCTGTAATTCTGCGGAAAAGCTGGGTCAGCTAGAGGTTTGAGGATCATGATGTCCTTGGCATTTTACCAGGGGGAGGGAGAATGTCCAAGTCTTACGATCGCATTAAACAGTTTGGTGAGACATATCAGCGCCTTTCTGGGGATGTTCTTAAGGGAGGCCGCCGACACGCCGTCCAAGGCAGGGGACTTGCCATTCTTAAGTTTCTTAATACCGGCGAGCAGTTCGGCGGGCTTAGAGAGGTGAAGATCGGGAAGGAGACTGAGTTTGTCTAGCCGGTCAAGCTCCCTCTCCACTAGCTCTATAATGTCCTCATCGGAAGGATCGTCGTTAGGCTGGCACGTATCCTCGAACGTGTCGGGCATAGCATTAGCCTTCTCCTTATGAGCGTGGGCCAATCCACGCTGACCATGTAAGGAGGGTATACCAGTAAAAATTATCTGTGCCTCCCTGTGGAGTGAGCCGCCGGAGGTTTATAATTCAGCAAGGCTAGGCCGCCAGGCCTCGGCATTGTGGTTCCTGATCAGGATGAGTAATTTCCTTATTTGCCGGTTCAGTGGAGCATTTAGGTAGGGCTCCCTGGTTTCGTGCCACAACCTACGAGTCCTGTTTTTATTTTGATCTGAAGGAGGATATCGCTGGGCAGATTGGTCCTTTTTCTGGTCAAGAATTTAGGTCCCACGGTGGAAGATTCGGCGGCATTGACTATGGCTGCCGAGAATTTTGCCGCCAGGGAGTCAATGTCCTCTTTGGATGGTATGCTGGTATTGCCGTTTAGGGAGCTGGAAAGGTATGCCGGGAAGAATTTCCAGCCTATACTGCGGTGATGGATGGGGATGGGAGTGTGGTCAAGAGAGGTACCTACCTGCAATAGTACAGGTCTTTAGAATCATTGACAGTAAGGTTTCTGTTTTTATTTCTTTCAATAGCAATATGCGGGGTAAATGTAATTATAATAATTACGTGTTAACATATATGTTCAACAATGTAGTCTGCGAGCGGTGACATTGACAATCTTGTCGCTAATAAGAACAGCTGACTCTAGTAACCTGAGTTGCAACTTGAGAAAAATAAATCGATTCAAATCTGGTATAAAAGTATAAAATGCTCCACCTCATGAATGTGGTTATTGTAATGCTGAAATCCAAATTGGTATATGAGGATCGATATTCAGCATATAATGGAAGCACCAAAGCCTATCTCCTACGATATTATCCATATTTGCCAAACCAAATTAATTACATATGACCTGTTGTCAATTAAATTGTTTCAACCATTATAACCTCATACGTCAGAGTAAATTTCATAGTAACTCATGATGATCATATACTGTATAATAATTCATATGTTCTCTAACCCTGCCATATCACATTCTTCTTATATAATTTACGGATGGCGCTTGCATGTGGCCCGGTTTTCCGCCCATGTAAGCGTCCACATAATAGACTTAGTTTATTTTTATTTCACGTCTACATGGTAGATGTAGTGCATTTTTACTTTTTTTATTTTTTCTCTTTGTAACGGGAACATGTATTTGGGTCAAAAGCCTGTAAAGTTCTTAAATAAATGCCTATATTATGAACCCATGACCTTTCAATATTAAATACCTATATATAATTTATAATTTCATCTGGATATTTTCTATGATATTCCCAAGTAGGAGCGCGCAGTTTTGTGCTTGCATCCGGGAGATAGTTGGTTCGAACCCCACTGTCGGCAGCCCTGAAAATGATTTTCCGTGGTTTCCCATTGCACACCAGGTAAATGCTGGGGGCAGTAACTCATTTAAGGCCGCGGCCGCTTCCTTCCCATTCCTAGGCCTTTCATATCTCATCGCCACCATAAGACCTATCTATGTCGCTGAGACGTAAAACAAATAGTAATATATATCCGTCACTATAGAATATAATGAAATATAATACGATTTCTTATACATCCAATAGTACAGTATACTCTCTTATGAACATAAAATATTATTTGTTGTTTACCCTCGTATGCGTCTCCAAGAACAAATATCTACGAGTAACCTGATATCAATCCGAGCGTATAAATGGTATTGTTCTCTGATAAATGGCATATTATACAAATAAATAGGTTTACATTTTGTATAAAATACTTAGTTTAGGTATATAATTATTAAGAATTGTCTCATTTAATAAATATAGAAGTGTGGGTGGTGTGTAATTTTATTCTTTCCTTAGACTGAAATGCCGATAATTACTCAATATCCCTCGTGAATGAATGATTTTTCAATAAGATTAAAGGAAATCAGTTACTACGATAATCAAGTACAGGCCTATAAAGTAAATCATGCGGCAATTTGATTCGTTGGCTGAATGGTCAGCGTACTGGCCTTCGGTTCAGAGGGTCCCGGGTTCGATTCCTGGCTGGGTCGGGGATTTTAACCTTACTTGGTTAATTCCAATGGCTTGGGGGCTGGGTGTGTGTGGCGTATTCAACATTAGAAATCAACCTAGGTAGGGCCCTCATCTTCACAGACATGCAGGCCGCCTAATAGGCCGTCTACTATAAAAAGACTTGCACCAGGCCTCTCCGGAAGCCATACGCCATTATTATGAGGCAGTTTGAAGGAAATTGCCGGCAAGAACATCAATAAAGCAAAGCAGCCGATGATAATGAAGTGTAAACTAACGGCGACCATGTTGAGATTCCAAAATCTCGACAATATTCAACAAGAGTAAATATCAATGTCGCCTCCAATCTGTACCGACCAATATGATGACAACATGCACATAAATACTTGGAAATCAACTGGCTTCTTCTGAAATAATTAGACGCTACTACTTTAATTTTCTATGTATTCGTGACTGCAGATTCATCCTAACGTATTGTTAAGTCCAAATCCGATTTATATTAATACAATGAAATATAGGATTAATCATTCTATGCTTTTTAAAGTATGTTGGAGTACCTTTTAAAATGCCAGTCATAAAGGAAACGTCAATGACATGACTATTCCAGCGTACAAGGAATGTACATCATATAGAATTCAAATATCATCTCAAGGCTCACCGAATATGGACTAGGTAGGAAGATGCCCAAAATCAGTTCTCGTTTCTGAAAAACTACACACTTAACTGTTTAAATCCCACTTCAACAATAACTTCGCGTGTATGAAATTCAATCCTGACGAAGAATAAGGTAAACGAAGACTTAATCACGTATCAAAAATTACATCTTGACTGGCATAAGTTTTAAAATGGTTGGAATTACACTCACTAAAGTTGAGTGGGAAATAAATTCGATAGTTTAATAATCACACGTAAATTCACAACATAGCTAGATTCATAACCATCACATTGTGCAAGTGTTCCATAATTATATATCAAGAAATGTCAACTATAACCGTATTTTCCGCCAGCAAATTCATATAACATCTAAGCACATTTCGCATTTTAAGCACATCAGCACATTCGTAAGTTTAAACACTCAGCCACTCATTAAATATCTCATTTATCCCGGTGATTTGGTCATTAAGGAGGGGCAGATAGTAGTAGTAGTAGTAGTAGTAGTAGTAAGTGCGGCCAGTGTCCAGTATTCGGGAGATAGTAGGTTCGAACCCCACTGTCGGCAGCCCTGAAAATGGTTTTCCGTGGTTTCCCATTTTCACACCAGGCAAATGCTGGGGCTGTACTGTACCTTAATTAAGGCCACGGCCGCTTCCTTCCCAATCCTAGCCCTTCCCTGTCCCGTCGTCGCCATAAGACCTATCTGTGTCGGTGCGACGTAAAGCAACTAGCAAAAAAGTAGTACTAGTAGTAGTAGTAGTAGTAGTAGTAGTAGTAGTAGTAGTAGTAGTAGTAAACGAGGTCTTTCGTTGTCAGCTTACGTGCATTTTACTTAGTTAAAGATGTGTTGAGATACTCGTAGAACGTCTTATTGGTTGAAATGCATCACTCGTAACAGTTCATTGATTCGGGACCTTACTTCGAGAATGTTCCAATGTAGTACGCGCAAGCACAATACTGGCCTTAATATTTCCCAGTCTGGGTCACGTCCTCTTTCTCCCCTCGAGTAGAATGGCACGACCAAAGAAAAGATTGTCGCTGCACTCGCCTAGCGAACCAATTATAGTCCTTGCTCAAGTCGATGTTATTTCGTAAGTAGTCTTGTATTCATAGCTACGGTAACCATGGTTGATTAATCCCGTATGCAGTGTAATTGAAGTATAATTCTCATACGACTTGATATTTTAAGGACTGGTCAGTTTAGAGCATAATGGGAAAATGCGTGGTGGTGATAATTAATTGACATCGTCACTACCTTTTTAACGAGAAGACTGTGGTTTAAATTCTAATGACTGCTTATGGGGATGTTTGAAACGGAAAGGTATGTTCCTTTAGCTCGGAATTTACATAAAACATATGATCACAATATGAAGTCATATTAGAACTATACGACTGAATGCTTGCTGTGGAGGAAATAAATTGCATTGCGTGATTCAAGAAAAGCCTACGGCAACTATCGCTGGCAGCAACGTGTGGCAGATTATTTCTATGACTTTCTATCAAAGGCGCCGGGCTGAGTGGTTCAGACGGTTGAGGCGCTGGCCTTCTGAACCCAGCGTGGCAGTTTCGATCCTGGCTCAGTCCGGTTATTTCAAGGTGCTCAAATACGTCAGCCTCGTGTCGGTAGATTTACTGGCACGTAAACGAACTCCTGATGGACTTAATTCCAGCACCTCGGCGTCTCCGAAAACCATCAAAGTAGTTACTGGGACATAAAACAAATATTATTATTATTATTATTATTATTATTATTATTATTATTATCTTCTTAATTCGTTTACCCTCCAGGGTCGGTTTTTCCCTCGGACTCAGAGAGGGATCCCACCTCTACCACCTCAAGGGCAGTGTCCTGGAGCTTTGGTCGGGGTATACAACTGGGGAGGATGACCAGTCCCTAACTCAGGTGGCCTCATCTGCTATGCTGAACAGGGACCCTGCGGGGGGATGGGACGATTGGAAGGGATAGACAAGAAAGAGGGAAGGAAGCGGCCGTAGCCTTAGGTTAGGTATCATCCCGGCATTTGCCTGGAGGAGAAGTGGGAAATCACGAAATAACACTTTCAGGATGGCTGAGGTGGGAGTCGAACCCACCTCAACTCAGTTGACCTCCCGAGGCTGAGTGGACCACGTTCCAGCCCTCATGCCTCTTTTCAAATTTCGTGGAAGAGCCGGGAATCGAACCGGTGCCTCCGGGGGTGGCAGCTAATCACACTAACCACTACACCAAAGTGGCGGACATTATTATTATTATTATTATTATTATTATTATTATTATTATTATTATTATTATTATTATTATTATTATTATTATTATTATTATTATCTATCAAAGGAGTAAAGGAACTATTTGCACCGGGCGAAAATTAAATGCGAGGAAATAGAAATTATTGTTGCATCTCTACAGGAGCAACATCTACATTGATTGGTTATGTAATATAGTTGGTTAGTCGCTAACTTCCTATGCTGAAATTGCTGGATGATATTTTCGCGGACTTAACACTAACTCTAAGTCGAATCTTGGCCAATACAGATTTGAATTTTGAAAGTAATTGTCATGCCCATGTAGTTTGGATTCCAGGTAAAACTGGAGACATCATGGCAACGATCAGGATTTCAATAAAATCACGTAAAACAACAAATTTGTTTGCTTGGTTGGAGGATCGAATTTCCGCGAAGTCAGCTGGCATTTAACTGTGCACAAATGCGAAAGATCCATAAATTTTGATTTACCGGCACTTTTAAGAAGCTCTTTTCTGGAAACATTCAGTTATTCCAGTGACTCTTTAAAATTTTTCAAAAGTGAAGGAACTTTAAATGCCTCACAATATATTATTATAATTACTATTGTTATTATTAATATTATTGGGGACATGATAGCCGAGTGGCATATTCCCTGGCTTCTCAGCAAGAGGGCTGCATTTGTTATCCTGGCCTACACGTACGGTATTTTTGAAATTAAATAAAATGGTCGTACGATTCAGGCACTTTGTAAAGAGTGAGTTCCCATGGCTATGAACACGATATCAACAGTCACGTAAAATGAAACGTTAAGAATACATTGCACTTTGATAATTATCCTACACATCCTGATTTAGGATAGCTACTCTTGTCTGGGAATTAATATATTATCTTACCAGAGACATGGTTCAAGCGCACCATGAATTATTTAAATTGTTGTATGAGGATTACAGTACAGTGTTTCTATATGTACAGTGTGGCCAACGTGTGCTTCATTCTAATTGGCTCAACCATGTTTTAGCCAAATGTCCCGTCAGCGGATTTAAACATATGTGTTCCCTACCGGGTAAGATCACTCTTTATGCGATTTCAGCGAAGTACAGGCTACCTGTTTCGACTGTAATACTACCGAAAAATGATTTTATTAAACACGGGGATTATTTAATATTATTAGTTTCGAAATGTGTGTGAATTTGCGTATTTCTCATGTTTGATATTTGAAGAAAATTACGCCAGGTTGTTGTACTTATGGATGCAGAAACAGAACAGGAAAGGGTTTTAAAATGAAATTGGACAGTTGCTGTTTTTTTCAGCTCTGAAAGAAGCACGTTATAAGACGCTCCCAGCGGCGGGTAGAGTTGTCTCATGCATTAAATTGGTAACAGTAATATCAAAATGGGTTAGTAATTTTATGGAAGGCAAGGCAGTACATACCAGATTTCTCCGTTAATATTCGCCGTATCGAAAGCCTGTATATAACGAAAGTTTTTTGGAACATAATTTCCGATCTTTCATGTTTCGTGCGATTTTAGTGTGTAAGGAATAATAACAGATTTTCACGATTATATTATTCTCAAATTCTCTACTATCACCGAAAATATCTATTTTATCTAAGACATGTACATAACAAAAGTTACAGGAAAGGTCACTCCCGATCATTTATGTCTCATTCATTTTCACCGTTTGAGATATCACGATTGATATAACGGTTGAGTCAACCGCGCCTGACGTTTCTGCTTTTAGGCATCCCAACGAACGTCTGTGCGGTGATAGTCGATTTTCCTTTGCCGTATACCAAGCTGCAGTCGCCTTTAAAGCCTTACTGCGTCATAACTGCACGAATTTTGCAAAAACATTTATATGACAGGTATTTACACAATACATCAAACTGTCATACGGTTATGTAAAATGTACGTGCCAATTATAACGTTTCGATAGGTTATGAAATTATCGCTAAAAGCGATGGTATGCTAATAGAAAACGTGTGTTTTTGTGAAGCGGGACGTAGTTTTACACCAAGTAAGCTTTCTAATAAACTGTAGGCACCAGTCACCGTGGTGTAGTGTACTGACGACAGACGTGTTGAGGTATGTTCGAATCTAACGACCGATAACTTTTTTTCACATTTTATACTTTGAGGATCAAACAAAGGGCCGTTCGTGCCACATTTGACCAATAGCATGCATGTTGAATGTATAGTGTCCTGACACTTGGTGTAGCCTAGCACTCCTGCCAATTTTTTCACTATGTATTCATCAGGTGAGTATGTTGACATGTTCTTCATCTACGGTGAAGGAAGACAGAACGCACAGGAAGCACAGCGCCTGTACCAGGGAAGATTTCTTCACAGACAACAACCAATTGCAAATAAGTTTAGGAGGGAGGAGCGACGTTTGCGTATAACTTCGTCACTTTACCGAACAGGTCCTGTTAGAGAGGCACCAGTTACGTCTGGTGAAACTGCTGAGATGGTTTTGGGCAATTTCCGAGAGAATCCTCACACGAGTATCCGGGCAGAATGACAACAGGCCAACATCAACCAGTCGTACGTTGTAAGCATATTGCATTCCAGTTTTTTCATCCATATCACATGCAACTAGATCAAGAACACCACTGACGAGATTTCGAAACTCGTGTTAATTTCTGTGCGTGGATACTGATGCAAGTGGCAAAAGATCCAGCGTTTGTATCTCACGTTATATTTTCGGACGAGGCACGATTTCATAATAATGGCTCTGTGAATCTTGTGCCACACCCACCCTCAGTCAGACATAAATACATACACAACGAGGAGAATAGAAGAGGAAACTACACGTGAATCGCGACCAAGAAGGGCGTATAACTCTGCCCTGAACTGGAAATGTTATTCACCTAAATCAGTACCAGCTTAAACTAACACTACTTTGAGTCAAAATCCAAATAAGTGATAAATGAATGTTTATTGAAAAGCAACGTTAATTAAAGAATTAATTGAGAAAGAAAATATAAGATTATAATTGGGTAATACATACGTATATGGGTTAGCCCGAATGACAATCATTCATGATATCCTGAACTCATCAATACACACATGCACAGTTGCATAATTACGCAAGGGATCTTAGCATTTTACTCATGACGACCTCGCATACAACATTTGCGAAGAGAATAGCTTTAGGCTAGGCCTTAAATTGATTGCTCCCATTTATTGAGGGCCAATACTTAATTACAAGTCGGGAGTACCTTATTCATTTCACCCTTACTTCACTTCTTATATTTTTTAATAACATTCCTTTTTTTTATTTTATTAAACAATACCATGATCTCTTTTCATTAGATTCCCACACACCAAGGAGCACACAAAAAGGCTCGACCCAAGAAAAAGATAAACCCAAGCGGGCAAAGAGAAAAAGATACATTGGGGAAAAGAACGGAAAATAAATGAATCAGATTAACAGGAGCCAGCGTGCGGCCAAGAAGGAAATAAATCAAAATGGCAGCGTCCAGATCAAAAACGATCGGGATGCGCACCAAATAAGGAGAAGAGAGAAAATGGGCGATAATGAACAAATAAAAATAAATTCAATAGACCGATACTTCGACTTAATACTCGGCTCATTCAATTATTCATTCATTGAACCACACGAACAAAACGCCTCAAAGGCAAATGACAGTGGCCACTGATGCAAACAGGCAAATCCGGCCAACTCGCAGAGTGCAACACAACCAAAAGTTAATAAGGACAAACGTCATTAGCGGCCAAATAGTTCCATTCACCGCCAACTTCAGCGGCACACACGTAGATCACCCTCAAATATCGCTGTGTACTGCCAGAATAAATCTTCCGAACGACACACGAACCATACTTCCAACCGAGGGCAAAGGCGCTTCATTGAGAAGCCCATTATAATAGACAGAGGCTCAGATTTAGTTGCACTACATTTATATCAACAACACACAAACACATACAATCCAATCCCCGAGTATCAAGACGAGTTTTCCGCCACCCGAAATAAAAATAAAAGTAAAGGAAGAATGATCATACACAAGAGATGCAAATTCAAACGGGTATATTACCCTGAATATCAATCTTCAGAACAAGTTAATCGTGCAGTGATTTAGCACGGTTATAAATCTAAAATACATCCATTAGAACATTGCTTCTGTGTGTGAGGGCTCCATATTATTATTCTTCTCCATCAGCAGAACAAAAATATATCAAGGAGAAGATAATTAAAAGACCTAGTCGAAACAAGATCATCAATGCTCTTGACAGAGTGGGCTACCCTCTATCGATTAAATCCAGAAACACATATAGTAACAGTTACATACCTATTCAGTGAAACATTGGTAAGACATTTTGGAAACCATGCTTGACCAGCATGTTTCATCATCACACCCGTGCGTCTTTAAAATGTGTCCGACCTTGACGGAGGGTCAAAGGGACACATTTTAAAGTGACGTGTAAAGCTTATTATAAGAATAGATACACGAAGAAGTGTACATATATATATATATATATATATATATATATATAGTGCGCACTATATAACTAAAATTAACTAACCTAATTACTAACCGAATTAATCAGAGTAACAACAAATAACACTGATCATCACCAACAGCCACAAGGGAGCCTAAATTCGCGGATTACACATTGCTTTAAAGTTCAGTACGTTAAAAAGAAGGAAAGGCGCTGAATTTAATCAGTCTTTTTCCTATCATTAATATGACACTTTCATGAATCGGTTGCAGGCAGGTAAAGGATAACAGTAGTCATGCAATGTTCGTGTCCTATCAATAGGTCTGTTGTTTATTTTATATTATCCTTGTCCTTCGATACTGAAATATCCTTTGACACTTCTTTTCTATCCCTCTCTTTGATTTTTTCCCTGAAAAGAAAAAGTCTTTAGAACAACGAGTCGAAGAGTGATAAATTAATCAAATCATGTTACCACCAGGTACTAATAGCTACTAGATCAATTATTTCTGGCCCCGTGAATGGTAGGGCTTCAAGAGACTCACGTGAGCTCTGGATACCCTCTTATTTCTTTCATCCCCCAACAACACGGTAACAGGTCCCAAGAATTTCACAATACGGTTGGGACCAGACCATTTTAGGCAGAGTTTCGCTCCAATTTGGTCTGCAGCCGAGCTTGTCGGGAACCTTTTAATCATTACTAAGTCTCCAACCTTTCGGGTGACTTCTTTCCTTCCCTTGTTGAACCTTTTGTCTACACGATCTCTGGCTTTGATCAGTTGCTCGACCACTTCCTTCCATTTTTCTTCGACGCTCTTGGTCCTTAACGGTTCGGACAAATATCCAAAATTCCATTTTAATTGTGATGGGTCAGCAAAATTCCTGCCCAAGAACAACTCCGCCGGTGTGTGCCGATGCGACTCGTGTTGAGCACTGTTGAAAGCTAGAACAAAGAAATTTAAGTTTTCGTCCCAACTGCGCTGATCAGCGCTGTGGAACGCGGTAAGACAGGCCTAAAGATTACGATGAAACCTTCCTACATGAGACGGTTTAGGGCAGTGAGGGCTGAGAAATATCTGGTCCCCTCCCCACCCAAAACACAATTGACGAAAGTTACTACCGCTGAAAGTGGATGCATTGTCAGTTACCAACATTTTTTTGGGGGGGGGGGGGCTATAAATTGCAAAGATGTGACGAGACAAGAACTGAACGGCGTTATTAGAGTTGATTTTGCGCACTGGGAACAACCAGACGAATTTTGAGAAACCATCAATGACAGATAGGATTCCTACGTTGCCTTTACGGGACTTGACGAGAGGACCAAAATAATCTACGAATAACCTTTCTCCGGGGTACGTTGCCACATCAGCGGAATGCAACCCAACTTGAGATGATTTAGCAGGCTTAGACCGTTGACACACGTCGCAGCTTTTCACGTAGTCGAGCAATTATTTTTTCATATTTGGCCAGCAGAAGTCACGAGAAACGCGATGTAATGTCTTGTACTGACCCAAATGAGCCCCTAAACAAGAGTCATGATAATAATGTAATACCACGCGTCTTATCTTATCTGGAATGTAAATCTTGTCCTTCCCCCTTTTACCACGCACGTAGCGAACGATAAATGGGACACGGCGTTGGCGAATGGCCCACTTCGTACCGTGATTTCTCAGCCGACAGTCATTGTAGAACGTGTTGTCGTGTGCCACACGACACGTGTATAGCTAAGAATGCCAGGCCGCCGTCAACGGAGGCATTTCCAGCAGACAGACGACTTTACGAGGGGTATGGTGATCGGGCTGAGAAGGGCAGGTTGGTCGCTTCGTCAAATCGCAGCCGATACCCATAGGGATGTGTCCACGGTGCAGCGCCTGTGGCGAAGATGGTTGGCGCAGGGACATGTGGCACGTGCGAGGGGTCCAGGCGCAGCCCGAGTGACGTCAGCACGCGAGGATCGGCGCATCCGCCGCCAAGCGGTGGCAGCCCCGCACGCCACGTCAACCGCCATTCTTCAGCATGTGCAAGACACCCTGGCTGTTCCAATATCGACCAGAACAATTTCCCGTCGATTGGTTGAAGGAGGCCTGCACTCCCGGCGTCCGCTCAGAAGACTACCATTGACTCCACAGCATAGACGTGCACGCCTGGCATGGTGCCGGGCTAGAGCGACTTGGATGAGGGAATGGCGGAACGTCGTGTTCTCCGATGAGTCACGCTTCTGTTCTGTCAGTGATAGTCACCGCAGACGAGTGTGGCGTCGGCGTGGATAAAGGTCATATCCGGCAGTGGCTGTGGAGCGCCCTACCGCTAGACAACGCGGCATCATGGTTTGGGGCGCTTTTGCGTATGATTCCACGTCACCTCTAGTGCGTATTCAAGGCACGTTAAATGCCCACCGCTACGTGCAGCATGTGCTGCGGCCGGTGGCACTCCCGTACCTTCAGGGGCTGCCCAATGCTCTGTTTCAGCAGGATAATGCCCGCCCACACACTGCTCGCATCTCCCAACAGGCTCTACGAGGTGTACAGATGCTTCCGTGGCCAGCGTACTCTCCGGATCTCTCACCAATCGAACACGTGTGGGATCTCATTGGACGCCGTTTGCAAACTCTGCCCCAGCCTCGTACGGACGACCAACTGTGGCAAATGGTTGACAGAGAATGGAGAACCATCCCTCAGGACACCATCCGCACTCTTATTGACTCTGTACCTCGAAGTGTTTCTGCGTGCATCGCCGCTCGCGGTGGTCCTACATCCTACTCAGTCGATGCCGTGCGCATTGTGTAACCTGCATATCGGTTTGAAATAAACATCAATTATTCTTCCGTGCCGACTCTGTTTTTTCCCCAACTTTCATCCCTTTCGAACCACTCCTCCTTGGTGTTGCATTTGCTCTGTCAGTCAGTGTATCATGAAGTGACCTATCAGAAACACTTTTCATCAGCTTTTGACACTCGTCATCAGTATTCTGGTGCTCTAAAATATCAGAGAATGACCAAGGATATTTCTGCAAAATATTTACACATCCAACACTATCAGATCTACGGCATTTCTCCGCGTCCTCGGCTTCACTCATGTTTATTTCGTCAAACATACGTGACAGACAGTCAGCCACGACATTTTCCTTTCCGCGAACATGTACAACGATGAACTTATACGCAGACAGTCGAAGAATCCACCTGGCTGTTCTTCCAAGTCGCTTGACGTTGGCACTCATCCACGACAGGGCCTGATTATCAGTGTGGACAAAGAAGTGACGGTGTTCGAGATAAGTTCTAAATTTTTCTACACCCAACACGACAGCCAAACATTATTTTTCGTAAATGGAGTAACGGAACTCGGCCCCGTGTAGTAACTTGCTAAAATATGCGATCGGGACTAGTTTTCCGTCCTCATCGGTTTGGTTTAGCACAGCGGAAATCGCAGTTTCACTGGAATCACATTGGAGAACGAAGTCGCGGGAGAAATCGTGGCTGTGGAGAACAGGGGCTCGACTAAGGGCATCTTTCAGCTGATTGAAGGCAAGGGTCTGGGCTTCACCCCAGGCGAAGCGACAATTCTTCCTTTTTAGAAGATTCAAAGGGGCAAAAATTTGAGAAAAGTTCTCGATGAACCGACTGTAAAAACCCACCATATCCAAGGACCTTCTCACGCCACGGACGTTCTTGGGCTGAGGAAACTCTTTAATACATTTAACCCTCTCGGGGTTTACAGCTCTACCGGAATCCGAGATGACATGCCCCAAGATATTCAATCGTTTGGAACAGAGATAAACCTTTTTGGGGTTGATAGTGAACCCGTGTTTGCGCAGACGACTAAGTACCTCACGTAGGTGAGCCAGGTGTTCGTCAAAGCTTGCAGAGTATATGAGGAGGTCATCCAGAAAATTAAATACCTAGGAGAACTTTAGATCGCCGAAGATCGAATCCATGACCCAGTTAAGCGCTTGTCCCCCGATCGAGATACCCATGGGTACTATGGGTACTTTATTGAAATGAAAGAGACCAAAAGGAGTGACAAAGGCTGTACAAGGACGACTTTCGGGGTCCAAAGGAATCTGGTAATACGCCGAGTTAAAGTCGTTGACAGTGAAAAATCTAGCGCCATGAAAATGCTGAAAGGCGCTTTAGATGGTGGGCAATGGGAAGCTGTCAAACGCAATGTTTCTGTTCACATTACGGTAATCAATGATAAACCTAAATCTCCCGTCTTTTTAGGGATTAGGAAGGCGGGGCTGCCATAAGGTGACTTGGATGGAGTGATGACCTTTTTTTCTAAAAGTTCGTTTACGCATTCTCTCATGGCGGACAACTTCGGAGGTGAACACCCGAAAGGAGGAGATCTAACAGGGGTTTTATCTTTGAGCTCAATTGAATAGGAAAAGTTTTTCGCACAACCCAACTCAGGTGTTAAAACATCTGAAAATTCCTCCATCAGACTGTTTAGCATCAGATTCTGCCCGTCGGTAAGGTCACACGACGCACTTGGAGTCACAAGAGTAGAAAGAGGACACACAATATTACGCAGAAAGGGGGTTTCGAAAGGATAATTAACGTCAGACCGGAAACGGAAGGCGAAACTTCGAGTAATGAAATCAATGGATAGACCCGTCGCTTCCATAAAGTCAGTCCCTAAAATGATCGTGACAGACAGATCTGTAACAACATAAAATTTCCAATTCCACGAAAGATTATGAATTTTGATGTGGCACACGACGCGGCCCACCGGACACACTTGACGGCCTTCAGCAGACATAAATTATCTATCTTCCCGCAATCCGAGAGATACTTTAAATGCATGGAAGACACAAGGCTCAGATTCAAGAAGGAAACGCTGGAACCGGTATCCAGCAGGGCGTATAGCGTGTGCGATCCCATAAAAACTTTGGCCCAGGGTGTCGACGAAGGAAGGCCCCAGATCCGCCGCCAACGAAGGGCCATTACGCCGGCGCCCGTTCAGTTTCCCTGCCCGGAACTACATCTAGGACATACACGCGCAGTGACACCAACGAGGCCACATTTTGAACACTTCAGTCGGGATTTTGACCAACAATTTTTAGAAATATGTCCCGCCTTACCGCAATTCCAGCACTTTCTTGTAGCGGAACCACGTTCAACAGGCGAGTCGGAGGGTTGGATGGCGTTTATACAGCGTCGAGCTGGAGACACAAAGCTGGTCCTTCGCTCGGGACTACTCGAGGGGCGCGACGGCGAAGGGGGGTATCAAAGGGTACTGACTTGACGGACGTGCGGCAGGCGACGTCGGGGAAAGAGCATTCGGACGGAGTCGGAGGGGGACGATATTGTTTGACATACGATCGATTCAAACTTGCGACCCAAGTTAATAACATCATCGACGGTCTGAACCTGGGATCTCTTAATGAATACTTTGTATTGAGGGGACAGGTTTCGGTAAAACTGGTCGAATATTTCACACTCAGGAACCTTCACACCCAGTCGGTTATACAGGGTCAAAATACCAGTTGCATAGTCGTCAACACCTTCCCCAACGCCTTGGGTTCTTCTAAAGATCTCTTGTTTCAGGCAATAGTCCATGTCGGACAATCCGAAAAGTTTTTTAATGCGATCAGCGAAATCCTCCCATGACCGGACGTTTGCTTTAACCAACCTAAACCACCTCAACGCCGGCCCTTCGAGCATCCCCGGAATTACAGGAACGAAAAGGTTAAGGGGTATCGAGCTGCATTCAGCGATATCCTCGACTCTCTCGAGAAATTCAATTACATTAGAATTGTCCCCTTCCCCAGAAAAATTGAGCTTCCATTTCCTAACTATATCGAAAACGGGGTTAATATGAGGACTACGTTCACTACTGGGTCCATAAAAGGGGGAAACCAAACCGACACGATTCTCATCCAGGGCACAATTTCTGTCAACAACAGCATTGTTATTTAATAAGCACATATTACTCTCACTACCTGATAGGGCAGAATCACTATCCCGATTAATACGTTCACGCCTATCTCTTTCGACATCGGAGACCTCTCCAGCAAATACATCACTCTCACCACTCATGTCAACAACTTTATCACTTTCCATGTCTCAACCAAGGTTTCGTCAGCAATGAAAAACCCACACATACACAATGGTCATCGAAAGAGTTAATTAATAAACGACACACAAGATCAGAATTAATATAACAAGTTTCAATAGGTTAAATCGAAAAGAAGTAATGGTTTTTCTTAACGTATCCGAAACAGAATACCATTCCCAGTTCTATCCCACCCGTGCTTTTTCCAGATGAGATATCCTGATCGAGAACGTCTCTGCTGCCATTAACTGTGCCACACCCACCCTCAATCTATATATATAAAACTAGCAAGATACCCGTGCTTCGCTACGGTATTATACTGAAATTTATAATTGAATGCTTTTTGTTTTAGATATATAATCCGCCGAAATTCGCGAACTGACTCGTTTTCTGCGAGAATCCACCAAAATTCCCGATCTGACTGGTTTTCTATTATTTCACGGCACGTTTCCTCCCATTTTTCAATCTTCCTTTCCAGCAATCGATTTCGTACTTCCCGGGCTAGGCTCAGATATTCCTCCCGGTCAGTTGGGTCCGTAAATCTTTGCCATCTTTTCCTATAATATTTTTAATATGGATAAAATCCTTCAGGAGATCCGTCGTGGTGTCATATTGGGTGCCTTGGCGGCACTGAACCCGCGGCCGGACTGCATTCTTAGTCATTACCCGTCCAGGAGCCGTTTCCAGCGCAGTCCGCACATTTGACGACGGTCCGGAATATTATTATTATTATTATTATTATTATTATTATTATTATTATTATTATTACTATTATGTGTTGCTGGAATGGCTGATGACAGGGAAAACCGGCGTATCCGGAGAAAAACCTGTCCCACTCCCGTTTTACCCAGCACAAATGCCACATGGAGAGACCGGGATTTGAACCACGGAACCCAGCTGTGAGAGGCCGGCGCGCTGCCGCCTGAGCAACGGAGGATCCTTATAAGTACATTAATAACAGTAAAATCAATTGGATACACCTCCTTCTACACTCAACCGCCGTTAAGTTTATTTACCGCCACCCCCCCCCCCAAAAAAAAATATTAAAATAATGCTTGTTTCTTTATGTTTAAGGGAGATTCCAAACACGAATGTTCACGTCTATTACCTTCAGTTTTGAGATATAAGTATCCCCATAAAAATAATTTACTTTTTTCACTTCATTTCACAATACTCCCCCCCCCCCCGAAGTGACTTTTCCCCTCAAAAAATACTTGTTTCTTTAATAGTAAAGGATCTTCTAAATACCAATTATCACGACTCTAACTTCTTCAGAGTTTTTGATTTATGTGTCCTCATGAAAGGAATTCAACTCCTTTACACTCCCGCACTCCAAGATGGTTTCCCCACCAAATGCGTTTTTCTTTGTTTTTAAAGGAGATCCAAATACGAATTGTCACGTCTGTAACAACGTTATATTTATTAGATGTATGTATTCTAATAGAATTAAGTCAATTAATTTTTCAATTCTTTCACACGCCCCCCCCCCCCCCGCCTTCAAGGGATTTTCCGAGAATACGTGTTTCTTTACTTTTAAAGCAGATTGTAAATATCAAATTTCACGTCTGTAATATCTTCATTTTTGAGATATCAGTAGGCTAATTAAAAGAATTCAACACCATTTTCAGTCACTTTTACCCCCCCCTTCCACCCAAGTGGTATTTCCGGAAACTAAAAATACACGTTTCTTTATGTTTAATAGAGATAAAAAATACCATTTTTTACTTCTGTAACATGTTAAGTTTTTTTAGATATACTGTAAAAATTCTCATTTTAAAATTTCACCCCTTTTGAGTTCCCCTTAAGCGGAGTTTCCAAAAACAAATCACCTATGTTTCTTTACATTTACAGGAGATTCCAAACACTCAGTTTTTACGTCTGTAACATTTTACGTTTCCAAGATATTCTGTGGATATAGTCTTTCAAAAAATTCACCCCAAATTGTCACTCCTCTTTAACCGCCATTAATTGGATTTTCCAAAAACTAAAAAAATACGTGTTTCTTTATTTTTAAAGGAGATCCCAAACACCAATTTTCAGGTCTGTAATATCTTTCGTTTCTGAGATATATGTATCCTCATTAAAGGTATTCAACCCATTTTTCACCCTTTTACACCCCTCCTATTAGGATTTACAGGAAACAAAAAATACATGTTCCTTTATTTTTAGAGGAGATTCGAACTACCAATTTTTACATCTGTAAATTTTAAAGTTTTAAGTTGTAGACACACTCATTTTAAAAAATTCACCCCCCCCCTTTTCACCCTCCAATATTTGGATTCTCCAAAAACGAAAAAATACGTGTTTCTTTACTTTTAAAGAAGATCCAAAATACCAATTTTCAGGTCTGTAATATCTTCAGGTTCTGAAATATAAGTAGACTCATGAAATGCATTCGACCCCTTTTCACCCCTTTTCACTCCTCCTATTGCGATTTTCCGGAAACAAAAAAATACGTGTTTCTTTATTTTTAATGAAGATTCTAAATACCAATTTTTACATCTGCAAACTTTAAAAGTTTGGAGATATAGAATCACTCATTTTAAAAATCGCCCCCCATTTTCACCCTCCCATTAATTGGATTTTCCAAAAACAAAAAAATACGTGTTTCTTTATTTTTAAAAGAGATCAAATGTACCAATTTTCAGGTCTGTAATATCTTCAGGTTCTGAAATATAAGTAGACTCATGAAATGCATTGGACCCTTTTTTCACCCCTTTTCACTCCTCCTAATGCGATTTTCCGAAAACAAAAAAATACGTATTTCTTTATTTTTAATGAAGATTCTAAATACCAATTTTTACATCTGCAAACTTTAAAAGTTTGGAGATATAGAATCACCCATTTTAAAAATCCCCCCCCATTTTCACCCTCCCATTAATTGGATTTTCCAAAAACAAAAAATACGTGTTTCTTTATTTTTAAAAGAGATCAAATGTACCAATTTTCAGGTCTGTAATATCTTCACTTTCTGAGATATAAGCACCGGTATCCTGATTAAAGGCATTCAACCCATTTTCCCCCATTTTCACCCTTTTCACCCCTTCTATTGGGATTTTCTGAAAACCAAAAAATACGTGTTTCCTTAATTTTAAAGAAGTTTCTAAATACCAATTTTTACATCTGTAAACTTTTAAAGTTTTGAGATATGGATACACTCATTTTAAAATTTCACCCCACTTTTCACCCCCTTAGCGACGGAATATCCAAAAATCATCTCTTAGCGAGCACCTACATCTTAATATGAATATATCCCCAAAAATTTAATTTCTTTATGTCCAGTAGTTTTGGCTCGGCGATGATGAATCAGTCAGTCAGTCAGTCAGTCAGTCAGTCAGTCAGTCAGTCAGGACAAGTTATTTTATATATATAGATAGCTTGTCCTGACTGACTGACTGACTGATTCATCATCGCCGAGCCAAAACTACTGGACATAATGAAATGAAATTTTGGAGATACATTCATATTAAGATGTAGGTGCTCGCTAAGAGAGGATATCTGGATATTCCGTTGCTAAGGGGGTGAAAAGGGGGGTGAAATTTTAAAATGAGTGTATCTATATCTCAAAACTTTAAAAGTTACCAAATGTAAAAATTGGTATTTAGAGTCTTCCTTCAAAATAAGGAAACACGTATTTTTTGGTTTTCAGAAAATCCAAATAGGACGGGTGAAAAAGGGTGAAAAAGGGGTTGAATGCCTTTAATCAGGATTCCGATACTTATATCTCAGAAACTGTAGATATTACAGACCTGAAAATTGGTACTTTGATCTCTATTAAAAATAAAGAAACACGCATCTTTTTTGTTTTTGGAAAATCCAAATAATGGGAGGGAGAAAAGGGGGGTGAATTTTTAAAATGAGTGTTTCTATATCTCAAAACTTTGAAAGTTTACAGATGTAAAAATTGGTATTTAGAATCTTCATTAAGAATAAACAAACACGTATTTTTGTTTTCGGAAAATCCCAATAGGAGTGGTGGAAAGGGGTGAAAAAGGGGTTGAATGCATTTAATGAGGATACTTATATCTCAGAAACTGAAGATATTATAAACCTGAAAATTGGAGTTTTGGATCCCCTTTAAAAATGAAGAAACACGAATTTTTTTGTTTTTGGAAAATCCAATTAATCGGGGGGTGAAAAGGGTGCGAATTTTTCAAATGAGTTGTTCTATATCTCAAAACTTTGAAAGTTTACAGATGTAAAAATTGGTATTTAGAATCATCATTAAAAATAAAGAAACACGTATTTTTTTGTTTTCAGAAAATACCGATAGGACGGGTATAAAAGGGTGAAAAAGGAGTTGAATGCCTTTAATCATGATACCGGTACTTATATCTCAGAAACTGTAGATATTACAGATCTGGAAATTGGTACTTTTGATCTCTTTTAAAAATAAAGAAACACTTTTTTTTGTTTCTGGAAAATCCAATTAATGGGAGGGGGAAAAGGGGGTGAATTTTTAAAATGAGTGTATCTCTATTTCAAAACTTTAAAAGTTTGCACATGTACAAATTGATATTTAGAATCTCCTTTAAAAATAAAGGAACACGTATTTTTTGTTTTCTGAAAATCCGAATAGGAGGGGTGTAAATGGGTGAATAATGGGTTGAATGCCTTTAATGAGGATACATATATCTCAGAAACTGAAGATATTACAGAACTGAAAATTTGTACATGGGATCTCCTTTGAAAATTAAGAAACAGGTATTTTTTTTGGAAATTCCAATTAATGGCAGTTAAACAGGAGTGGTTTTTTTGAAAGACTATATCTACAGAATATCTGAGAAATATAGAATGATACAGACGTAAAAAGTGGTATTTGGAATCTCCTGTAAATGTAAAGAAACATAGGTGATTTGTTTTAGGGAACTCCTCTTAAGGGGAACTAAAAAGGGGGTGAAATTTTAAAATGAGAATTTATACAGTATATCTAAAAAAACCTGAACATGTTACAGAAGTGAAAAATGGTATTTTTTATCTCTATTAAAAATAAAGGAACGTGTATTTTTAGTTTTCAGAAATACCCCTTGGGTGGAGGGATGGGGTAAAGCGACTGA
Source organism: Anabrus simplex (assembly GCF_040414725.1). Classification (NCBI taxonomy): domain Eukaryota; kingdom Metazoa; phylum Arthropoda; class Insecta; order Orthoptera; family Tettigoniidae; genus Anabrus; species Anabrus simplex. The sequence continues at coordinate 924,307,335 of NC_090266.1, read as the reverse complement.
AAAGGGTATTGAATTCTTTTAATTTGGCTACTGTTATCTCAAAAATGAAGATGTTACAGACGTGATTTTTGATATTTGGAATCTTCTTTAAAAGTAAAGAAACACATTTTCTCGGAAAATCCAATGAAGTGGGTGGGGGGTGGGGGTGGAGGTGAAAGAATTGAAAAGTTAATTAACTTAATTGTATGAGAATACTTACATCTATTAAAAACTAAAGTTGTTAGGGCATACAGACATGAAAATTGGTATTTGGATCTCCTCTAAAACAAAGAAAAACGCGTTTTGGGGGGAAACCATCTTGGGGGGCGGGAGTGAAAAGGAGTTGAATTTCTTTCATGAGGACACATAAATCAAAAACTGAAGAAGTTAGAGTCGTGATAACTGGTATTTAGAAGATTCCTTACTATTAAAGAAACAAGTATTTTTTGCCGGAAAATTCCCTTATGGGTGGGGGGGGGGGGTGTGTTAGAGGAGTGTGAAAGGAAGTGAAATAAAGTGAATTATTTTAATCTTAAAACTGAAGGTAATAGACGTGAACATTAGTGTTTGGAATCTCCTTTAACATAAAGAAACACGCCATCTTTTAGTCTTTTTTTCTGGGGGGAGGGTTGGCTAAATAAACTTAACGGCGGTGGGGTGTAAAATGAGGTGAGACTAATTGATTTTACTGTTCATAATGTATTTATAAGGTGCCTCCATTGCTCAGGCGGCAGCGCGCCGGCCTCTCACAGCTGGGTTCCGTGGTTCAAATCCCGGTCCTCCATGTGACATTCGTGCTGGACAAAACAAAGGCGGGACAGATTTTTCTCCGGATACTCCGTTTTTCCCTGTCATCATTCACTCCAACAACACTGTCCAATATAATTTCATTTCATTTGCCATCCATTAATCATTGCCCCAGAGGAGTGCGACAGGTTTCGGCTGCCGGCACAATTCCTATTTTCGCCGCTGTATGGGGGCTTTATTCATTCCATTGCTGACCCTGTCGAATGACTGGAAACAGGCTGTAGATTTTCGATGTACTTATTCTGATCATAAACCGATCATTTTTAACCTTTCCTGGGTTCGTTTTCAAGAGCCATCTTGTCCTTCGGAGAACGTTCTTAGATTGCAGTAGATTCTCCTGGCATATAAATAAAAATTTAAACACATTAGAAATAAACGATAGGAATGAGATTGACCGTCCAATTTTTCACCTCCATAATAAGGTCAATAATGCACGGAAGTATGTCATTCGTATGGCCAGAAATCCAGCACACTTGCCTACGCGCGACAATGGTGTTGGTCACATTTTCAACAATGACAATGGCAGCAGATGTAATTTACCGCCAAGTAGCGGTCTTGCATCTTGCTGTGGGGTCCAGAACATCTATAATAATAATAATAATAATAATAATAATAATAATAATAATAATAATAATAATAATAATAATAATAATAATAATAATAATAATAATAATAATAATAATGTTCTGGACCGTCGTCAAATGTGCGGACCGCGCTGAAAACGGGTGCTGGACGGGTAATGACTAAGAATGCAGTCCGGCCGCGGGTTCAGTATCGCCAAGGCACCCAAGACGACACCACGCCGGATCTCCTGAAGGATTTGTCCCATATTAAAAATGCTTATAGGAAAAGATGGCAAATATTATGGACCCAACTGACCGGGTGGAATACCTGGACTTAGCACGGAAGTACGAAATCGATTGCTGGGAAGAAAGATTGAAAAATGGGAGGAAACTTCCCATAAATTATAAGAAAACGAGTCAGATCACGAATTTTGGCGGATTCTCTCAGAAAACGAGTCAGATCGCGAATTTTTGCGGATTATATATAAAACAATAAGCATTCAATTCTAAATTTCAGTATAATACCGTAGCGAAGCACGGGTATCTTGCTAGTCAGACATAAATACATATACAACGAGGAGAATAGAAGAGGAAACTACACGTGAATCGCGACCAAGAAGGGCGTATAACTCTGCCCTGAACTGGAAATGTTATTCACCTAAATCAGTACCAGCTTAAACTAACACTACTTTGAGTCAAAATCCAAATAAGTGATAAATGAATGTTTATTGATAAGCAACGTTAATTAAAGAATTAATTGAGAAAGAAAATATAAGATTATAATTGGGTAATACATACGTATATGGGTTAGCCCGAATGACAATCATTCATGATATCCTGAACTCATCAATACACACATGCACAGTTGCATAATTACGCAAGGGATCTTAGCATTTTACTCATGACGACCTCGCATACAACATTTGCGAAGAGAATAGCTTTAGGCTAGGCCTTAAATTGATTGCTCCCATTTATTGAGGGCCAATACTTAATTACAAGTCGGGAGTACCTTATTCATTTCACCCTTACTTCACTTCTTATATTTTTTAATAACATTCCTTTTTTTATTTTATTAAACAATACCATGATCTCTTTTCATTAGATTCCCACACACCAAGGAGCACACAAAAAGGCTCGACCCAAGAAAAAGATAAACCCAAGCGGGCAAAGAGAAAAAGATACATTGGGGAAAAGAACGGAAAATAAATGAATCAGATTAACAGGAGCCAGCGTGCGGCCAAGAAGGAAATAAATCAAAATGGCAGCGTCCAAATCAAAAACGATCGGGATGCGCACCAAATAAGGAGAAGAGAGAAAATGGGCGATAATGAACAAATAAAAATAAATTCAATAGACCGATACTTCGACTTAATACTCGGCTCATTCAATTATTCATTCATTGAACCACACGAACAAAACGCCTCAAAGGCAAATGACAGTGGCCACTGATGCAAACAGGCAAATCCGGCCAACTCGCAGAGTGCAACACAACCAAAAGTTAATAAGGACAAACGTCATTAGCGGCCAAATAGTTCCATTCACCGCCAACTTCAGCGGCACACACGTAGATCACCCTCAAATATCGCTGTGTACTGCCAGAATAAATCTTCCGAACGACACACGAACCATACTTCCAACCGAGGGCAAAGGCGCTTCATTGAGAAGCCCATTATAATAGACAGAGGCTCAGATTTAGTTGCACTACATTTATATCAACAACACACAAACACATACAATCCAATCCCCGAGTATCAAGACGAGTTTTCCGCCACCCGAAATAAAAATAAAAGTAAAGGAAGAATGATCATACACAAGAGATGCAAATTCAAACGGGTATATTACCCTGAATATCAATCTTCAGAACAAGTTAATCGTGCAGTGATTTAGCACGGTTATAAATCTAAAATACATCCATTAGAACATTGCTTCTGTGTGTGAGGGCTCCATATTATTATTCTTCTCCATCAGCAGAACAAAAATATATCAAGGAGAAGATAATTAAAAGACCTAGTCGAAACAAGATCATCAATGCTCTTGACAGAGTGGGCTACCCTCTATCGATTAAATCCAGAAACACATATAGTAACAGTTACATACCTATTCAGTGAAACATTGGTAAGACATTTTGGAAACCATGCTTGACCAGCATGTTTCAATCTTCATAATATTTACTACTGGAGTGTTGAAATTCCCTACTGGGTAAGGCAGGCAGCATTTCAGGCACGATGGGGAGTAAATGTCTGGTGTGGTATAGTGGGTAATCACCTAATTGGACTATATTTCTTTGAGGATCATTTGACAGGAGCCCTGTACCTAAAGTTACTGCAAGAACAAGTACCATTGCTGCTAGAGTGTGTGCCCCTGGGTGAGCGTGTAACCATGTGGTATCAACACTACGGAGCTCCCCCTCACATGTCTGCAGACGTTTGCAACTATCTGAATGTTACACATCCCGGTCGATGGATAGGAAGAGGTGGACCTGTCACATGGCCTGCTAGATCGCCCGATTTGACGCCACTGGACTTCTTCCTATGCGGCTATTTGAAGGACATACTCTACGTTCAGCAGCCGAAAAATCCTGAAAGCCTTCGAAACCTTATTATTGATGCCTGTGAACCGTAACACTTACAATGCTACAAAGAGTCAGAATGGCAGTTCAACGGCGTGGTGAAACGTGCATTACTTCAGAAGGTCATCTATTCGAACACTTAATTCGCTAACAGGCTGTTGCTCAGTCAAGCGGATTCAAACCCGCAACCACTCTATCCTCGTCCAGCTCTGCTTATAAAACATCCACATAAGCAGCCCTAAATGGCCTAGAACAGTGTCAAAATAAATAAATAAATAAATAAATAAATAAATAAATAAATAAATAAATAAATAAATAAATAATAAATCATTTAATTCATTCTTTTTTTTTCTTTCTTGATCTGTTTACCCTCCACGGTTGGTTCTTCCCTCGGACTCAGCGAGGGATCACACCTCTACCGCCTCAAGGGCAGTGTCTTGGAGCATGAGACTTTGGGCCGGGGGACACAATTGGGAGAATGACCAGTACCTACCCCCAGGCGGCCTCAAATGCTATGTTGAACAGGGGCCTTGTTGGGGGATGGGAAGATTGGAACGGATAGACAGGGAAGAGGAAAGGAAGCGACCGTGGCCTTAAGTTAGGTACCATCCCGGCCTTTGGCCGGAAGAGAAGTGGGAAACCACTGAAAACCACTTCGAGGATGGCTGAGAAGGAAATCGAAAACCCCTCCTCTACTCAGTTGACCTCCGGAATATGAGTGGACACTGTTCCAGCCGTCGTACTACTTTTCAAATTTCATGGCAGAGAAAGGAAACGAACCCGGGTCTCCGGTGTGGCAGCAAATCACAATAACTACTACACCACAGAGGTTGACACAAATTAGTTAATTAATTACTAAATAAATAAGTAAATAAATAAATAAATAAATAAATAAATAAATAAATAAATAACACACAACGTGAGGGCATTCGGATTCATTGGCTCTGTGGATTATTTTCGAAGTATAAAATGCGAATAAAATTTACAAGCTCAGGCGAGATTCGAACCCACCTACCGAGCTCGATAGCTGCAGTCGCTTAAGTGCGGCCAGTATCCAGTATTCGGGAGATAGTGTGTTCGAACCCCACTGTCGGCAGCCCTGAAGGTGGTTTTCCGTGGTTTCCCATATTCACACCAAGTAAATGCTGGGGCTGTACCTTAATTAAGGCCACGGCCACTTCCTTCCCACTCCTAGCCCTTTCCTGTCCCATCGTCGCCATAAGACCTACTGTGTCGGTGCGACGTAAAGCCAATAGCAAACTAAAACTGTATTAATAGCACCGCACTTAACCTATGACACCACGGCAACTCCAGCGAGTAGGTTTCCAGAAAGCCTACTACATGGAAAACTACTTTCGCTTCACAAATGCACAAACGTTTTCTATCAGTATGCCATCGCTTTAGCGTTGATTTCATTCTCTACTGAAAGCTCGTAATTGGTACGTACTTTTTACATAACCGTATGACAATTTGATGCATTGTGTAAATGCCTGTCACATATGGCATAGGTTGTTGCAAAGGTAATGGTGCAGTGATGACCAAAGGCGGCTGTTGCTTGATTTACAGCAAAGAAGAATAGACCATAACGACACCAATGACGTCCGGTGGGATGCCTAACATCATGAAATATCAGGCGCGGCTGTCTCGCCCGGTATTGTCGAATTCTAGCTTTTACGGCTATTCATCTCTTAAAGCACGTGAGTATATGTGCCGTCTAGCATCAAGTTGAGTTTTTCCATACATTATAATGATCACAATAATAGCCCTACCCCGTGACTGAATCGTCAGTGTACTGTCCTTCGGTTTACAGGGTCCCGAGTTCGATTCCCGGTCGGGTGGGGTATTTTAATAGCTGGGGCTTCGGGACTAGGTGCTTGTGTTTGTTCCAACACTCTTCTCTTCGTATTCAGACAACACACCGCACTACAAACCACGGCAGAAACACGCAATAGTGATTACATCCCTCCTAATAGGATTTGCGTTAGGAAGGGCATCCAGCCGTTAAACAGGAACAAATCCACATATATGTGTGACGCAGTTAGTACCCACAACCCCACAGTTGCGGGAGGAGCGGTAGAAAGAGAAGTAATAATAATAGTAATAACAATGTATTGGCAAAACCGATAGTAGGAAATAGAATATTTAAAATACTACGGATACAGTACTAACCGAACCGGGGCACAGAATTAGTCGTACATCACTGGAATCGAAACGTGGGTGGTCGGTAACCGAGTCTTGAATTCAACTACTCAGGGACCAGGATAACTGCTTCTCTTCACCGAGCAGCAAGTAGTATATTCTCAAACTACATTGTATTGTGGTACCAATATTAAATTGCTCATTGCGGGGATCAAACCCTAGCTGTCATTAACACAACTACCCCGGGACCATGGCTGTTGCTTGTTTTCACCACTAAAGAGTAGCAGGTTTTCGTTATTATTTATATTATTACCACGAGTAGAGTTGTACACTATGTCATGTTCACTTATATTATGTTAACATAAATATGGAGCTAGGTAATACATTTTGTCTATCCATCGGTTATCTAATCATATTATTTACTATCTTCTGCATGTGTTAAGATGTTATACATACCGATATGTCATACATAAAAAGTACATTTCTATATATGGGTTGATGATACTGCGTTGTATATTCTGATATGTAAAACCATGTAACCCGGAATATATGTTGGATATTCAGCCCAAAGTCTGGTTTGATCCTCCACAGTTCCGCCAAGAGATGTCATAGATAGCCTAGGCGTCACTGAAGAGGCATACTAGGGAGGAGTGAGGTAATTTCCCGTTGCTTTCCTCACTGAGCCAGAAGTTGCTATTACATATCAGTCTGCCAAGCCCACTGAAATGCATGCACCCACCGACCCTATGAGTTATATTTTCACACCATTCATAACAGGGACTGGCTGCATAAGGAATGGTATTACTAGCATCGCTCATACCTCAGTCATTTTCATATTGTCAAAGCCAAGGATGAGACTGAGACAGGTCAATGAAAGTAATAGATTTATTGTAGCCCATACCAGAAGACATAGTGCACTGTTAACACTACATCTCGCCAGCAAAGGCATAACCTGGAATATGGTAATGTTAAATTTTTAAATTTAAATTTAGGCTAACTTTACTGTCATCACATACATTATTAAAGACAGCGACTATACTATTTTATGACACATGTATTATACTATACATTTTATTATAGGCTACCAACACATAATTTCTAACCTCTAAAATAATTGTGAATTTTATACCACGTATCAATCTAAATTTTGAAGTCTTACGTCAGGAAGTCAGGCGCTGAATATAACAAATACTGATAGGCCTACACACACACACACACACACACACACACACACACACACACACACACACACACACACACACACACACACACACACACAAAACAGTATAAGCAAAATGAATAACATCTTAAAACGTTGAAATCTTTCTTTAAAAAAATAATATCCCTCTCCTTGTTCTATCAGCTGACTGAATACTTTGCTAAAACATGGCGGCTGGATTGGACTTGGCCACACTGCACATATAGAGTCACTGTAGGCTACAGACGCAGTACACGCTGCTTAGTGAGGGATGTTTCATTCAAAAAAACATAGAAATATTTTCCTTGAATTTCCACTGCATTTCCAGAGTAATACTGGGCTAGAACCGTAGTAACTCTAAACGGCCTCTTATTCTTCATTCCCCCGTGGCACGTACTGCCCATGTTGGACCTTTGCTTGCCAAAACGACTAGTGCCCAGTCATTTGACCTGCAGATTTTTGAGTACAATGTTATTGGCGTGGTGCCGTCCTCAGCCGTATTGTTTAGCTTGTTTGACCAGGTCCAAGGCCTCTCATATCTTAGAGCTAATGATTTGTTTTCAGCCCAGTGAACCTGTTCTAGTCCTCCGTCCAGAATTAACATACTTGGGCTGGCCGGAAATTGAACCAGTGGCTTCCGGGTAAGAGGTCATTCCTGATTATTTCTGACGACAGTCCAAGTTAATTCACATATATTAGTTGGCATCAGGCACTTAAATTCTAGGCACACAGCGCTGTTGACTTTGATGTTCAAGAAACCTAAAGTGAACCATAAAAGCAATTAGAATATTTAAACATAACAATAAATTTGAATATAGTCTTCCTTGGCAAACACATGCCAATTTATGAATTAAGACAGGGTCTCCCAAACGCCCAAAATCTCACGCGTGCAAGTCGAGGCGCAAGAGCTCCGTGCACTGTGCATCGCTCCCGCTCGGCACGGTTTTTTTTAGCTAAATAATTGATTTTGAACTTTTCAATATTACAGTTGATTGATTACATTTAGTTCAGAAGTACCATTATACCAATTTTTCTGAAACGTTCATACAACTTTAGAGTTTTTTATATAATTGGATTTGATATATATAAACATAAGTTCATCCAAATATTTTGGCAACAAACACTTATAAACGTAACTAAAACACTCATAAGTCCAAGTATGCCATACAGTTCGGTGGCAAAGGACACTTTGTCTGAGGAAGTTGGTCACCTGATAGCTGGAATGTTCCCTCACTGATGTGACTTTCTAAGTCGCTAGCATCCGAGTTAGCCAACTGAAACATGTGTACCAAATGAATCAAGACCGAAGGACATCCATTGTGTTGATCAAAGATCAAAAGTGATATAGATGGCGACCAAAGGCTGCATCAAGCTGTTGATGTCGGGAGAGTCTCCATCGTTCCTTCCTCAGATTTTCCAGAAAGCCGGTGAGTGTGAGGAACATTGGTTGCTTATAGCCAGAAAGGTTGTAATGAATGGCAGCGGCTAGAAACTGCGTTCTTCTTCTTGCTCGATCGTTGCGGAAAGTCAAATTTCAGAAGCGCTTGTTGGAGAGAATCATCAGACTCTGCACCCTGTATTTTTTGATAACTTTTCAACGTCCATTTCCATATGACAGTAGCATTTAGGCACGTAGTAATCCGGTGAACCAAGGTGTCTGTAGAATCACAGAGAGAGCATCTGTCACCCACCAACTGCTCATGCCTTTTCAGTTTTTCACTTGTAGGGATGATTTCATTTAGATAACTGTATACCGACACTCTCCATTCTAAGGGTAGCCACTGATTGCAGGTATTTTGCCAGATTAGTTGCCAGTTCCTAGTGGGGTGTTTTAGTTGAATGTTCGGCTGGAAGTGTCTATTTTGAATCAGGAAGTTGTAGAGCTGTTTCACGTGATCAAAGGATCCGTCTAAGACTTGGTTATGCGGAAGCTGTTCAATAATTGCTAGCGCTCTCTTGTAACAATATTTGAATTCACGGGTTCTTCGGAAATTGGGATCTTCTCTTAGCTGACTGAAGTGACAATCGAAGGATTCTCCCCTCATATGCATTGCCTTGATGATGTGTTTGACGAAGAGGGAACTACATTTCAGTTCCACTGCATACAGTCCCAATCCGCCAAGATGTTCCTTTAAGTTTAGCTGTTCTAGTCGCACTCTCTACCGAAAGCCTTTCCAAAGATAGTAGCCAATTTACATTTCTATGCGTTGACAGATAACATGCGGAGCAGGTAGTATTTGTGCTATGTACCAGATTTTAGATAAGGCGTAAGTGTTAATAAATCAAGTTTTTTGAAATAAATTTAGCCTTCGTGCGAGATTTTCTGCAAACTGGAAGCGAATCCCGTTCAAGAGAGCATTCCAATTTAGTTATATTGTCTCGAGGATGTTCTTGCAGAAGGTGATACCCAAGATTTTGCACTTGTTCGTCGGAGGAATACCGATCTCGTCTGCACAAATAGTGCGTCGCTCCGATCCTAGTAGGAGCAGGGAGGACTTTTCAAAGTTTACCTTTGCCCCTGATGCGGTTGAAAATTCCACCAGCACACGACGCACGTCTGATAGGTCATCGCCATCGGTAAAGAGTAACGTCAAATCGTCTGCATAAGCACGCAACGTAAAGTGTTAATTGATTAAACGAAGGCCATTCAGAGTGCTGTCCAGTCTCCGGATAAGTGGTTCCATGGTTAAGATAAAGAGCAACATTGACAGTGGACATTCTTGGCGTACAGACCTATTAATTGGAATTCGACTGGACAAATGGCCGTTGATCAGCACCCGTGATGTAGCCGAAAGGTACATGCGCTTCAAGGGCGTTACAAGTTGTTCAGGAAACCGAAGATGACTTAGTATTCTCCAAGGATAATTATGCGAAATCCTGTCAAAGGCTTTGCTGAAAACTATGTTTGCAATTGCAGCAGACTCTTCAGGAAAAACAGAATAATAAAGAATTAAGTCTCGGACCGCCAACAGATTATGCATAATAGTCCTACCTGGAACCCCACACGTTTGCCCAGTACCAATCAGTGTTGGAATAATCTGTTTTATTCTATTAGCTACCACTTCAGCAAATAATTTATAATCAGTATTTAGGATAGTTATTGGTCTATAATCCGACACATATCGGTAGCTTACTTTCTTCGGAATCATTATAATAATGCCTTCCGTAAATGCGGGCGGAAATCCTGCACGGAATGCGTAGTTAAGAACTTGGGTAAGGTCATCTCCAATCATAGACCAGAAGCGTTTGAACCATTCATAAGGGAAGCCATCTATTCCGGGCGTCTTGTTTGGAGCAGCTTTCTTGAGAATTTGTTCTAATTCCTCTTTGGTGATAGGTCTCATAAGGAAGGAGCGATCTTCTTCATCGACGTATGTTTCTACAAGGGAAAGCATATTGTCCACACCTATGCCAGACTCGTCATCGTCTGCAAACATTTCTTGGAAGTATCGTTCACCCTCGCGTAGCAACTCATTTTTGGAGGTAAGAATGTTCCCCTGAGAATCTATCCACTGGTGTATAAATTGGCGATTAGCAGATTTACGCATCTTTGCCACGTGGTGTAAAGATATCCTTTCCTTGTCCAAGAGGGAAGATCTTTTAACGTGTTGCTGAAGACGTTGTAAGTTTTGCTCTTTGAGCCGTAAGATGATCTGTTTAATCGTTTTCATTTCATTGAACACATTTTCTCCACGTTTTTCTTTGGAATGTAAATCGCACATTACCCGCTCATAGAATTCTAGACTAGAATGAAGTTCCCGTCGGTGTTCATAATCTATGTTCCTTGCCATTGACTTCATAGCCGGTTTCAATTTCTGCATCCACCAGTCCATAATATTCCTATAACGCGAAAGACTGCTTTTGCACTGATGATACGTAACACTAAATCGCTGAACATCTTCCTCAGCCCTAAAAACATGTTTATTAATTTTCCAAATCCCCCTGCCTGGCTGAGAAATGGGTAATCTGGCAAAGTTTAACGTGAATATTACGCTATGATGATCGCTGAATGCAACTGGTACGACTCTGCAGTATTCTAGAATATTTGCCTTTGTTGCAGAGATATACGCTCTGTCTATCCGAGATTTTGTATCACCGCGGCAAAATGTATATTCAACACGAGGAGCATAAAGTGTCTCCCAAACATCAGCCAACTGCATTCTTTGTACTAGCATCTGCAGTCCTGGGCAGAAGTTAAAAACACCTGTCGAGTCACGTGGTTGTAAAATGCAATTGAAGTCGCCCATCAGAAGAACAGTATTCGGTGTCGCTATATGTGGTAGAATGTCCTGAGTGAAAAATGTATTCCGTTCCTGTTTAAACAGGGAACCAGATGGACTGTACACGTTAATGATCGTGATATTATGAAAGGAGGCTGATAATATTCTTCCCGTGTGGTCCATTGTAATGTCCGTTAGTTTAATTCCTTTCCTATACACAACAGCAGTTCCTCGAGCACTATCACCAATGTTTACTACATAATCATAATTAAATAAATAGCCTAAATGACTGCTGTTCACTTCTTGTAACAAAAGAACATCAACATCATACTCCTTTAAGAAATGTCCCAACAGACCCAACGTTGTGTCACTTCTCACTCCGTTTATATTAAGAGTGGCGAAAGTCGTTAGAACTGAAGGCATAACAAGAATATAGAGTAACGATAGAAACATGAGGTTGATAAACATTTTGGTCGACTGCAAAAATCACCGTCGCCTAAACTATTTTTTATGTAACTTAGGGTGGTCGTCCATCCGCTCAACACTTTTCCGAGGCGTACGCAAGCGAGGATCTCTAGTAGTAGTAGTACTTTTCACTGTCAACTCGGGTCGCTCCTCGTGGGAGACCGCCTCGCGTTGCATCTGTTGTGAAGTCAAGTTATGCTGGCTTTGGTGGGGCTGTGCTATATTACTGTCTCGCTGTTCTACTACTTGATCAGTGTCCATCAGGTCCGAAGGACGTATAATATTACCTTGAGCGGTAGGTACAGGAGGAGTGTATACAGGAAGGTTGGTGTTGTGAGTGATATCATCACCAGAGTGAAGAGGATCAGAAGTTGATTCCGTATCTACAGGTAATTGAGACATTCCCATATCTCGATTAGAGGATGGGATGGAAATATCAGTAGCCAGGGAAGAAGGTACATGGTCGCCAGTGAGTTCAGTTGTCGATGACAGAAAGCAATTATGGGACTGGGATACACTACTGTCGATTTTCATCCGTTTAGATGTTGTTTCTTGAAGAGTAGGAAACTCTGTGGGGTCAGCCACACGAACTTGTGTGTTGTTTACGTTCCGCACTTCGCCGGGCTGAGTTGGGGTCGCTGTGTTGTCAGTCAAGGTTACTGGAGCAGGGTCCGGTTGACTAGTCGCTAACCCACTTGAGTCACCTGTATTAGCGGCAGTGTTGACAAGCCTCCTTTCGGCTAATCTAGTCTGACGTAAGGGGCATTCTGGTCGCAAATGAGTAGTGGAATTACAGGCTAGACATGTACGCACTTGCCCATCATAAATAATTTGCGCACGGTACCCTTCAATATAAATGAAAGATGGAATAGATGTTTTAATTTCCATTCGAAAAGCACGTATACCATTATGCACTCTGAAGGCATATTGCTGAGACCATTCTTCTTTCCTGTGCTCGATAATTTTGCCGTATTTACTAAGCTCCGAGTTAAAAGATTCTATCGGGACTTCTGGTGGTACATTTAACACTCGAACAGTTTTCTGTACTGTTTCCGCGTCACTGATTTTAACCTTCCCTATCCGACCATCCTGTAATGTCATATTGTGTGTACCCTGATAGTTACAAACCAGTCTTTCAAAAAGAGTAGTGGATATTACCTTGATGAAGGCGGCATTTTCTAGGTTGTCCAGCTGAATCATTTCGATTTGGTCCTCATTGAGTTTCAAGAAGTGTTGGATCCATTCATGAGTTTCCCATGCCGAAGGTCGGATGTCGCGTTCGAAGGTACATTTCAAGGTATTTTGACGTGTGAATCTAGTTGCCATGTTTGTTTTCTGCGTAGTTACACAATGAAATCACTTGGATTACAGTTAACTATCACAGTTATTAGACTCGTTTACAGTACTGTTATACTGTTCAATACAACACGCTGAGAACACTACACACACACACACACACACACACGGAGCGCAGGCACGTAACCTTCCTCTCACCGCGTGTAGCGGCCAACTGACACGGTTCGGACCAACGCTTCGTCTCTGGGCTACTCGGCTAAGCTCGTCTCAATTCGGCTCGGATTTGGAGCGCTACGAAGCAAGTGTGGAAGAGGGAGACGGGAGGAACGAGCGAGACAGGCGTGGGGAAAGAGAGAGACAGCGCTATTGCTCCAAATCGAGGAGTGGGGGGTCTGCACTCTCGTCAACCAAGCGAAGTCGTCTTTTGCACCGTGCACAGTGCATGCACCCTGAGAGGCCCTGAATTAAGATATTCTTTGAATATTCATTATTTCCTTTGACAGGTATCCAAGTAAAATTAGAGCGGTTATAATCTTGTATACTAGATTTGAGTTTTATTGCACTCGCCCGTAGTACTGTGTATTCCGATTCTAAAACGGTGCCTCGAGCTATCCGACTTCACTTCAGTAAAGCGGTTTCGCAATGAAAGTGAGCTTTATTTCGCAGGAGTTTCACAATGATACTAGAATTAAACTCATGTCTGAAAGGCTTGCACGAGTTCATAATGAAAAGCTCGGAAACTACAGCGTGTTGTGAAAGCAAAAATAAACTTCTAGGAAAAATACCTCACTGGTTGAAGAATACACTTTATAACATAGAGTGAGGGTTGCGGAATAAGTTGTAACAGTTAAAATGCCATCAGGAACGATTTCATCCTGAATAAGTAGTTTGTATAACGTGTTTTAGAAAGTTGTTAGAGATGGGCGTTCTCCCTTCAGACGACTGGCAATAGGTCTACATGATATAGCACCTGACTATTTAGAAGGACGTATATGGGAATACTTTCATTGTTTTGCTTATTAATTTTATAGACTGCCTTGTCGAATCGGTGAAAACGTGCTCGATGTACCCGACGGAACATTGGCTCAGTTCCCACTCTAACCGTCCAGGCTTCTCCAGCAATCCTTTTACGCGATATCACTCGATATCAGGATTATCCGCCGTCGGCAATTATTTATATGACATATTTATTTAAACTTTAGTCATTTGTAAATAAGGTTTTTGGAATCATATTATATATATTAGAACATCATTTATTATTCAAATTATTATATTATGTAGGATAGGAATTCATTATGTACTGTAAATATGGTCAATGTTGAGACAGAGTTGTCATTTCATCTCATACTTGTGTACACGGAATAGTTATTCTTGAAGCGGGGAAGTTGGATGAGTCACTGTGTTAAACTCATGAGCAAAAGGCACTACACAGCTACCCGCGTGCAAGGCTAGCCAGCAGACTACATCATCGCCACGCCTACTGGTTACTTGTGAACAACGAGAAGAGGGAGATGATAATGCGATCTACGAATCAGATGCTTCGTTGTATAGATTTTTGGTATTGAGCTATTACCAAGAGTGGGGAGAGCCCGGTGATATATTATCTAACGCGGAGCAATCCTCGATACAGACACGACTACCAGAACCACAACTACTTTATTGATTTTTGAGACAGTGAGTGCTCGCTTCGAGACGGTTATTTTCGTACAGTGTGTTGCCGCTTCAGCACAGTACTTAGCTGCTGTGATGCTGTCGGATCTGCGTGAGACGAAACAAGCTTACGGCTTGTGAGATATTCAGTAATTATTCTGGACGAAGAACTACGTTTAGTTCAAGTCCATGGCATTTGGTACAAGTCTGTATAGTATCAGTAGATTAGCTAAGTTGGATTGAGATTTCTGCTAACATGGAAAAATTCATATCCCTGAATTTTCTCCTCCCACTATCAACGGTGATCAATTTTCACAAGTATAGGGCCAATGTCTAATTTAAAGACTGAGCAATTAGGGAGTGCTAGTCCAGATAGCCCAAATCACATCACAGAAGGAGGGAAGGATGTCCATGGAGCCAATTCTACAACAAGAAGTGGGGAGCAAGTAACCACGGAACACAGACGACCTCAATGGAAGCCGCAATTGGTGAGCTTCAATTAGATAAAGCAAGCAACAGTAAATTTATTAACGTTAATTCTAACTTCCCTCCAAGCTTAAAGGAACTTTTCCGATTCATCTCATGTTTTTCGTACGGTAAATTCATTTGTATTTTATATTGCGTTAATTTTCTTTCTCAAGCGATACTTAATGATTAATTATTTAAACTCCTACCCCTGTGATTTAAGTATAAGTCTCTATGCTAGTAAATATAAATTTTGCTTCCCAGCTTTGTTTGAAATCGTAACGCTGGCGCCCAAGCATTACATAGAGAAATGGGAAACCATGGAATGATAATTAATTCTATTTGCGTGGCAATTTGTGGGCAAGCCACATATAGTTTATATTTATATCCATATGTCCCCAGGTATTAACTTTCGTCTCCTCTAATGAGAACCATAGGAGAGCAAACAGTTACACCACCAAGAAGTCGAAAAAATTAGTAACGAGATTTCTTCTGTAGAAGCTCATGACACTGATGTTCACCCACCTTTCAACTGCCGTCCTCAAGGGCACGGGTTCGATTCCTGGTACTGAGAGAAATATAACATTCACAGAAGCGCTTGGTATGTGGTTAAAGAGGTGCATTCAACTCACCTCCAATGCGGGTGTGCCTGTAAAGAGATACACCACCTCGGGATGAGGACACGAATTTACTTTGCATACCATTCACCAAAAATGGAAACCAGGTAATAAGGTGGGGCAGCCAGACTTTGGGCTAACCTGTATGTCTTAATTGGTATCGAGGTTACGGATACTAGAAGCCTTTACTTCTCCACAGGGCATTATTATCTATACGAAGATTACTTTGCCGGGCTGAGTGGCTCAGACGGTTGAAAGCTGGCCTTCTGACCCCAACTTGACAGTTTCGATCCTGGCTCAGTCCGGTGGTAATTGAAGGTGCTCAAATACGTCACCCTCGTGTCGGTAGATTTACTGGCACTTAAAAGAACTCCTGCTGGACCAAATTCCAGCACCTCGGCGTCTCCAAAAACCGGCAAAGTAGTTAGTGGGACGTAAAGCCAATAACATATTTATTATTACGAAAATTACTTTGTATCGTTAATTTTTCTTTCCCGAAGCTTCACATATCACAGTAGGCGGATCCATGTAGTTAATATGTATGTAAAGTATGACTGATAGCATGTCTCTCTTTTATAACAGTTGCAGAATGAACTAGGAACTAAATGGGCTTATAAAAGAGAAGAAAGCAGCCGTGTATAGTCACGCTTGGCATTGCATGTTCTTCGCAACTAATATTTTATCAGAGTTAATTTGAATTGCTATTAAAATAAAATTCACCTCCCATGTAGATACAAACCCTTTGGACAGCTAAAACAAACATTTTATCTTATCGGTTCAACATTGTTTCCGAGAAAAATGTACCTGCAAGAAACTTACTCGTATACAACACCATGCGCTCATTCCTCTGTTTCTTGATTGACTGTACAATCCCAGCATAGGGATAGAGGCTCAAACTTCGAGAAAGGCCAGTACTGGTATTGGTGTCCACCTGACTCCCATTTCCAAGAAGACTGCAGAATCACGATACTTTTTGCTATTTTCTTTACGTCGCACAGGCACAGATAGGTCTTATGGCGACGGTGTGAACATGGGAAACCACGGAAAACCATCTTCTGGGCTGCCGACAGGGGGTTCGAACCCACTATCTGCCAGATGCAAGCTCACAGCTGCGTGCTCCTAACCGCACGGCCAACTCGCCCGGTAGAATCACAATATATTAGTGGTTGTGAACCAAACTGAAAGTAAAGCCTCCACGGTGTGTTGACCTACTATGGCGTCTTTCGTCCAGCTTGTGTCTTAGGCTTGTTCTGTATATTGTGTACAGGTTACCGACGCTTCGGAAAAATTTATTTTTCTTCTTCTTCTTCTTCTTCGTCTTCGGTATCCTCATCAGATGTCGGCTCTCATCAGGGCGATCTAGTTCTTGTTCTCACCATTTCGAAAAAGTGTGGGGGTTACTGAGCCCATACCATTCTCAATGATTCCGTAGCCAAGATATTCTTTTTCCGCTACTTCTCCCTCCTTCAATGTTACCTTGTAAGATAAGCTGAAGGAATCTCTATTTTTCATTTCGAATGATATGGCTAAACTACTCAAGTTTCTTCTTTTTTGATGTTGTGCACGACCTCCAGCTCTTTGTTCAGGAGTTGGAGTACTTCCGTGTTACGTATCTGTCAACCCATGATATTCTGAACGGGCGTCGGTAGCACCACATTTCGACAGATCGAAGTTTTTGCGTGGTGTTCTCTGTTAGGGTGCAACTCTCAGCACCATGAAGTAAGACAGAAAATACATAACACCAAAGTAAACGGAGACGGAGATTAAACTTAAAGTCCCTCTTAGAGAGAAGTTTTCTCATTCTCTTGAACGCAGTATTCTTTATCTAGGAGACTGATGTACCCAACCTGAATTGTCAAGTTTAGCTGACTCGAGACTAGTCTCCTCGTATCGAGTAAGGGTACATCAGTCATCTACATAAAATATCAGCTGCCGGTCTGAGTAGCTGAGACAGTAAAGCGCTGGACTTCCAAGCTCTAGCTGGCAGATTCGATCCCGGTTCAGTCCATTCGTAGTTAAAGGTGATCAAATGCGTCAGCCTCATTTCGGTAGATTTACTGGTTTGTAAAAGAAATCCTTCTTGGCTATATTCCTGCACCGTGGTGTCCTCCAAAACCATAAAGGTAGTGTATGTCAAGTATTATTATTATTATTATTATTATTATTATTATTATTATTATTATTATTATTATTATTATTATTATTATTATTATTATTATTATTATTATTATTATTACAGGGGTACACCTTCCCCCGCTATTTAAATGCGCGCCTTCTCTACGGCCATCTGTGCCAACGGACATGAACTTTAAACTCCCAAAAACGTTCTTCGATTATGCGATGGCTCTGGCGTCTATTAGCTAATGACATCTGATGAACCAAAGGCAAACTAATAACTTAGGAAATTTCAATTTTGTTATTGGTAAACCTTTTCTCTGAGGATTGTCTTTTTAACGTACCGAAGTTGTCAATACTTCAGCTTGTTCCTCCTATATTGTAACCTACCTATCATATGCTTGTAAATACGATCTCCAGCCAATCAAGCCCGGGAGTGTGTATGGAAATTCAGCCTATAAGCATATTGTAGTTCAATTTAATATGTAACCTTCCCTTACGGAAATATATAAGCAGGGCACTTTAGAGCCATCTTGTCTGAATTACTCCAGTGCTTGAGAGTGCGACTTGACGGAGGGCTAGGTAGGAAGGGGCGCGGCCTGCTTGAAGAGCCAGCAACACAAGGTGATGGCACAATTTACCTAAACACGTGATAGTGCCTGGCGTAGTCTAAGGAGAAGGTTTCAGCCGTTTCTTAATGTAATTTTGTAATTTGGTGATTTAAATGTAGGATCTTCGGCGAAATCTTTGGACTCTAATTCTATTCCCTACTGGGAAATCTATATACAGAGTGTTAGGGGTATACGTGCAGATATTAAGCTAGTCGGCAAAGAAAAATACATCTCACAATATATGCTATGTACTTTTTACCTTGTCCTATTAGTTTGCCCATAACTGAGCCAAATATTTCAGGACCGAATGTGTTTTGAACGGTCGTAGCAGGATATGCCGGTTACGTCATTCTGTCCACGTGTAGTGGAAGTACAGTAGCAGAGTATAGGGCTTGTTGAACCTGTTTCTTATGGCAGGCCAACACGTGTTGTGCACTTCCACTAAAGGCTTGGCAAGTAGGAGATGATGACTCACGTGCCAGGCCACTTGCTGTACTCGAAAACCGGTCTAGGGTACTCTTTGTGAAGTGTACACAGAATCCTTACAGTGACCTCGAAGATCCGTACCAGCACATACGTGCGAATCAAGTGTTGTGTAGTTGTCTGTGATTTATAATACGTCAATGGCATTACTCAGTGATCCAAGCTGACAAAATGAAAGGAAATAGTTAATAAGTAAGTGAAAAATGGACGCAACATTTATGTGCTGTTATTGCAACAGTCTACGATGAATTTCTGACAATAGACAATGCCAGTTGTCTATGCTTATTCATAAACTTTTCAAGTCAATGGAAGGACGGTGAACACTGCAAGAAAGGGCTGTAAGTATTCAGTGAAATTGTTATTAATGAGACAGATTTCAAAAACCGTAGTTGCAACCATGCGTGAACATTGCTCGAAGGAAAAATAGCTACTGTGGATTTTTTTTGCTAGTTGCTTTACGTCGCACCGACACGGATAGGTCTTATGGCGACGATGGGACAGGAAAAGGCTAGGAGTGGGAAGGAAGCGACCGTGGCCTTAATTAAGGTACAGCCCCAGCATTTGCCTGGTGTGAAAATGGGAAACCACGGAAAACTATCTTCAGGGCCCCCGACAGTGGGGTTCGAACCTGCTATCTCCCGAATACTGGATACTGGCAGCACTTGAGTGACTGCAGCTTTCGAGCTCAGTCTACTGTGGAATTACCGCCGGGCATTTCTAATAGAAGGCTTATTCTTCTTTTTCCTAACCTGTTTACCCTCCAGGGTTGGTTTTCCCTCGGACTCAGCGAGGGATCCCACCTCTACCGCCTCAAGGGCAGTGTCCTGGAGCGTGAGACATTGGGTCGGGGGATACAACTGGGGAGAATGGCCAGTACCTCGCCCAGGCGGCCTCACCTTCTATGCTGAACAGGGGCCTTGAGGTGGAATGGGGAGATTAGAAGGGATAAACAAGGAAGAGGGAAGGAAGCGGCCGTGGCTTTAAGTTAGGTACCATCAGGGCATTTGCCTGGAGAAGTGGGAAACTACGGGAAACCACATTCAGGGTGGCTGAGGTGGGAATCGAACCACCTCTACTCATTTGACCTTCCGAGGCTTAGTGGACCCCGTTCCAGCCCTCGTACCACTTTTCAAATTTCGTGGTGGAGCTGACAATGGAACACGGGCCTCCGGGGGATGGCAGCTAATCACACTAACCACTATACCACAGAGGTGGACAGAAGGCTAATTACGGGACAGTAAGTGCCGATAGGTAATGTAACGGGCCCGTTTAATTAAAAAGTCCGTAATAATAAAGTTACTACTGCTACTACTAATATCTTTACGTTCCACTAACTAATTTTCGCGGTTTTCGGAGACGCTGAAGTGCCAGAATTTTGCATCGCAGTACTTTTTTAAATGCGAGTAAATCTACAGACAAGAGACTGGCTTATTTCAGCACCTTCAAATACCACCGAACTTAGCCGCCATCGAACCTGCCAAGGTGGGATCAGAAGACCAGCGCCCTATCGTCCGAGCTACTTAGACAGGTATTGGAGCTTAGAGTATGTTGATCGTGCGGTTAGGGGCGCGCAGCTGTGAGCTTGTATTCTGGTGATAGTGGGTTCCAACTCCACTGTCGGCAGCCGGGAAGACGGTTTTCCGTAGTTTCACATTTTCACATCAGGGAAATGCTGAGACTGTACCTTTATTAGACTTCGAACGCTTCCTTCCCACTTGTATCCCTTTTCTCTCCCATCGTCACCGTAAGACCTATTTGTGTCGGTGCGACTTAAAACAATTTGTAAGTACATGTTTCGGTAATTTCGGAGATATGTCTGCAATTATAATATTAATAATAATTCGGACCTGTTAAAAGTTCACTATATTCTTTAGTGTTTTCTGACAGATTACGAGCTACGAAGTTTGAGTGGGGCGATTAACTTTTATTTTCATAATAGTTAGTAATAATAGACTAACACAGTTTTTATAATAGTATTGTTAGTGGCTTTTCGACGGATGCAAGCTGACAGCCGTGCGCTCCTAATCGCACGACCAATTCGCCCAGTAATAATAATAATAATAATAATAATAATAATAATAATAATAATAATAATAATAATAATAATAATAATAATAATAATAATAATAAATCTTTACGTGCCAGTGGAGACGCGCGGTGTCGGAATTTTGCCCGTAGGTATTCTTTAACGTGCCTGTAAATCTACCGATCAGAAGCGGTCGTATTTTAGCACCTTCAAATACCAGCGGACTGAACCAGGATCGGGCCTGCTAAGTTCATGAAACCAGTGCTTGAACCATCTGAGCCACTCAGTCTGATATGTTTAATAGGCACTGAGAAATCAGCAGTAAGCTAGAAGGCTTTCATTTACATTTAAACACGTTATCTTCGGTTGGAAGCACGAAAGGAAGGTGCGTTTAATGAATTTATTTTCATAACATGTCCCTTACTGGTATGAAGTAAAACGTTCGATGTGTTTTGACATTTCACTTCCGATACTACTCACTTGGAAATCCTATCCCATGCATTCTTTCGTTGACGTAATAAGCTTTATTTACGTACACGTCAACACGGGATGTTTCTGCATACGGCGAGTTGGACTCCCAAAAGACCATGATACTGAAATCGCACTGTGGGAGAATATTCCACGTAAGCAGATCGACAAAAGCACTAGACCTGTCATGTGCCGGTTCGGTTGTCTGCTGTACCTAGCGACGGGGATGTGGCTGGACGGGTTCCCCGCCCCTACATAAAACTGGTCTGTCTGACCTTGACCTGAATAACAGCTGTCAGAGATGCGTATTATCGTCCGTACTAGTACGCGAGTTACTTCGTAGTAGTAGTAGCATCAGTAGCAGTATTTTAAAAATGCCAGTGTATGAATACCACAAATACCGTGATATGCTGCTAGTGTATCGTGTGGCAGAACAGAACACGGGTCGCCCTTCATGAATCTATCGGGAAAGGCTTCGAGCAATTTATATTTTGTTTCTTATTCACTACGAGTTAAAACAGAGGACACTTTGCGTTTTTAAGAGCCGATGACATTAAGACAGCAATCATCATCATCATCATTATCATCATCGTCATCATCATCATAACGTATAAATATTCAATAAAATAGTTTTATATTCATCATTACTAAAATAGGAACTATCAGTTGACATTTAACATAAGAAGGTGGCCTAGAGTGTTTTGTTAATTTACAAAAGAAAGTTTAAAATTTCTTTTAGTGTAAGGCAATCTGTTGTTTTTGTTTTCTAAACTGTTGTACTGTAATGTTTAACATAGGTACATTTTTGTTCACAGGCGTTTTCGTGTACGTTCGTAAATCCGAAGCTTTCTATTCGAGGTAGTTTTATTACCGTCCACCTGGAATTACGGACCCCATACTGTATGTTAGTGCATCATTTTTCTACAACAGAGTGTTGCTAATGCGACTGTAGTTCCTACTACCACGCCACTTTTATGTCTGTGTCACTAATGTGCGCTTTGTTCGGCTCTGTTCTGCTTGACTATGTGGCTTTCGTTACCTTCTTCTTCCTCTCCTTCTGCTGCAGCCTTATGTCTTAACAGGTATACTGTATTCTATCGACATCATCTTAACACGCAGTAGCGTAATCTGCTGTGATTTACCGAGCTCGATAGCTGCAATCGCTTAAGTCCGGCTCCATGGCTAAATGGTTAGCGTGCTGGCCTTTGGTCACAGGGGTCCCGGGTTCGATTCCAGGCAGCGTCGGGAATTTAACCTTAATTGGTTAATTTTGCTGGCACGGGAACTGGGTGTATGTGCCATCTTCATCATCATTTCATCCTCATCACGACGCGCAGGTCGTGGATACAGGTGCCTATGTACCACAACGTCATCGGGTTTCAGGCCGGCTCCATGGCTAAATGGTTAGCGTGCCGGTCCTTGATCACAGGGGTCCCGGGTTCGATACGCAGCAGGGTCGCGAATTTTTACCATCATATGTTAATTTTGCCGGCATGGAGGCTGGGTGTGTGTGTTGTCGTTGTCATCATTTCACCCTCATTACGACACGCAGGTCGCCTACGGGTGTCAAATCGAAAGACCTGCTTCTGGCGAGTCGAACTTGTCCTCGGACACTCCCGGCACTAAAAGCCATACGACATTTCATTTCAGTGTGGCCAGTATCCATTATTCGGGAGATAGTGGGTTCGAACCCCACTCTCGTCAGCCCAGAAGATGGTTTTCCGTGGTTTCCCATTTTCACACCAGGCAAATGCTGGGGCTGTACCTGAATTAAGGCCACGGCCGCTTCCTTCCACTTCCTAGGCCTTTCCTCTCCCATCGTCGTCATATGGCCTATCTGTGTAGGTGCGACGTAAAGCCAATAGCTGCTGCGATTTGTTATTAGCACCATCATAGTAAAATGTAATATAGTTGTGGCGGAATCTTCTTAGATACGTTCGACATCTGTGGATTGTGTATAATTTGATAACTTATCTGTACTCATGAAAGCAACCGTCGGCGTGGCGTTCAGGATAATAGCTACATGTCTCTCACGTGTAACCTTGTTTATGTTTCTTAGATTTGTTGATGTGTATGTTTGATGTTTATACACAATACGAGATTATAGCTGTCTCATCCCCACGAGCTTGACCTGGTTCTCGTCTTACGCATAGTAATCTGCAGGTAACTACTGCGACTGATGCTAACTCACGTGACATACTTTTCATCTTGTTTCCTCTTAATCCACGCATATTTTACTATTTTCTTCCACGTATTTCGGCTTTTAATGACCTGAAAATAATAATAATAATAATAATGATAATAATAATAATAATAATGTTAAGTGCTTTACGGTCCACTAACTACTTCTACACCGAGTTCGATAGCTGCAGTCGCTTAAGTGCGGCCAGTATCCAGTAATCGGGAGATAGTGGGTTCGAGCCCCACTGTCGGCAGCCCTGAAGATGGTTTTCCGTGGTTTCCCACTTTCACTCCAGGGAAATGTCGGGGCTGAACCTTAATTAAGGCCACGGTCGCTTCCTTCCACTTCCTAGGCCTTTCCTCTCCCATCGTCGCTATAAGACCTATCTGTGTCGGTGCGACGTAAAGCAAAATACCAAAAAAACTACTTCTACGGTTTTCTGATACGCTGAGGTGCCCGAATTTAGTCCCGCACGAGTTCTTTTAATGTACTAGCAAATCTGCCGACACGAGGCTGACGTACAGTATTTGAGCACCTTCAAATACAACCGGACTGGGCCAGGTTCGAACCTGTGAAGTTGAAGTCAAAAGGCCTGCACCTCAACCGTCTGAGCCACTCAGCCCGGAAGGAGGCACGAAATGTAGGTACGTTTAATTTATTTAGTTGTATAACATGTCCATTATTCCTTTGAAACTAAACGTTCGATGTATTTCTATAATTCAGTTCTGATGCTACTCATTTGGGCATCCCATGACTGCTTTCGTTGGCGTAAGGAACTGCCATCTTTCTTCTACCTTTACGCAATGCACAGCGGCGATCGTACCGTATTTCACGTCCCGGCGCGCCTATCCCAACCAATAATTATATCACACGCTCGTACAGGTCCCGCACCGATACAGGTTTTCAGGTCATTTCCATACTCACTAGACCACGGGGCTGATGACCACAGATATCCCAATCCCCTAAAGGACATAACAGCAAATGAACCAGTATTAACGCTGAGAATTTGGTACATCTTCAGGGTCAGGGTCCGAAACCGATGACCAGGGTTGTCTGAAGCCTCTAAAACGGAAACTAAATACTGACAACAACGAAACCAGTCTGGCGAGAATGTAACGTAATATGGCATACGCTACTGTAGTAGCCACCTTCAGCTGTTATCGTAGCTCAGTTGCTCTTAAACATAAAACCAGTTTGACAAGTATGTTACGTAACATCTCTTGCAATGCATAGGTAGCGTTCAGCTGTTACAGAAGTACATTTGCACGTAAACATAAACAGAAACCAGTTAGGCACGAATGGCGCGTGACTCGCCTTTCTCAAAGGGAAGCTATTCATTCACAAGAACAAGGCATACTACCTATTCTAAAAACATCGTATCTCTTTGCTCTCGAAAATAACTTCCGAGGATTACTACGAGTTTGATGTATAGTGGTTCGTCACATCGTTCTCCATTGCTAGAAGAAATATCTGCAGGTATACACCTAACAGCCTGTATATAAAATAAGAGTTTTGTCTGTATATTGCTCAGAATTTGAAAAGAATGGTATTTCTGTATCGATCATGTCCACAGTAACAGGAAAATGCACTTTTTACTTTTCCGTAATTTCTCTCTGTCTGTCTGTCTGTCTGTCTGTCTGTCTGTCTGTCTGTCTGTCTGTCTGTCTGTCTGTCTGTCTGTCTGTCTGTCTGTCTGTCTGTCTGTCTGTCTGTCTGTCTGTACACGCATCACGAGAAAACGGCTGAAGAGAATTTAATAAAAATCGGTATGTAGAGTCGGAGGGTGAGCCGCTACAATCTAGGCTATAAATTATTTTATTCACGCTGATTGAAATGGTAGTTTAGGGGAAGGCCTAAAATTCAATTCTCAAATATTTATATTATTAGTGGTCATATCGTTAAATACTACATTACTAAAGTTATATAGAATGAAATTTCTGATCATTTACGTCTTATGCATTTTTATCGTACCGAGCATGATAACACAGATATTCATGAATTTGGATTTTTGTTGCTAAGTCCATATCAACGCCGAGCCCCGACAAAATGGGTAAACACAATTTAATGAAAATCGGTATATAGAGTCGGGGAATAAGAAACTACAGTTTAAGCTATAAACAATGTTATTCACCCTGGGTGAAATGGTAGTTTAGGGGAAGGCACCTAAAATGTAATTTTTAAATACCTACTCTATGTTCTTGGTCCAAAGGTAAAGTACTACATAACAAAAGTTATAGAGAATATAATTTCCGATCATTTATGTTTTATTCAGTTTTAGCGTACCGACTATGATAAGAGTGGTATGTCAGAACCGGAAAACAATTAATGGTGTGAAGGCCTACAATATCGAAAGAGCGTAACATAGATCAACAATAACATTACACTGACCGTTGTTTGTTGTAATGTTCTTTGTCTCTTATGCTGACATTCAACTCCGATAGATAGGATTACTGCTGCATACAGAGTATAACAGCCTAACTGAATATTGGCTGGAAATAGCTGAGGAGTTAGATATATTTCTTCTTTAGCATGCCAATCCTCTGGTTCATACATTTTCTGATACTGCTGGTACGTAACACACTGGTTCATCATAGATACCTACTCTGACGCGCTGTTTTGAATGAGCAGTGTGCGCACTTATGTCAGAGGCTCAGTTAGTAGTAGTAGTAGTAGTAGCAGGAGTAGTAGTTTGAACTGGTCTGGAATTACAATTTAGCCCTATTCCAAATTATATTAGCACAATTCACTAAACAACTCAAAATTCAACCCTGAAAAGAGCCGTTTCTTAGGAAAAGCTTCTTCCTCTTCACTTTCATTAAATCAACATTAATTTAATTCCAAATTAGCAGCGAAGATGTGGTTTCTTCTCTGGCTTGGAGGAAAAATTGACTCCACGTCAGATAGTTCTTTTCCCCGCCAGTGTAGTGAATTGAGATTTTCCGACTCATCGGGTACTCACAGGAAACAGATAAGTAAACGGTCATAGTTTTTGCCCTGGGACTATCTACTATTTGAAACCCCCCTCCCCCCGCCGAAAAAAGGACGAACATTGTTCACGGATCACGGATGTCTGCGTCTTGGTCATTCCAGCTCTGTAGCTTTGGACGTTTAGTTCGGCAGCATAGTACTGTTCGTTAAAAGTGAGAAAATGTGTGGTTTTTCATTTCATCGAGTATTTCATATGAAGGCATTGCTTTTAATCGCGCCATTCCTACTGATGTCATTGTAATGACCCATGTTCATTTCAGTTGGGAAAACCACTAGGAGAGTCTTTCTGAGAATCTATAAAGGCAGGCGGAGAGTGAGTGTCTGTCATTATAATGAAAACTCCCCAACTTGATTGTATCTGGCCTACTATTACAATGAAAATTCCCTAACCAGTCTTCATATGAGAAAAGACGTCGGTGACTTGCCCGTCGTGTTTGTAGGGCAACTTTAAGAGCTATGCAACTTAATACAATCTTGCTCACAACGTTTACACTACCTAACCTAGAATTCTGTATAAAATTTAGAATTGCGTAGCTAAGCACGGGTACCTCAGCTAGTATGTAATATAAGGGAATGCGAGTGGTGACGTTCAGTCGTCTGCCATTCAACTTTTGAATTGGGTGACTAAAGTTTCAACCTCTAAATTTTGAAAATCTTTTCTCGGCTTGAAATGTTCTCCCTCTAGTCACCCTTTTTAGTATGGGATTATCCTCTGTGTCACTGGGCCTTAAACCCACATGGATTTCCAGAATTTCTATAAAGGGTGCTGGTGTTTCGCCTCCTTGCCTTTTTTGATGGCCTGTTATGTGCTACGTTTTCCTCTTACTCTTAAGACAGTGTAGTAGGGGTAATTATGACCCTTTTTATTGTCCGACTCGTCGGCTGAACGGTAGCGTACTGGCCTTCGGTTCAGAGGGTCCCGGGTTCGATTCCCTGCCGGGTCGGGGATTTTAACCTTAATTGGTTAATTCCAATGGCACGGGGGCTGGGTGTATGTGTTGTCTTCATCATCACTTCATCCTAATCACGACGCGCAGGTCGCCTACGGGTGTCAAATAGAAAAACCTGCACCTGGCGAGCCGAACCCGTCTTGGGATATCCCGGCACTAAAAGCCATACGGCATTTCATTTCAACCCTTTTTATTCTGTATTATTCTTAGAGTAACTGTTTCTTCGTTTTGGTTCTCTTTGGATACAGCGGTCAATATTATTTTGGAGCAATTGATAAGCCCACCATGGGGCAACCGTGTATGAACATTTTGAAATGAGGTCACCCGATGGGTTGCCTCGAGTAGTTTAAGTGTGTCAAAAGAAACTGATTACCCGTTCGGGGCTAGACTCTTGTATTTTGGAGCTCAGACTTCCGTGAAGTGTACCTGCTCGGAGCAAACCTCCATTTTTCAAAATATTGTACCTACCAGGAGCAATTATGCTCTTTTCTATGTAATTTAACGACTAGGTATTTATCCCAAGATCTTTGTACATGATTTACGACTTCTCAGTCCAAGATATAGTTACAGCTGATTTGCTCGTTATTAACCTTTTCAATTGTTCTTTGTTATTCTATTAGATTTTCTATCTCTCAATTTTAAGAAAGAAAAGAAATAAAATTTCCAAGTTTGTTATGCTAAAAGTACTCTAAGTAATCCATTGTCCATTCATTCACCCCAGGCGCTTCCTATTCCTCTGTGAGCCACGGAAACACCGGAACAAGTATTATTATTATTATTATTATTATTATTATTATTATTGTTGTTGTTGTTGTTGTTGTTACGGGGATACCCGTGGAATGCAGAGGTGAAAGACGGTGCGGGCTGGTATGGGTCTAACTACAAAGCTGAGATATTGATTAAAATTGCATTAAAGGTTATATTTTCAAAAATAGCAAAACAATTTTCACATAAAAGTTCAGATTTTAATAAGTAGCAACAAGTCAAATCAGGTACAATACCAGGAAAGCCAAGATTTAGAGATATGTTAACAATCTGGGAAACAAGCCCTGATCTTTAAAAGTTCTGAGCGCTCAGCTCACAACCACATATTACCAAAGGGCAGAAATCCCCACATTACGTGGAGCACTTGCTCCCACCTAGCACTGTCAGGCCTCCTAGAGACACTTATCCAAATACAAGAAAGAGCTGACCCGCTCTCAATATTTCAAGGCTATCAAAGGCCACAATGGACTTTACTATTAACTGCCCTCAAGGCACACTTACAAAGAAACAGGGGTACCTTGTACCCAACCTAATGGGCCTTAGTAGAAAAGTAATAGGTTAAGTTAATGGCCCGCAACACCAAGTAGAATGGAGGCGAGTACTTGCGCTCCTACATGAAATCTTTTAAAACCTAAGAGTCACTAGGCCAATGAACCAGGGGCTATTCCCAAACTATGGAGGTGACTTAAATAAGAAAATGTAATACATTAATGAAGAAAATGTTACCAAAACGTAGTCACCTCAAGGCAAAATGAAGGGGAGCTCGAGAGGGTAAAGCACTCTTTATCCCCGATTTACAGTTAAAGATATATGACGTTTTACCAAAGTGACGGCAATTTACATGTTTGAAGATAGATTACATAATAAAGGTTTCGGACCTTCCCCGCGGGTCAAACTGCTGAGCTAGCAAGAAATAGAGATGGTCAAGTGGCCATTACCTTGTTGAAGAGCTGCTGCCGGATGAAAGAGGCGCTTCCCGCCTCCTGCTACATTTCCATACACTAGGCTAGAAATAGTTCGAGTGGCGGAGAGCCAGGAAAATCAGCAGTTTCTATACTCTCGGGGAAGATTCGGGACCTTTCAAGAATAATTAAGACACACCCACAGTCGTTTATTGGGTAGCTTACAGTTACACATCCAAATCGAAGAAGAAAGACACGATTGGTCAAAAATTAATTACAGAAATTCTGGATTGGCTAAGTTCAAACCTGGCGGAAAGACAAGATTTATATTGCCAACCCACAAATGAAAGAACGAACATTAGTAAAGAACAAACTTATGAATACAAAATGTCTTCAAATACAGTTCTTCCACTTCGCACCAGGGTGCATGGTCATAGTATTTTGTAGAGACATCTATCAGAGACTGTCCACACTTCTTGATCAATAGAAAACAAAACAAGTTAAAGTCCACACAGTACTGACAACTTCGTAATCACAAAATTTACGGTAGTGACATCTTCTGAGAAAACTTACGAGTTGATACAGTTGTTAAAGTTCAGAGTTTCTCCTGTAGAGGAGTACTTTAAGGCGGAAAATTTAAATGTGCGGCGTATTATTATTATTAATATTATTATTATTATTATTATTATTATTATTATTATTATTATTATTATTATAAAAATACTGCAATGATGCAGAAACGTTAGCAGCCAGTACATAATATTTATAGAAAACAACACTGTGCAGTCTGAAAGGGGACATGATAAGAGTGGCAGTGCCTCTGACTTCTCATTAAGGAGGCCAGGCAATGCATGCTGAATATTTGAAATCAAATGTCAGATCCCTCTGGTTTCCGTATAACTTGAGGTCCCATGGCTATGATACGGTATCAACAATTACGTAAAAATACAAAGTTCGCGTGCTTTTCCAACCTGCACAAGAAACGTAGGTTGTAAAATTTCAAGCTAGTATGCAGCTAAAACCTTATTGCTTAACTACGTGTGTTGAAATGGTTCACAAACGATGTCCCACTTTCATATTGTAGTGATATATCATTGCACTTTTTGAGATAAATATCGTCCGATTGAGATGAGTACCTCATCCGAGAGATGAATACCTCACATCAGACCAATCTTCGCAGTCTACAGAATATTGCAGGTAACACAGTCCAAGGATGATCATTCACATTCCTATCTCTGCTACGAAGTTCCAGTGTGGTTTTCTGAGCAGAACATCTTCACATCGTTCCACTGTTTCCGCTTGATCATAGTCTTTAAGGCTGCAGTCACTACGTGATAAGCCTATATTGTTATTATTATTATTCTGGCTGAATGGGTCAGGAAAGTAATCATGGAGAAGTGGATCAAGGAATAGCGTACGAATGTAATTGCACTGCAGACCATTAGTCCGTTATTCTCACATCACTATACTTCTCATCTTCGAACGTCTCAAACCACGCGTCTATTTTAACTATCTAGCAGCCGATCAGGAGCTTTAGAACAATATTTGAACGGAAATTTATGTGTTTTAGTCAGAATCTCTTGACGGAGTTATCAAAAGTGCTCAAAAATTGATCGTGTTCTTCTGGAAGAGAGTGATGGTCACTGGAAGGAATTTACAGCGAGCGTTGTGCACACATTTCCAAATCATACATTTAATGTCTGTGGCAGAAACATTGGCGTTTCTTACGAAACTGTCATAAAAAATTCGAACCCATGCATGAATTCTATGCCACCCTGTACATGTATATTGGTCACTGAAGGAAGGGGACTGAGACGTACCATTCCTTCACCAGTTTATTATTACCGAAGTACTAGTTCTTGGAATCCCGTAACACTCGAGTGGTCGCACGGATATCCATATACGTCATTTATATTGCATTTGTACTGCATTAATGTATATTACAGGTCGTTTTATGTATTAAATAATAGCATAATTCGCAAGGCAAAATGTCTGGCTCTTTGGCTGATCGGTTACTTTACTAGCCTTTGGTTCAGAGGGCCACGTGTTCGATTCACGGATGGGCTAGGAATACTAACTTGTTATTGTTAATTCCGATGGATACACACACTATTACAAACCACCATAGAAACGCGCCGTGGTGAATACATCCATCTACATATGGTTGCGTCAGGAAGGGCATTCAGCCATAACACTGGGCCAAGTCCACATGTGTGATGCGGTTTACACTCCCGACACCATCCAAGTGTGTGGAATCAAGAAACGTCGTACGGACAATTTGTATTTATTCTTTTTCACCTTGGTTAAGAGCAAGAAACAGTCTCTTACATAAATACGACAGCATTTCCAAGAAATATACAACTGCTTAGGACCTACATCTCCCTGCGTCCTCAACCTCAGTGAATGTCTGATACTTCCTCTCTGACGTCTGTTGAAAATGGAGGCATACTGTATCTACATGTTCCATTTGTAACGAATATAGCAAAATACCCGAGTAGTCTTGTCGAGGCTCCTTCCACACATGTTGCAACATACACGCAGTTCTACTTCCGCATGCTTAGCAAGTTTCTCATTATTTTTATTTCCCTCTTCAGTTTCTTGAGAAACATTTACTGGTGTAGCCTTCTCAATATAAGATGAGATCCGTTGACAGACAATTCAAGTACTTCCTTCCCAAAATATTTCCCATGTTCCATAACTCAAATATGTTTCGGTTCTGCATAACGGGATTTCAGATTCACTCTCAAAACTGCGTCACACATACATACATACATACATACATACATACATACATACATACATACATACATACATACATACATACATACATACAACCTCATTATAGACTGTTAGAGCCACACAGCTTTGAGATTGCATCCAGAAGATAGCAGGCTCGAACCTCACTGTCGGCAGCCCCGAAGATGGTTTTCTGTGGTTTCGCATTTTCACACATTAAGACCGCGGCCGCTTCCTTCCCACTCCTAGGCCTTTCCTATCCCATCGTCGCCATAAGACCTATTTGTGTCGTTGCGACGTAAAGCAAATTGTAAAAAAAATTAAGAATGGTTACGTAGCACATACCTATCTACGAAATGTCACTGTAATATTTCTCCCAAATGGAACATAAAAATTGCTTTTACACAAATAAAGTCGAAAATCTGCGGTAAATTACGAAATAGCACGAAATATTTTACTTGCAGAGAATGATATGGATACATAGTTTACTACCTTACAAATATTCTTTTTCCTGCTACATCGCAGCGCTTCCGTATGTGTTTTGTTTGTCTAACACTTTCGTGTGTAATGTCTCCGCTCACTGAAGTGGTTTGCATTAATTAGGTGTCGTTTTCTTCGTGTTGCTCATTCGTTTTGTACCCCAACTCATTCATTAAATGAAATATTTATTGGTCCAGGGATCATGCTATTTTCCTTTTAAAATGCCATCTTCCTTTCAACAAAAAAATAATATATTTATTGGTCCAGGGATCATGCTATTTTGCTGTTTGAGCTGCCCGCGCTAGTCATATGGACAAATATAATGAGAATTCACAGATATAGCACTCCCATTCGTCGGTGCTAGCCCTGGACCTCAAGAAAGAAACAAAAGACGCACGAGTTGCGGAATACAACATAAGGAAATCCTGTCTACAGCTCGTAAGTACGTATATATATTTCTCTAGATATTTCTCTAGTGACGACGGTATTTCTTAATTTACTATAGATTTTTCACTTCATTTGTGTAAAAGGAATTATTGTGTTCCATTTGGGACAAATATTACAGTGACATTTCGTAGATAGGTATGCGCTGCATGACCATTAAAAATTGTTAAAAGAGAAACGTAACGCCAGTTCTTGTGCTGAAGTCTATTGCTATCTACTTCCTTATAAGATGCTGTAATGATCAACCAAGTGGAGCAGTAAACTGTAAACTTCAAAATGTATTTGCATTTTTTTTGTGAGGATTTCCTAACGTTCTAATT
The DNA here is from genome assembly GCF_040414725.1 of Anabrus simplex. Taxonomy (NCBI): domain Eukaryota; kingdom Metazoa; phylum Arthropoda; class Insecta; order Orthoptera; family Tettigoniidae; genus Anabrus; species Anabrus simplex. The sequence goes on along the minus strand of NC_090266.1, from coordinate 924,273,897 downwards.
CGACATGTAAAAAAATTGAAAAAATTTTTTGAGAAAAGTATTCGCCTGGATGAAAAGTCATGCACGAACACAGTAAAATTATAAATAATTACTCTCACATAATTTATTCAGAGAAGTATGACAACGTTTGTAGTTTTAGATTGATACATAGTAAAATCATAATAGTATTTGTAACATAACAACAGCAATACTTTTCTATAACTAAGTGCATTAATTACGGGAACCCACGTAACAACTGAAATAGATCTCGTGATGAAGACAGTATAATGCAAATAAAGTCTGCCGTGACGCAAGTCTCAGCTATTCAAGAGGTTTACAGAGTAGAGGATTTATGGGCCCTTGGAACAAGACGAGCTGCAAGTAAGATACTCGTTTGCATGGCTGGAAACTATAACTGCGGTACGGAGAGGAGATAATTCAAGACGTCAGCTGAGATCCACAGTCGCATTAGCAGTTTCTATTCACGAATACGTGGAGAATAGAAATGGCAAATACCGGAGAATTATAGTCTCCAGGAATTGGATAAAAATCATTTGTGACCTCACCAACACACCGTCGATAAGGACAGGTGAAGAGTGTGAGCTTGTATACTAATTACCAAGTCTGGTGTAGATTGGTCTCTGGAAGTAATTGAATGTTGTGTTTGCTACAATAGAAATGCAAGAAGAGCGGTATAAACTAAAACAGCGCAAGTGTTGTGTGAGATGAAGCTAAGTAAGCGGTACTGTATGGTGAAAATATTTTCCAAAATCTGAAAACACAATATCGAACTTTGTTTCCAGTAGAATTGTGGCCATTTACAGCTCGATATAAAGTTGATGTTGTTGATGATGATGATGATGATGATTGTTGTTTAAACGGGACCAACATTTAGGTCATCGACCCCGAAACAGAGTTGAAGTAAATCTTATTTAGATGCTCTGAAAAGGAAATACTGGTAATACTTGACAGTGGTGTAGAGATTTCAGGATCATTGCGAATTTTGTACCACTATTTCACGCTTTTGAAGACTGTCAAAATGTTTTCTAACAGTGGGTTTGTAAGATAGATGGCGATGAATTTCACAGTCTACAATTCTTAAAATGATTGTATGCCATTAATACCAAATTCTCTGTATAATAATTCTCAGCAGCCGAGTTCCCAATTCTCTGTAAGCTTGAAAAATAAGCAGACATAAAAGTAGCACAATTTTTCACTTAGTATGTTGAGTGAACAAATTACTATACGAAGCAGGCCTACAGGAATCATGACGAAACAAGTGGATTATATCGTTCTCAAATGTAAACTTACCTCAAAATGATTTTCTCCAGATATCTGCGTATTTCTGGCATTTCACCACTTGATCCTTATACCTACTATCACCTGCTTAGAAGCTGGTTTTATAGGTGATGACAGTTACAATTTAAGGAGAACAATTACGCTGTACTTCCCTTTAGCAAGTATAATTTTACCGATAATCTCTGTGATTTCGTTACAGTAATCATTTCACTCGAGTTAATGAACATTTTCGAATTTACTGCTACGTTCAAATTGATTACCAACAACTCATTATATGTTTGGTAGACAAACCTTTGTAGTTAGTCAATCATTGTTTGTTACTATCCTCCTGGTTTCAATATTTCAGATTCTTATACTTTAATGTATTATATTTAAAGTTTGTGAGGGTACAAGTGTTAATCAATTCTGAATTAAAGGAATAAAGAACAGGATTCTTTCCAATTGCTTTTAGCTGGAAGTTGGTGGGGATTTTGTGCGGGAAAATGGCAAGAGCCCACATAGTCTTCAGTGGCAGGTGAATTAAAATCCTGCTTTCAGATATCCTTGATGTGGCTTTGAAAATGATCTGACGGTGTAATTATTCAGCTTACAGCCACCGTCTTCCCAGTCTGCTCCATAATAATTACAAGTACATATTCTATAGTAGTCAGTACATTAACACTTGTTATCGGTGACTGTTGAGTGATGAACTCAGACTCATTGAGAGAAAGATAAGCACCTAGAAAAGCTGGCCGGCCAGTATCCAGTAATCGGGAGACAGTGGGTTCGAGCCCCACTATCGACAACCCTGAATATGGTTTTCTGTGGTTTCCCATTTTCACACCAGGCAAATGCCGGGGCTGTACCTTAATTAAGGCCACGGCCGCTTCCTTACACTTCCTAGACCTTTCCTCTCCCATCGTCGCCATAAGAAATATCTGTGTCAGTGCGATGTAAAACAAAATAGCAAAAAAAAAAAAAAAAAGAAAAAGCAGAAAAGTTGGTGGAAATCAAACAACGTGTACTGAAGGATCATGTGAATATACTAAGTTGTTACTAACACAACACCCCCGCCCCATGACGCAACAGCCCCTGAAGGACCATGGCCTACCAAGCGACCGCTGCTCAGCCCGTAGGCCTGCAGATTACGAGGTGTCATTTGGTCTGCACGACGGATCCTCTCGGCCGTTATTCTTAGTTTTCTAGACCGGGGCCATCATCTCGCCGTCGGGTAGCTCCTCAATTGCAATCACGTAGGCCGAGTGGACCTCGAAAACGCCCTCGGATGCAGGTGAAAATTCCTGACCCGGCCGGGAATCAAACCCGGGGCCTCCGGGTAAGAGGCAGGCAGACAACACCGCGGGGCCGGCTTAGTTACTAATACGATCAGTTTGCTCATCGAGAAGCCAGCATGATGTAGAGCTCGCATACATGCACCGATTCAGTTCGGGAGGGGGTCATATAGCTCCGGTACCCTCTCCTGAAATAGGATTTCTCTCAACTGTTACAACAGGTCCTCAATATCTTGCACATTAGTACCGAGTTAGAGTTACTTCTCTTTTTTTTTTGCTAGGGGCTTTACGTCGCACCGACACAGATAGGTCTTATGGCGACGATGGGACAGGAAAGGCCTAGGAGTTGGAAGGAAGCGGCCGTGGCCTTAATTAAGGTACGGCCCCAGCAATTGCCTGGTGTGAAAATGGGAAACCACGGAAAACCATTTTCAGGGCTGCCGATAGTGGGATTCGAACCTACTATCTCCCGGATGCAAGCTCACAGCCGCGCGCCTAAACGCGCACGGCCAACTCGCCCGAGAGTTACTTCTAAGCTGATCTCACACGTGATGGCAATGGTATTACATGTGTCGTATGAGATTGTAGTAGGGTGCTGTTTTATGTGAGGACTCCGGATGTTCGTGACGTACCACTGACTTGTCAAGTCCAAGTACTGTACTACAAGAATTAGTGTGACCAGACGACCTATCTTATCCGGTATATCCTCCTTTGTAGACCACTGTCCGGGGTACGAGCGGATTTTTTAGAAAAATAAAAATGTCCTCCTTCTGTTAGTGAATCTCCATATTTTGACATAATCTGGTTTACTACTTCGTTTTTACAATTATTCATCATTGCGTAACGGTATCTTCGATACCGTAGCGATATTTAGAAATGCGATTATGGATATACAGTACATACGATTATTCTATGCTTGACTTGTATTGTGATAATATACGCTACCAGCAGTCACCCGCGGCATCGATCGCGTGGATTTCGTAATTTGATAAAAGTAATTTTTACTCGGTACTGTAGTAAGATATTATCTCAAAATCCCTAAGTATAAAATATCACCCCAGAAACAATCTGTAAACCACATTCTGTAAACCACGTTTGTGGTGTTTCCTTCAGGGGCTAAGGTGACCGTGCGACATACTGTAGAACTGTACATGTGAGAAACAGTCTTCTCTCAATTGGAGAAAAAAGTAACGGAGATTCCAAATACCTATTTCTTAGTCTGTAACATCTTCAGTTATTGATATATAAGTATCCTCTTAAAAATCAATTCAACTCTTTCACTTCTTTCCACCCCCGTGAAGTGCCTGTTCGGAAAACAAAGAACATATTCTTGTATCTTTAAAGGACTTTCCAAATTCTTTTCAATTATTTTCATCCCCTTAAGTGAATTTTCCGAAAACAAAAACCTACATATTTCTTTATTTTTAAACGAGATCCCAAGTACTAATTTTCACGTCTGTAGCTTCTCAGTTTTTGAGATATAAGTGAATGAAAACCTTCAACCTGTTTTCCAGTCAGTGACCGGGTCAGGGATGGAATGAATGGAGCCCCCATATTGCGGCGAGGATAGGAATTGTGACCGCTGCCGAGGCCTGTCGCACTCTTCTAGGGCAATAATTAATGACTGACAGATGAAATGAAATGATAGAGGAGAGATTTGCTGGAATGAAAGATGATAGGAAAAACCGGAGTCCACGGAGAAAAACCTGTCCCGCCTCCGCTTTTGTCCAGCACACATCTCACTTGAAGTGACCAGGATTTGAACCACCCAACTCATTGGTGAGAGTCTGACGCGTTGCTGCCTGAGCCACGGAGGCTACTTTTGATATGTAAGTATCCTCATAAACAGAATTCAACTCCTTCTTTACTTATTTTCACCCCACCCCCTTAAGTCGATTGTCTGAAAACAAAAAATTACGTGTTTCCTTATTTATTTCTTTTGAGGGAGATTCCAAATACCAATGTTTACGCCTGTAACGTATGTAGTTTTTGAGATACAAGAATCCTTATACAAAGCATTCACTTAATATTTCAATTCATTCTTACCCACTTGAGTGGAATTTCCGAAAACAAAAGAATGCGCGTTTCTTTACTTGGAAAGAACAATCTAAATACAAATGTTCATGTCTGTAAAATATTCAGTGTTTGAGATATAAGTATCATAATAAAAGGAATTCAACTCCTATTTCATCACCCGTAAAACGTTCGCTTCTTCATTTTTTAAGGATATTCCAAATACCAACCTCGTACAAATAATTCCACTATTTTTTTCAATTCTTTCACCCCACTTCAGTGGCTTTTTCGATAACAAAAGACGTGTTACGTCATTTATTTAAAGGAGATTCCAAATACCAATTTTCACGACTGTAACACATTTAGTTTTGAGTTATAAGTATCCTCATACAAGGCATTCAACTAATTTTTCAATTCATTCACCCCCCCCCCCCCCGCCCACTCAGTGGATTTTCTGAAAACAAAAGAATAAGTCTTTTTTACTTTGAAAGAACATTCCAATTACAAATTTTCATGCCTGTAACATCTTCATTTTTGAGATATAAATATCCCCTTAAAAATAATTCAACTCCTACTAACCGCCCCCCCCCACACGTTAAGTAGATTCACCGCCCCCGCCAAAAATGCGCGTCTCATTTATGAAGAATATTCTAAATACCAATTTTCACGTCTGTAATTTTCAATTTTTGAGATATAAGTATTCCCATAAAAAGAATTCAATTTTTCTCTTTTTTCACCACATCCTTAAGTGAATTTTCCGAAAACAATAAATACGCGTTTCTTTATTTATAGAGTAGCTTCCAAATACCAATTATCACGACGGTAATAACTTCACTTTTTCAGATATATGTATCCCCATAAAAATAAGTCAATTCCTTTTTTCACCGTCCCTCCTTTCAAGTCGATTTCCGCCCAAAAATGCCTGTTTCTTTATTTTTAAAGGGGGTTCCAAATGCCAATTTTCACGTTTGCAACATTTTCGGTTTTTGAGATATAAGTATCCTCATACAAATAATTTAACTTTCTTTTCAATTTTTTCACCCCTTTAAGTGGATGTTCCGAAAACAAAAATACGTATTCCTTTATTTTTAAGGATACTCTAAATACCAGTTTTCACATCTGTAACATCTTCAGTTTTTGAGATATCAGTATCGTAATAAAAAAAAATCTACCCCATTTTCAGTCTTTTAAAGCCCCTTTAAGTGTTCTTCCCGGAAGTAAACAAATACATGTTTCTTTATTTTTAAATGATAAAATGACCAATTTTCACGTCTATAACATTTTACTTTTCTGAAATATACTGTAGGTATAGTATTTTAAAAAAATCACCCACTTTGTAACTCCCCTTCACCCCCAATTAAACATAATCGGATTTTCCAAAAAAATACGTGTTTCTTTATTTTTAAAGAAGATTCCAAATATTAATTTTCATGTCTGTCACATCTTGTAACATCTTTGGTTTTTGAGATATAATTAACCTCATATGAGGTATTTAACCCTTTTTTCACGATTTTTTGGCAGAAATCAACTTGGAAGAGGGAACGGGGATCTTCAACCTGGTGCGTCGATGGAATGGGTGTCTCAGTGCTTATTATGATTTTGCCTGATTGGCACCCCGATTCAGAACTGTACGGCGATCGAACGGATACTTTATGAGCGCCCCTTTTAGTAGATTGTACATTTTGTACCGGTATTTGTTGAGTGGCATACTCGTGTGTGCCGAGGCTGAAGGGCGTTTGGAATGGTCGCTCAAGACATTCGTTTACTGTCCTCTTATCAGCAACGAAGGCTACAGCTGTCGCACAGGATTTGTCAGAAAGCTGACAAATATCACCCTGAGAAATAGAGTTATATGTAAAATGGTTCGAAAGAAAAAAACAGTGCATGGCTTTGTATGTACCTCGCGGTAAATACAGTATACTATTGACACTTACATTACAGTTATAGGGTCAGCTGATTCTAAGAAAATTTTACCTGCGACGAACTTCGACAATACCATGAGCTCATTTTTTCTTTGAGCGACTGCACACCCCTCATATGTACCTTTAGACCGCAGTTGTCACAGGTGCCAACATTGACGAACACATTACCGATTTGACAAACATCACGCACACTGCATTTATTTGCGCGAACGGTGTGTGGGTGACCAATATCCTACTGAAATAAACGCATCTATATAAAGAGTAAGAGAACGGAATGAACGATGCTTTAAGGGTACTTCTGCACTGTTTGGTATTACATGTACACATACCAGAGACACTCTGATATTGTAAATGGAGTTCCCCTTTATCAGGATTCAGGTATTTGTTTTGGGTTTCACAGTGGTAGGATGCAATGTTGCTCGAAAGTTCTCGAAAGTTTTCAGTAACCTGATCGACGCCATAAACGTCCACAATAAGCACCGAGACAGAATCTGTTCTCGGCACTGAAATCGAGGCTCATCCCTTCGTCCTGCATGCGTTCATTTCTCGACACTACCATCGGCAGATTGTATGGTGGTGAGGAATAAAAGAACATCTTTCTATCATTACCGTGGTCGCAGCCCAGATTCAGGAAAATTTTGTAGATGGTTCTATCTTGAATAGAAGAATTAAGAGTTCGCCTGTGTGGTATTTATAAGAGCTACACGGGAAGTGCTGCCTGGAGTAGTATTCGTACTTATCGAAAAATGATAGCAAGCATAAAATTAGGGCCAGAAACCAGCATGCGGATGTGGGAAAATTTTCCTTCATATGGAATTGGAATAAATTACCTGCAGCAGTCTTTAATAGATTCCCTTCCGGTATCAAGACGTTTAAAAAGATCATTAGCACTAGTGTAAAGTGAACATTAGAAGTTGTAATGACGACAGTGAATTTGTGATCTTCTGCTCGATTTAGCTTGTAGTATTTTCTTTCCATGGAATTGCTAGTTGTAGGCTACTCTTGTTGTTTTTGTATTAGTGGTAGTAGTAGTAGTAGTAGTAGTAGTAGTAGTAGTAGTTGTTGGTTAATTTTTTTGACTTTATTATCACACTACTGTAAGTGACCATTGCCACCGGGAAATTTACCAATTGCTATGTATATGTTAATAATAATAATAATAATAATAATAATAATAATAATAATAATAATAATAATAATAATAATAATAATAAATAGAAGAAGATCCATCTGACTGTCTGTTGCAGCAGCTGAGAGCCTCAGATGCTATAAAACCGGGCGAGTTGGCAGTGCGGTTAGGGGCGCGCGGCTGTGAGGTTGCATCCGGGAGATAGTGGGTTCGAACCCCACTGTCGGCAGCCATGAAGACGGTTTTCTGTGGTTTCCCATTTTCACACCAAGCAAATGCTGGGGCTGTACCATAATTAAGGCCATAGCCGTTTCCTTCCCACTTCTAGCCCTTTCCTATCCCATCGTCGCCATAAGATTTATCTGTGTCGATGCGACGTAACGCAACTAGCCAGATGCTATAAATTCTGGCCTTGTAGCCCATGATAACAGCTTAGACAGGAGGTAATTGAACGTGCACAAATATACTAGCTTCGTGTCGGTTGATTTACCGGCATGTAAAAGAACTCCTGCAGGACAAGTATCCGACACCTCGGTGTCTCTAATAACCGTAAAAGTAGTTGGTGGGACGTAAAACTATTAACATTCTCATTGGTCCTGGTGCAGCGCGACCTCCTGTCCATTCTGCGATTGGTGCGTGATCCAGTATGCCACTCCTGCGAAGCGACGGTCATAACGTGAATTTCCATGTCCGTTTTACGGTCAGTTGACAAAAGGTATCACAATGAGCAAGATCACCAATCGATAGGGATGAGTAACGTGCTTCATGAAAGTATGGCAATGTGCATCTTATTTAATGACTCCACTAACTTATTTCTATTATGTGTGGGGCAGGACGTGGGTTCGATACCCTGTTAGGAATTCGACAAATTTAAGAAACGTAATTTCCGCTTCTGGAGATGCACATGGCCCTGACGTTCACTCAGCCTACGCAAAAATGAGTACTGGGTTAATTCCTGGGTGCAAAGGTGGCCGGGCGTAGAGCTAATCACTCTACCCCATCAAGTGCCGAGGTTACAGATAGTGGAGGCCTTTAGCTCCCACCCTTCCCAGAGCCTTCATGGCCTGTACGGAGATGACTTTGCTTTTTTTTTTTTACTTTGCTGTTACAGTACTAGTGTGATAATTTGAGAAAACAGCTTCCATACTTACTTTCATAGATTTACTTCACCGTATTATTTTGTGTCCTTATTCCTTGTAAACACAGAATTAACTTCCGAATGAACCTCTCTCTCTCTGTGTGTGGGGGGGGGGGGGTTAGGTGTATACTGTTGCAGATACTTGAAAGTAATACGTGATCCAACAATATATGTATGTATGTTGAGTGCTCAGCCCGGAGGCTGGTTTCGACCTCAACAGCTCCGCCATCAGCCGTCTTAGGTGGCCTCTAAAGAGCTGTACAAGGAAAATGAGGACTGAGATAGTTTCTCGTTGCTTTCCTCACTGATCCAAAAGTTGCCGTTACATCTCAGTCTGCCAAGCTCACTGAAATGCCTGCACCATCCGATCATATGAGCAGCGTTTTCACACCATTCGTAGTGGGGACTGGCTGCATTAGGAATGGCATTACTAGCATCACTCTGTCACTTTCATGTTGTTAAAGCCAAGGATGATACAGAGACAGGTCAATGAAAGTAACAAATTTGTTCTAGCCCACATATGAAGAGATAGTGCACTGAAAGCACTAGGTATTGCCAGCAAAGAGAGCTGTACCCATTTGCTGGCATGTGTGGTAGCGGTCATCCTGTAGACTTACCTCAGCTCCTAAAAAAATAATACCTGGCACGTATAAACTTACCTCAGGGCTAATACGTCCATGTTCCTCGAATTTCTAAGGCCGATGGGGATCCAAACAACCACCATGGATCAGGCCAGTCTGCAATAACGTTGCCGAGACTCATTTAAAACCAAATAATAACATTCATTGACAAAAATGAAATCTGACAACATTAAACTCAACTATAATGGGCAAAATTCAAATGAATTTACTCCCGCTAAAAAGAGCGCAAATAATACATAATAATAGTAATTCTGGAAATAAAATAAAAATGAGTACTGAAATTTAAGCCAAAATCAAAAGAAAAACCTTTACCTAACTGTATTTAAGAATGACTCAAAATCAAATTAAATAATTACACTTAAATAAATGATAATAAAAGTAATTCCAACTGTTGCAAGAGTCTTAACAAATTAATTCTTAAGACCAAATATCATCAATGGAACTAGTTCATTAGAGAGATAATTCAATTAATTCGAAATAGTTAGGTAACCTAGCATTGCAGACGTTTAACCGCGCGAAACCATTTCGCCCATGAACACACACTCTTATTTCTAAACATAACAGTGTTATTTTAGTCACACAATGTTATTCAATGGCTTGTTGTTGCCTTTCATGGCTGTCTAAATTTAATAAATATGACAGATTAAAACCATTTATCTACCATGAAAATATAGTTTTAAGTTACTCTCTGTGACAGTCATTGGACACTTTAGAATTTATTAGTACATTTTTTCTGCCATTGATCAATTGAACTCTCCTTTCTACACATACAGAAATGATACCGGTGATCACACTTAACAACTCTTCTAATTACAACTTATTATGTTATGTGCTGTTACGACAGGTTTCCGCACCCTTAACCAAAGAACTTAGCGTCATTTATTTTGACATTAAGTTTATTTATCAAGGTCGGTTCAATGACATGACCTCTTTTCCCAGTTACATTTAATTGCTGTGATAATTTAATTGCGATGTCTTTAACTAATATAAAGAGAAATATTGCAATTCAGTAACGATGACCAACGATGTCTTCCTTAATATAGCTAAATTAAAGGATTAAATTAGCCTTCAAATTATATATATATAGTGTTCATCAAAATATAATAAATAAATGCACTATCCTAAAAATACACTATCTACACTGAATTTACAACGTATTTGGCGTTAGCGCACCTTCCTACATTGATTCGAACACAATATCAGTGACCCTAGATTTTCTATCACCGTGCCAGATACAATAGCGTCGGTATGTTAACTGGTATCTTTAGTGACTCTGTTCTTTACCTCACTAAATATACCAGTAATTCATGTCTCCACCATATTTCACGAGTATGTTGATTTCGGTCGCGTAATTAAATATTTACATTTATAGTCAATGGTAAATAGCACAAGTTACCACGTCAATAAAACATGAATTAAATCAGTTTATAATATTGTCGCTCACCTGGTTACAATTTACTTTTACAGACTGAGGTTCTGCTGTCGGCAATCAATCCATAAATTACTATCCTCGTACAATTTTACCATTTTCGTTTCAGAATTTAATAATTTAATAATAGCATTATACCTATCTCATTCCTACCTTGCTTATTGATCTCGTACCTTTGGTATATTTATTTCCTCGATAATATCTAAGAGCATCTTCATCTCTGAAATAATGACATCATCTGTCATTTCTTCTTATGTCATGTGATCCCTGATAATTACTGGCATATTCCACGCTTCTTATCACTTTCTTTTCATTTTTATTTACGTAGATTTGATCTTCGATACATCGAGCTAAATATTTTAAATTAACATGTCATCTTCTTATTCCTTAAAGACGATTATCACTTATTTTCTTCACTACATGGTCCTTCCGGCCCCTTCTCGCGCATTTCTCATATTAATTACACTTGGGATATCATTTCATAATTCTGATCGTATTTTCCATCTTCCAATTGGACCTCTTTATCGTGTACACCTCATTTATTTCATGTCCTGCAAGTTAGCAATGGAATCCATATTTACCGATACGGCATTTCTGCTTCTATAATCAAAATCTGATTGCCTACACAATAGGTTTTGCATCTACATTTCCAACTCGCGTATAATTACAAATCCATCTTTATGAATTCTCACATGAGATTATTATTATTCTCACTTCACGTATACTATACTAGCAAGATACCCGTGCTTCGCTACGGTATTATACTGAAATTTAGAATTGAATGCTTATTGTTTTATATATAATCCGCCAAAATTCGCGATCTGACTCGTTTTCTGAGAGAATCCGCCAAAATTCGTGATCTGACTCGTTTTCTTATAATTTATGGGAAGTTTCCTCCCATTTTTCAATCTTTCTTCCCAGCAATCGATTTCGTACTTCCGTGCTAAGTCCAGGTATTCCACCCGGTCAGTTGGGTCCATAATATTTGCCATCTTTTCCTATAAGCATTTTTAATATGGGACAAATCCTTCAGGAGATCCGGCGTGGTGTCGTCTTGGGTGCCTTGGCGATACTGAACCCGCGGCCGGACTGCATTCTTAGTCATTACCCGTCCAGCACCCGTTTTCAGCGCGGTCCGCACATTTGACGACGGTCCAGAACATTATTATTATTATTATTATTATTATTATTATTATTATTATTATTATTATTATTATAGATGTTCTGGACCCCACAGCAAGATGCAAGACCGCTACTTGGCGGTAAATTACATCTGCTGCCATTGTCATTGTTGAAAATGTGACCAACACCATTGTCGCGCGTAGGCAAGTGTGCTGGATTTCTGGCCATACGAATGACATACTTCCGTGCATTATTGACCTTATTATGGAGGTGAAAAATTGGACGGTCAATCTCATTCCTATCGTTTATTTCTAATGTGTTTATTTTTTTATTTATATGCCAGGAGAATCTACTGCAATCTAAGAACGTTCTCCGAAGGAAAAGATGGCTCTTGGAAACGAACCCAGGAAAGATTAAAAATGATCGGTTTATGATCAGAATAAGTACATCGAAAATCTACAGCCTGTTTCCAGTCATTCGACAGGGTCAGCAATGGAATGAATAAAGCCCCCATACAGCGGCGAAAATAGGAATTGTGCCGGCAGCCGAAACCTGTCGCACTCCTCTGGGGCAATGATTAATGGATGACAAATGAAATGAAATTATATTGGACAGTGTTGTTGGAGTGAATGATGACAGGGAAAAACGGAGTATCCGGAGAAAAATCTGTCCCGCCTTTGTTTTGTCCAGCACGAATGTCACATGGAGGACCGGGATTTGAACCACGGAACCCAGCTGTGAGAGGCCGGCGCGCTGCCGCCTGAGCAACGGAGGCTCCTTATAAATACATTATGAACAGTAAAATCAATTAGTCTCACCTCATTTTACACCCCACCGCCGTTAAGTTTATTTAGCCAACCCTCCCCCCAGAAAAAAAGACTAAAAGATGGCGTGTTTCTTTATGTTAAAGGAGATTCCAAACACTAATGTTCACGTCTATTACCTTCAGTTTTAAGATTAAAATAATTCACTTTATTTCACTTCCTTTCACACTCCTCCAACACCCCCCCCCCCACCACCCATAAGGGAATTTTCCGGCAAAAAATACTTGTTTCTTTAATAGTAAAGAATCTTCTAAATACCAGTTATCACGACTCTAACTTCTTCAGTTTTTGATTTGTGTGTCCTCATGAAAGAAATTCAACTCCTTTTCACTCCCGCCCCCCAAGATGGTTTCCCCCCAAAACGCGTTTTTCTTTGTTTTAGAGGAGATCCAAATACCAATTTTCATGTCTGTATGCCCTAACAACTTTAGTTTTTAATAGATGTAAGTATTCTCATACAATTAAGTTAATTAACTTTTCAATTCTTTCACCTCCACCCCCACCCCCCACCCACTTCATTGGATTTTCCGAGAAAATGTGTTTCTTTACTTTTAAAGAAGATTCCAAATATCAAAAATCACGTCTGTAATATCTTCATTTTTGAGATAACAGTAGCCAAATTAAAAGAATTCAACACCCTTTGCAGTCGCTTTACCCCATCCCTCCACCCAAGGGGTATTTCTGAAAACTAAAAATACACGTTCCTTTATTTTTAATAGAGATAAAAAATACCATTTTTCACTTCTGTAACATGTTCAGGTTTTTTTAGATATACTGTATAAATTCTCATTTTAAAATTTCACCCCCTTTTTAGTTCCCCTTAAGAGGAGTTCCCTAAAACAAATCACCTATGTTTCTTTACATTTACAGGAGATTCCAAATACCACTTTTTACGTCTGTATCATTCTATGTTTCTCAGATATTCTGTAGATATAGTTTCAAAAAAAATCACTCCTGTTTAACTGCCATTAATTGGAATTTCCAAAAAAAAATACGTGTTTCTTTATTTTCAAAGGAGATCCCATATACAAATTTTCAGTTCTGTAATATCTTCAGTTTCTGAGATATATGTATCCTCATTAAAGGCATTCAACCCATTATTCACCCATTTACACCCCTCCTATTCGGATTTTCAGAAAACAAAAAATACGTGTTCCTTTATTTTTAAAGGAGATTCTAAATACCAATTTGTACATGTGCAAACTTTTAAAGTTTTGAAATAGAGATACACTCATTTTAAAAATTCACCCCCTTTTCCCCCTCCCATTAATTGGATTTTCCAGAAACAAAAAAAAAAGTTTCTTTATTTTTAAAAGAGATCAAAAGTACCAATTTCCAGGTCTGTAATATCTACAGTTTCTGAGATATAAGTACCGGTATCCTGATTAAAGGCATTCAACTCCTTTTTCACCCTTTTAAACCCGTCCTATCGGTATTTTCTGAAAACAAAAATACGTGTTTCTTTATTTTTAATGATGATTCTAAATACCAATTTTTACATCTGTAAACTTTCAAAGTTTTGAGATATAGAACAACTCATTTGAAAAATTCGCACCCTTTTCACCCCCCGATTAATTGGATTTTCCAAAAACAAAAAATTCGTGTTTCTTCATTTTTAAAGGAGATCCAAAACTCCAATTTTCAGGTTTATAATATCTTCAGTTTCTGAGATATAAGTATCCTCATTAAATGCATTCAACCCCTTTTTCACCCCTTTCCACCACTCCTATTGGGATTTTCCGAAAACAAAAATACGTGTTTGTTTATTCTTAATGAAGATTCTAAATACCAATTTTTACATCTGTAAACTTTCAAAGTTTTGAGATATAGAAACACTCATTTTAAAAATTCACCCCCCTTTTCTCCCTCCCATTATTTGGATTTTCCAAAAACAAAAAAAGATGCTTGTTTCTTTATTTTTAATAGAGATCAAAGTACCAATTTTCAGGTCTGTAATATCTACAGTTTCTGAGATATAAGTATCGGTATCCTGATTAAGGGCATTCAACCCCTTTTTCACCCTTTTTCACCCGTCCTATTGGGATTTTCTGAAAACCAAAAAATACGTGTTTCCTTATTTTCAAGGAAGACTCTAAATACCAATTTTTACATTTTGTAACTTTTAAAGTTTTGAGATATAGATACACTCATTTTAAAATTTCACCCCCCTTTTCACCCCCTTAGCAACGGAATATCCAGATATCCTCTCTTAGCGAGCACCTACATCTTAATATGAATGTATCTCCAAAATTTCATTTCATTATGTCCAGTAGTTTTGGCTCGGCGATGATGAATCAGTCAGTCAGTCAGGACAAGCTATTTTATATATATAGACTAGCAAGATACCCGTGCTTCGCTACGGTATTATACTGAAATTTATAATTGAATGCTTATTGTTTTAGATATATAATCCGCCGAAATTCGCGATCTGACTCATTCTCTGCGAGAATCCACCAAAATTCCCGATCTATTATTTTACGGCACGTTTCCTCCCATTTTTAAATCTTCCTTTCCAGCAATCGATTTCGTACTTCCCGGGTTAGGCTCAGGTATTCCTCCAGGTCAGTTGGGTCCGTAAATCTTTGCCATCTTTTCCTATAATATTTTTAATACGGATATAATCCTTCAGGAGATCCGGCGTGCTGTCATACTGGGTGCCTTGGCGGCACTGAACCCGCGACCGGACTGCATTCTTAGTCATTACCCGTCCAGGAGCCGTTTCCATCGCGGTCCGCAATTTGACGACGGTCCGGAATATTATTATTATTATTATTATTATTACTATTATGTGTTGCTGGAATGGCTGATGACAGGGAAAACCGGAGTATCCGGAGAAAAACCTGTCCCGCCTCCGTTTTGTCCAGCACGAATGCCACATGGAGTGACCGGGATTTGAACCACGGAACCCAGCTGTGAGAGGCCGGCGCGCTGTCGCCTGAGCAACGGAGGATCCTTATAAGTACACTAATAACAGTAAAATCAATTGGTCTCACCTCCTTCTACACCCCACCCCTGTTAAGTTTATTTACAGCCCGCCCCCCCGAAAAAGAATTAAAAGGATGCTTGTTTCTTTATGTTTAAGGGAGATTCTAAACACCAATGTTCACGTCTATTACCTTCAGTTTTGAGATATAAGTATCCACATAAAAATAATTTACTTTTTTTCACTTCATTTCACAATAATCTCTCCTCCCCCTAAATGAATTTTCCAGCAAAAAAATACTTGTTTCTTTAATAGTAAAGGATCTTCTAAATACCAATTATCACGACTCTAACTTCTTCAGTTTTTGATTTATGTGTCCTCATGAAAGGAATTCAACTCCTTTACACTCCCGCCCTCCAAGATGGTTTCCCGCCCAAAACGCGTTTTTCTTTGTTTTTAAAGGAGATCCAAATACGGATTTTCACGTCTGTAACAACTTTAGTATTAGATGTATGTATTCTCATACAATTGTCAACTAATGTTTCAATTCTTTCACCCCCCCCACCCCTTCATTGGATTTTCCGAGAATACGTGTTTCTTTACTTTTAAAGCAGATTGCAAATATCAAATTTCACGTCTGTAACATCATCATTTTTGAGATATCAGTAGCCTAATTAAAAGAATTCATCACCATTTTCAGTCACTTTACCCCCCCCCCCCGCCTTTCACCCAAGTGGTATTTCCAAAAACTAAAAATACACTTTTCTTTATGTTTAATAGAGATTAAAAAATACTATTTTTCACTTCTGTAACATGTTTAGTTTTTTAGATATCCGTAAAAATTATCATTTTAAAATTTCACCCCTTTTGGGTTCCCCTTAAGTAGAGTTTCCAAAAACAAATAACCTATATTTCTTTACATTTACAGGAGATTTACACCCACTGTTTACGTCTGTAACATTTTACGATTCCAAGATATTCTGTAGATATAGTCTTTCAAAAAATTCACCCCTATTTGTCACTCCTGTTTAACCGCCATTAATTGGCTTTTCCAAAAACTAAAAAATACGTCTTTCTTTATTTTTAAAGGAGATCCCGTATGCGAATTATCAGTTCTGTAATATCTTTCATTTCTGAGATATGTGTATCCTCATTAAAGGCATTCAACCCATTTTTCACCCTTTTACACCCCTCCTATTAGGACTTACTGGAAACAAAAAAATACGTGTTCCTTTATTTTTAGAGGAGATTCTAACCACCAATTTTTACATCTGTAAATTTTAAAGTTTTAAGATGTAGACACACTCATTTTAAAAAATTCACCCCCGTTTTCACCCCCCAATATTTGGATTTTCCAAAAACGAAAAAAATACCTGTTTCTTTACTTTTAAAGTAGATCCAAAATACCAATTTTCAGGTCTGTAATATCTTCAGGTTCTGAAATATACATATCCTCATGAAAGGCATTCAACCCATTATTCACCCTTTTACACCCTTCCTATTGGGATTTTCCGAAAACAAAAGAATACGTGTTTCTTTATTTTTAAAGGAGATTCTAAATACCAATTTTTACATCTATAAACTTAAAAAGTTTTGAGATATAGATACACTCATTTTAAAAAATCACCCCCTTTTCACCCCCCCATTAATTGTATTTTCCACAAACAAAAAATACGTGTTTATTTATTTTTGAAGGAGATCCCAAACACCAATTTTCAGGTCTGTAATATCTTCAGGTTCTGAAATATAAGTAGACTCATGAAATGCATTCGACCCCTTTTTCAACCTTTTCCACCCCTCCTATTAGGATTTTCCGAAAACAAAATATACGTGTTTCTTTATCTTTAATGGAGATTCTAAATACCTATTTTTACACCTATAACCTTTAAAAGTTTTGAGATATAGATACACTCATTTTAAAATATTACCCCTTTTTTACCCCCCTTAATTGGGTTTTCCAGAAACAAAAAAATACGTGTTTCTTTATTTTTAAAGGAGATCCCAAACACCAATTTTCAGGTCTATAATATCTTCAGTTTCTGAGATATAAGTAGCCTCATTAAAGGCATTCAACCCCTTTTTCATCCCTTTTCACACCTCCTATTGCGATTTTCCGAAAACAAAAAAATACGTGTTTCTTTATTTTTAATGAAGATTCTAAATACCAATTTTTACATCTGCAAACTTTAAAAGTTTGGAGATATAGATTCACTCATTTTAAAAATTCACCCCCTTTTCACCCTCGCATTAATTAGATTTTCCAAAAACAAAAAAATACGTGTTTCTTTATTTTTAAAAGAGATCAAAAGTACCAATTTTCAGGTCTGTAATATCTTCAGTTTCTGAGATATAAGTACCGGTATCCTGATTAAAGGCATTCAACACATTTTCCCCCGTTTTCACCCTTTTTCACCCCTCCTATTGGGATTTTCTGAAAACAAAAAAATACGTGTTTCCTTATTTTCAAAGAAGATTCTAAATACCAATTTTTACATTTGTAAACTTTTAAAGTTTTGAGATACAGGTGCACTCATTTTAAAACTTCACCCCCCCCTTTTCAACCCCTTAGCAACGGAATATCCAAAAATCCTCTATTAGCGAGCACCTACATCTTAATATGAATGTATACCCAAAATTTCATTTCATTATGTCTAGTAGTTTTGGCTCGGCGATGATGAATCAGTCAGTCAGTCAGGACAAGCTATTTTATATATATATAGATTAATTACACACCAATTAAATACTTTAACTACCAGAAAATCATACGCTACCTCAGCTAAATTTATTTACGTTCATGATACATTTATTATTATACTATTATTTCGCCCAAATAGTTGGTTATTTATTTATTTTGGACATAAATTATCAGTGTGACCAATTATTAACAAGTACAAGCAAACTACAAAGATTTCGTAATATAGACGAACGTTATTTGACATTTTCTTCTTCTTATCCTTCCTCTGCTTATAATTTTTACGGTGGTAAATCTTCTTCAGAAGTGATTGTTATAATTACTCCAATAGGCGTTGGATACTTCAGATCATTTGAATAAAATCAAGAATCTCGCCCACCATGCTAGATTAAAACATTCAAATCCCGATCTCTAAACCTGACTGCTCCAATCTCTCACGGGTAATATAATTATTATTATTCCGATTATGTACGTGAACTCACATTCCACTTCTCATAGCTAAACATTTAATCCTTCTCATGGGATTCTATATCATTTTAACCTAAATGCGGACACTACTTTGCTCAAAGTCACATTAATTAGAAAGAAATAAATTCAACATTTTCTTTACCTTGGGTCAGAACATATGTTGGTTACTGCATTCAGTCAGTCCTCGTTTCCATGACTATGTTAGATCATGAAAAAGGCCGTAATTATGGTACAGGAATCGTAGAATACTCCAATAGAATGCATTTTTTAACTGATCACACGCATCAATTTATCACACGTCATTCATGCAGCTTATTCTATATTACACACTAATTACACAAATTTTTACAATTAGAATATACACCACGTTTATCTCTGGAATAGACGATTCATATCACAGAAATAATCCTCTAATGATCAACTGGTCAGACCTATATTTAATTCTGCAACTCGCGGTCCCGTTAACTGCTTGTAAACAGAGCTTAGTGATCATTTCCCTTTCTCCCGAACTGGACTGTCCTCGAAATGTGTCCTTGACAACTTTCCGTTCATCTCTGTGAATTGCTGTCTACCGTCTACCCTTTTGCTTGTACGAAACTGTGGCTTTAAGGAGTCTCTCTTACATGTACTCTCCTAAAACTGCTTCCTTCTCGACTTGTTCTCATCAATCGCTAGAGAATTATGGTCGCTTCCCTGACAATAAGCTACCTTTAATGTTCAGCATTTGAGCCTATTAAATTAATTATACGACTTATGTTTTCTAACGATGCCAGTCTGATTAAAGTTTTTAAGTTGCAACCTACAAATGTTTGTGGAGTCGGACATGTAGAACGGCACTGCTCCGTGTAAATTGCGACATACACACACACAAATGTTATCATCATTGCGACGCGGCTGATACAAAATGGCGGACGAGTCCCGCTGATAGAGTGATCGTAACTGATGATTCCTCTGCGTGCTCTGATTGTTTTGTAGTTTTCCTGACCACGCCCCGGCACTAATTTTGAAGACGGGGTGGTGGATTAATACAATTAATACATGTTGATACCTCTGATGTCTGCGGCTTAATTAAGAAACTAAATTTTGTCCATGACCCCATAATTTGGTGCTTGTTGTACTGCTGCAAAGAAGTATAAGAATCGTTCGTGCATATTTAAATAAAATAATAAGCGTCCGTAGTGTAATTTCTCCTAGCGGATTTGTAACGACTTACGATTGTTCGGCACTTTCTCTTGGACGAATCCATTGCACACACTTCAACGACGTAGTTGCTTGCAATTAATTATCCAGGTTATAATTTTGCACTTAAATTATCACGAACTTTATTACCAATTAGGGCCCTTTTCCCGTAGTGCAAGTTAGACCAAACCATTGTGGCAAGGGGTGCAGGATATCTCCTTATCCTCGTTTTCAGTATTCTACCCTCGTCTTTACTTTAGGTGTGACTCTTTCGTTTCGCCGATTCCGTCCTTCCCGTGAGAATCTTGAAATGGCGTTGTCACCAGGCCGCTCATTAATTTCTTTTGGAGGCTTTTATGACTTAGTGCAGAACCGAACGTGTCTATGACCAACTACGAAGGATTCTCTTGAACACTGTTGCTTTGCAGTGAAATGCCTGCAGTGAATTCACTCTATCTAGTATTCATATATCCAAATCTGTTAAATTTATTAAATTACCATGATCCTATACGCCTTATGGGTGCACTTAATACCTTTTGTTTTCGTAATATTGATCATATAGTCCAGTAAAGAAATAGGGCATTGTAAGTTGTCATTCGTTAGGGAGCTGCCTGGCTGAGGCGGTAAAAGCCTGCTCGGTTTACCCTGAAGGACATGGATTCGATTACCCCACCCAGCACCAGTGAAGCAAACGGTTCAGAGAAGATATTTCCAGTTCTGGAGAGACGCATGGCCCTGTGTTTAACTTATCCTACACAAAATAGGAGTATCAGGTTAAATTCTGGGGGCAGAGTTGAACAGGCACAGAGCAAACCACCCTACTCACTTAGGCCCGTATTCACCAACGCGAGTAAAAGCATTAATCTTAGTTTAAAGCTACGTAAACCGAGATTACAGTTAAGTTTGTATTCACCAACAGCATTATCTCGAATAACGGATATTATCTCGGTTTAAAATTTACCGGAGATAAGTTGGCAGGTGAAATGTCAAATCAAAGATGGCCTTCAAAGATGGCAGATCGTAGACGGCTGGAATATCTAACTGAAAGAGAATATCACAGCGATAAGTATTATGATCATTATTATGCAATTAAGTAGATAAAAGAACGTGCGATATATTTCGAGAACTACTACGACACTGATTTTTGAAACATTTTAGGTCAACTAAATCTTCGACACTGTCAGTGTTACCGTGATCGAACATAACACATAGGTAGGCCTGAGATGAATTTTCGATTATACACTGACTGACAGAGCAAATGCAACACCAAGAAGGAGTGGTCAGAACTTTATGCCAATTGCAGGGTAGACTGACGTCACTGAGGTATGCTCATGATGTGAAATGCGCCGCTGTGCTGCGCACGTAGCGAACGATAAATGGGACACGGCGTTGGCGAATGGCCCACTTCGTACCGTGATTTCTCAGCCGACAGTCATTGTAGAACGTGTTGTCGTGTGCCACAGGACACGTGTATAGCTAAGAATGCCAGGCCGCCGTCAACGGAGGCATTTCCAGCAGACAGACGACTTTACGAGGGGTATGGTGATCGGGCTGAGAAGGGCAGGTTGGTCGCTTCGTCAAATCGCAGCCGATACCCATAGGGATGTGTCCACGGTGCAGCGCCTGTGGCGAAGATGGTTGGCGCAGGGACATGTGGCACGTGCGAGGGGTCCAGGCGCAGCCCGAGTGACGTCAGCACGCGAGGATCGGCGCATCCGCCGCCAAGCGGTGGCAGCCCCGCACGCCACGTCAACCGCCATTCTTCAGCATGTGCAAGACACCCTGGCTGTTCCAATATCGACCAGAACAATTTCCCGTCGATTGGTTGAAGGAGGTCTGCACTCCCGGCGTCCGCTCAGAAGACTACCATTGACTCCACAGCATAGACGTGCACACCTGGCATGGTGCTGGGCTAGAGCGACTTGGATGAGGGAATGGCGGAACGTCGTGTTCTCCGATGAGTCACGCTTCTGTTCTGTCAGTGATAGTCACCGCAGACGAGTGTGGCGTCGGCGTGGAGAAAGGTCAAATCCGGCAGTAACTGTGGAGCGCCCTACCGCTAGACAACGCGGCATCATGGTTTGGGGCGCTATTGCGTATGATTCCACGTCACCTCTAGTGCGTATTCAAGGCACGTTAAGTGCCCACCGCTACGTGCAGCATGTGCTGCGGCCGGTGGCACTCCCGTACCTTCAGGGGCTGCCCAATGCTCTGTTTCAACAGGATAATGCCCGCCCACACACTGCTCGCATCTCCCAACAGGCTCTACGAGGTGTACAGATGCTTCCGTGGCCAGCGTACTCTCCGGATCTCTCACCAATCGAACACGTGTGGGATCTCATTGGACGCCGTTTGCAAACTTTGCCCCAGCCTCGTACGGACGACCAACTGTGCCAAATGGTTGACAGAGAATGGAGAACCATCCCTCAGGACACCATCCGCACTCTTATTGACTCTGTACCTCGACGTGTTTCTGCGTGCATCGCCGCTCGCGGTGGTCCTACATCCTACTGAGTCGATGCCGTGCGCATTGTGTAACCTGCATATCGGTTTGAAATAAACATCAATTATTCTTCCGTGCCGACTTTGTTTTTTCCCCAACTTTCATCCCTTTCGAACCACTCCTCCTTGGTGTTGCATTCGCTCTGTCAGTCAGTGTAGTTTATATCTTGTACGGTAAACGACTGGGTGACCTTTTAATGAAAAATTATGGAATACTGCCTTACGTTTTGAGTGAAAAGTAGTATAATACAGGGATTCTGCGGCCACCACCACCGCAGGCTCCCAGAGGCCACCTCCACCACCACCACAGCCAGAGGCCTCCTAGAGGCCTCCTCCTCCACCACCACAGCCAGGGGCCTCCCAGGAGTCTCCTCCACCACCCGCGGGAAATTTAAATTTGTAAACAAAGCCACGTGCTTTTTGACAGCTATCATCGACAACAACGCATCGCTAACCTCATTGCTGCCATCTTGACGGGCCTAAACCTCAGTAGTCCAACTTAACCTAAGTAGCGCGAGATTTGAATCGGTAAACAAAGCCACGTGTTTTTTGACAGCCACGAGCTTTTTGACAGACAACAACGCATCGCTAACCTCAGTACTGCCATCTTGACGGGCCTAAACCTCAGTAGTACCAACTTAACCTAACTAGCGCGAGATAAACAAATCCACGTGCTTTTTGACAGCTGCCATCCGCCATCTTTAAACCACAGGGCACTGTGCTGCCCTCTTTATCGCAGTAGCTACAAGTTCGTCACCTGTCATCGGTAGTGCTGTCATCTTAACGGGCATAAACCTTAGTGCTACCAACTTAACCTCACTAGCGCGAGATTTGAATCGGTAAACAAATCCACGTGCTTTTTTGACAGCTGTCATCCGCCATCTTTAACCTATAGAGCGCAGTGCTGCCCTCTTTAGCTACTTACCTTTGAAATGTGGTGGCGGATAATTTGAAAAATGCATTTTGACAGCAGCCATCTTTAATCTAGAGAGCACCGTGCTGCCCTCTTTAGCTAGATACCTTTGAAATGTGGTGGCAGGCAATTCCACATGACAGCAGCCATCTTTAAACAAGAGAGCACCGTGCTGCCCTCTATGTGGCGGCGGTAAATTCTACATGCTCTTGTTTGGAAACAAACTCACGCGCTTTTTTGACAGCCGTCATCCGCCATGTTTAATCAACAGAGCACAGTGCTGCCCTCTTTAGCTAGATACCTTTGAAATATGGTGGCGGCAAATTCCACGTGCTCTTGTTTGGAAACAAAGCCATGTGCTTTTTTGACAGCTGTCATCCACCATCTTTAATCAACAGAGCACCGTGCTGCTATCATGCGGGCAATTTCGTCAGCTGTCATCCGCCATCTTTAATCCACAGAACACCGTGCTGCCCTCTTTATGGCTACTACCTTAAGCACGTAGTAGCGGGCAATTTGAAAAGTTCTGTTAGCTATCATCCGCCAACTTTAATCAAGAGAACACCGTGCTGCCATCTTTAGCTAGATACCTTTAAATGTGGTGGCGGCAAATTGAAAAATTTCACGTGCTCTTGTTTGGAAACAAACTCACGTGCTTTTTTGACAGCTACCATGCGCCATCTTTAATCAACAGAGCACCGTGCTGCCCTCTGTAGTTGAAATGTGGTGGCGGCAAATTCCACGTTCTCTTGTTTGGAAACAAAGCCATGTGCTTTTTTGACAGGTGTCATCCGCCATCTTTAATCTACAGAGCACCGCGCTGCCCTCTGTAGTAGCGGGCAATTTGAAAAGTTCTGTTAGCTGTCATCCGCCTTCTTTAATCAAGAGAGCACCGTGCTGCCATCTTTAGCTAGATACCTTTGAAATGTGGTGGTGGGTAATTTAAAAAGAAAAATTCTACAGCAGCCATCTCTCGACGCTAATTGCATAAGATGGTGGCTATACATGACTCCTTAAGGGTGTTTACGCAAGATGGCTGCTATACATAGGTTCTTATGAGACGCCCTTGGGATGCTTGCGCAAGATGGCAGTTATACATGACTCCTTATGAGATGCCCTATGGATGCTTGCTCAAGATAGCGGCTGCTCTTAATAGGACGGCTTAAGGGTCCTTGCAAAAGATGGCTTGAGACGCCCCGAGGTTGCTTGCGCAAGATGGCGGACACAAGATGGCGGCTATACACAACTCCTTATGAGACGCTTTAAGGGTGCTTGCGCAAGATGGCTGCCACTCTTATGAAGAATGCTAGCTTAGAGGCTAACGTGTCGTGTTAGTTCGATTCATTAAATTTAGGGCTTAAATGCAAAATGTTAAATATCTCGCAAACGGTGCACCGTAGAGCAAAACGGACAAACTTTTTCTGCCTAATACCCAGGTTCGCAGTATGAGGAACAAGAAAACCATAGTCTAATGATGGGATCAACGGTTCGGTTCCTACTTAGGCCGTTCGGCATTTGCTCTGTTTTAGCTTGTATTGAAGCGAGTCTTCGTAACATGATCAGGTCTAGCTACGGTAGAGAGTATAACGTACGTGCTGGTTCGATTTATTAAATTTGGAGGCTTAAATGCAAAATGTTAAATATCTCGAAAACGGTGCATCGTAGAGCAAAACGGACAATTTTTTTCCGCCTAATATGTAGGTTCGTAGTATCAGGAACAAGAAAAAACATAGTCTAATGATAAGATCAACGGTTCGATTCCTACTTAAGACCTTTGGCATTGGCAGCTATCTACTTCTACAAGATGGTGGCTACTCTTATGAGACACAAGATGGCTTGAGACGTCCTAGGGATGCTTACGCAAGATGGCGGACACAAAATGGGGACTATACATAGCTCCTTATGAGACAGCCTAGGGGTGCTCGCACAAGATGGCGGCTACTCTTATGAAGAAAGCTAGCTTAGAGGCTACTGGGCAAGATAACAGCTGCTGTTATGCATGCGGTGGAGGGCAATTTGAAATTCTATGTGCTTAATCAACAGAGCACACTGCTGCCCTCTTTAGCTGAAATGTGGTGGCGGATAATTTAAAAAATTCTTTTAACAGCTGTCATCTTTAAACAATGGCGACTATACATAGGCTGTTAAGGCCTTATCATTCTCCTCCTCCTCCTCCTCCTCCTCCTCCTCCTCCTCCTCCTCTTTTGTCAAGGCATAGCTTTATATCGAACAAGTATAAACCTGCATCGCGAAGGCAAGCGTGTGCAGCGATAACATTATTGTGCATGTTTAGACTTTCGAAACATAAGAAGAGTAGAATCAAACGCTGTACTCGATACAACATGTGATCAGAACATTGATTGATGTGTTCAGAAAACAAAATAAGTGATCAAGACTGGAATCGAACACTGTACTCAATACATCATGTGTTTAGAATATGTCAGGGGATACCCTTGTTCTAAGAAGATCAGATTGAAACATAACAAGACTAGAATAGAACACTGTAATCGATGTTGTTAACTTCAACATGTGATCAGAACATTGATTGATGTGTTCAGAACACAAAATAAGTGATCATGACTAGAATCGAACACTGCACTCGATACAACATGTGATCAGAACATTGATCGATGTGTTCAGAACACAAAATAAGTGATCGAGACTAGAATCGAACACTGTACTCAATACAACATGTGTTTAGAACATGTTAGGGGTACCCTTGTTCTAAGAAGATCAGAATGAAACATAACAAGACTAGAATCGAACACTGTAATCGATGTTGTTAACTTCAACATATGATCAAAACATTGTTTGATGTGTTCAGAGCAAAAGTACAATTTTGATGATTTGCTTAGTGTAACATCAAAAACTATGGAAACACACTGTGCACATATCGCGTAGCTAACTCGCTCAGTAAGCAATATTGCAAAACTACAACTTCAATGATTTCCCTAGTGTAAAAATCAAAAACACACTGTACCCATACTGCGCATACTGCGCAGCTAACTCGCTCGGTAAACGATATAGCAAAATTACAACTTCAAATTATTTACCTTCCATCATTCGTCTTGTGTGAAAATCAATCGAACAAGTTATCGCATAAACATGTAACATGAAATATCAGTCAGTCTGTTGGCATGGGTTACAAGCATGTAGCTTATGCGGGAAGTAAATTTAAACAGAACGCTAGTGCTGTAAGAAATACTCTGCTTACATTTAAGTCCCTAGGGGTTGAGCAAGTTATTACATAAATATGTAACATGCAATATCGATTCGGAAACAAATTGTTTCAATCTGTTGACATGGATTACAAGCATGTAGCTTGTGCAGGCGAGGGCTACTATGCAAAATGCTGAACCGAAAAAAAATCGTGATAAGGTATGGAACCCAGGGGTTACATCTTATCAGAAGGGTAAAAAGGATGAAAGGACCCTTTCTCCTCCTTACCGCACATTCCTTGTAGGGCTAATTGGCTAAAGGGCTAATGGACAAAAGGACTAATGGGCAAAAGGGCTAATGGGCTAAAGGGCTAATGGGCTAAAGGGCTAAAGGGGCAACAACCTCATCGATCGCTATCAGCAAGAACGCTTGTACTTTGTTAACTGTAGAAAATTAATCTTTATTTGTAAATGGTTTTATGTTCAGAACAAGGAATGGAACCTAGGGATTACGTCTTACCTAATAAAATCCCCGAGGTGCGATGAGTTACGTTTTTCTAACTAGTGTTTGGAACACTGAACTTTTCAAGATGATAGCAGAGAGGTTAGCAATGTTCTGTTGTTCTATTTTAATTCTACGCTATAACATTCATAAAGTGGCAGCCTTGAGGTTTACCGCCGTAAAGATGGCAAGAGTGAGGTTAGCAATGTTCTGTTGTTGGATTTTAAATTCCGCGCTATAACATGCATAGGGTGGTATCCTTGAGGTTTACCGCCGTAAAGATGGCAGCAGTGAGGTTAGCGACGCTCTATTGTCCTCCAAAGTGAGGTTAGGGTTCGTCAAGGAGACAGCTGTCAAAAAAGCATGTGGCTATGTTTACCAAACAAGAGCACGTGGCTGTGACGTCACGGTCACGTAGTATGCTGCTTCAGCATGCAAAGTTCAATGTCTACACCTTCGTAGTTAACACTCTGCTATGTTCACAAGATTTTTACACATAACTATTCTTAATGTTTTAAGTTCGTGCACATATGTTATGTTAAGATAGCAGCACACGTGCAAGCGATGGTCCAAACACTAGTTAGAAAAACGTAACTCATCGCACCTCGGGGATTTTATTAGGTAAGGCGTAACCCCTAGGTTCCATTCCTTGTTCTGAACATAAAACCATTTACCAATAAAGATTAATTTTCTACACTTAACAAAGTACAAGCGTTCTTGCTGATACCGATCGATGAGGTTGTTTCCCCTTTAGCCCTTTAGCCCATTAGCCCTTTAGCCCATTAGACCTTTTGCCCATTAGCCCTTTAGCCAATTAGCCCTACAAGGAATGTGCGGTAAGGAGGAGGAAGGGTCCTTTCATCCTTTTTACCCTTCTGATGAGATGTAACCCCTTGGTTCCATACCTTATCACGATTTTTTTTCGGCTCAGCATTTTGCATAGTAGCCCTCGCCTGCACAAGCTACATGCTTGTAATCCATGTCAACAGATTGAAACAATATGTTTCCGAACCGATATTTCATGTTACATATTTATGTAATAACTTGTTCAACAGCTAGGGACTTAAATGTAAGCAGAGTATTTCTTATAGCACTAGCGTTCTGTTTAATTTTACTTCCCGCATAAGCTACATGCTTGTAACCCATGCCAACAGATTGACTGATATTTCATGTTACATGTTTATGCGATAACTTGTTCGATAGATTTTCACACAAGACGAATGATGGAAGGTAAATAATTTGAAGTTGTACTTTTGCTATACCGTTTACCGAGCGAGTTAGCTGCGCAGTATGAGCAGTATGGGTACAGTGTGTTTTTGATTTTTACACTAGGCAAATCATTGAAGTTGTAGTTTTGCAATATTGCTTACTGAGCGAGTTAGCTACGCAATATGTGCACAGTGTGTTTCCATAGTTTTTGATTTTACACTAAGCAAATCATCAAAATTGTACTTTTGCTCTGAACACATAAACAATGTTCTGATCATATGTTGAAGTTAACAACATCGATTACAGTGTTCGATTCTAGTCTTGTTATGTTTCATTCTGATCTTCTTAGAACAAGGGTACCCCCTAACATGTTCTAAACACATGTTGTATTGAGTACAGTGTTCGATTCTAGTCTCGATCACTTATTTTGTGTTCTGAACACATCGATCAATGTTCTGATCACATGTTGTATCGAGTGCAGTGTTCGATTCTAGTCATGATCACTTATTTTGTGTTCTGAACACATCAATCAATGTTCTGATCACATGTTGAAGTTAACAACATCGATTACAGTGTTCTATTCTAGTCTTGTTATGTTTCAATCTGATCTTCTTAGAACAAGGGTATCCCCTGACATATTCTAACCACATGATGTATTGAGTACAGTGTTCGATTCTAGTCTTGATCACTTATTTTGTTTTCTGAACACATCAATCAATGTTCTGATCACATGTTGTATCGAGTACAGCGTTTGATTCTACTCTTCTTATGTTTCGAAAGTCTAATCATGCACAATAATGTTATCGCTGCACACGCTTGCCTTCGCGATGCAGGTTCGATATAAAGCTATGCCTTGACAAAAGAGGAGGAGGAGGAGGAGGAGGAGGAGGAGGAGGAGAATGATAAGGCCTTAACAGCCTATGTATAGTCGCCATTGTTTAAAGATGACAGCTGTTAAAAGAATTTTTTAAATTATCCGCCACCACATTTCAGCTAATGAGGGCAGCAGGGTGCTCTGTTGATTAAGCACATAGAATTTCAAATTGCCCTCCACCGCATGCATAACAGCAGCTGTTATCTTGCCCAGTAGCTTCTAAGCTAGCTTTCTTCATAAGAGTAGCCGCCATCTTGTGCGAGCACCCCTAGGCTGTCTCATAAGGAGCTATGTATAGTCACCATTTTGTGTCCGCCATCTTGCGTAAGCATCCTTAGGACGTCTCAAGCCATCTTGTGTCTCATAAGAGTAGCCACCATCTTGTAGAAATAGATAGCTGCCAATGCCAAAGGTCTTAAGTAGTAATCGAACCGTTGATCTTATCATTAGACTATGTTTTTTCTTGTTCCTTGTACTACGAACCTACATATTAGGCGGGAAAAAATTGTCCGTTTTGCTCTACGATGAACCGTTTTCGAGATATTTAACATTTTGCATTTAAGCCTCCAAATTTAATAAATCGAACCAGCACGTACGTTATACTCTCTACCATAGCTAGACCTGATCATGTTACGAAGACTCGCTTCAATACAAGCTAAAACAGAGCAAATGCCGAAGGGCCTAAGTAGGAACCGAACCGTTGATCCCATCATTAGACTATGGTTCTTGTTCCTCATACTGCGAACCTGGGTATTAGGCAGAAAACGTTTGTCCGTTTTGCTCTACGGTGCACCGTTTGCGAGATATTTAACATTTTGCATTTAAGCCCTAAATTTAATGAATCGAACTAGCACGACACGTTAGCCTCTAAGCTAGCTTTCTTCATAAGAGTGGCAGCCATCTTGCGCAAGCACCCTTAAAGCGTCTCATAAGGAGTTGTGTATAGCCGCCATCTTGTGTCCGCCATCTTGCGCAAGCATCCTCAGGGCGTCTCAAGCCATCTTATGCAAGGACCCTTAAGCCGTCCTATTAAGAGCAGCCGCTATCTTGAGCAAGCATCCCTAGGGCATCTCATAAGGAGTCACGTATAACTGCCATCTTGCGCAAGCATCCCAAGGACGTCTCATAAGAACCTATGTATAGCAGCCATCTTGCGTAAGCACCCTTAAGGAGTCATGTATAGCCACCATCTTATGCAATTAGCGTCGAGAGATGGCTGCTGTAGAATTTTTCTTTTTAAATTATCCACCACCACATTTCAAAGGTATCTAGCTAAAGATGGCAGCACGGTGCTCTCTTGATTAAAGAAGGCGGATGACAGCTAACAGAACTTTTCAAATTGCCCGCTACTACAGAGGGCAGCGCGGTGCTCTGTAGATTAAAGATGGCGGATGACAGCTGACAAAATTACCCGCATGATAGCAGCACGGTGCTCTGTTGATTAAAGATGGCAGATGACACCTGTCAAAAAGCACATGGCTTTGTTTCCAAACAAGAGCACGTGGAATTTGCCACCACCACATTTCAACTACAGAGGGAGCGCGGTGCTCTGTTGATTAAAGATGGCGGATGGTAGCTGTCAAAAAAGCACGTGAGTTTGTTTCCAAACAAGAGCACGTGAAATTTTTCAATTTGCCGCCACCACATTTCAAAGGTATCTAGCTAAAGATGGCAGCACGGTGCTCTCTTGATTAAAGATGGCGGATGATAGCTAACAGAACTTTTCAAATTGCCCGCTACTACGTGCTTAAGGTAGTAGCCATAAAGAGGGCAGCACGGTGTTCTGTGGATTACAGATGGCGGATGACAGCTGACGAAATTGCCCGCATGATAGCAGCACGGTGCTCTGTTGATTAAAGATGGCGGATGACAGCTGTCAAAAAAGCACATGGCTTTGTTTCCAAACAAGAGCACGTGGAATTTGCCGCCACCACATTTCAAAGGTATCTAGCTAAAGAGGGCAGCACTGTGCTCTGTTGATTAAAGATGGCGGATGACGGCTGTCAAAAAAGCGCGTGAGTTTGTTTCCAAACAAGAGCATGTAAAATTTACCGCCACCACATAGAGGGCAGCACGGTGCTCTCTTGATTAAAGATGGCTGCAGTCATGTGGAATTGCCTGCCACCACATTTCAAAGGTATCTAGCTAAAGAGGGCAGCACGGTGCTCTCTAGATTAAAGATGGCTGCTGTTAAAAAGCATTTTTCAAATTATCCGCCACCACATTTCAAAGGTAAGTAGCTAAAGAGGGCAGCACTGCGCTCTATAGGTTAAAGATGGCGGATGACAGCTGTCAAAAAAGCACGTGGATTTGTTTACCGATTCAAATCTCGCGCTAGTGAGGTTAAGTTGGTAGCACTAAAGTTTAGGCCCGTTAAGATGGCAGCACTACCGATGACAGGTGACGAATTTGTAGCTACTGCGATAAAGAGGGCAGCACAGTGCTCTGTGGTTTAAAGATGGCGGATGACATCTGTCAAAAAGGCACGTGGATTTGTTTATCTCGCGCTAGTTAGGTTAAGTTGGTACTACTGAGGTTTAGGCCCGTCAAGATGGCAGTACTGAGGTTAGCGATGCGTTGTTGTCTGTCTAAAAACACGTGGCTGTCAAAAAACACGTGGCTTGGTTTACCGATTCAAATCTCGCGCTAGTTAGGTTAAGTTGGTACTACTGAGGTTTAGCCCGTCAAGATGGCAGCAGTGAGGTTAGCGATGCGTTGTTGTCGATGATAGCTGTCAAAAAGCACGTGGCTTTGTTTACAAATTCAAATTTCCCGCGGGTGGTGGAGGAGACTCCTGGGAGGCCTCTGGCTGTGGTGGTGGTGGAGGAGGCCTCTAGGAGGCCTCTGGCTGTGGTGGTGGTGGAGGTGGCCTCTGGGAGCCTGCGGTGGTGGTGGCCGCCGAATCCCTGTATTATACTACTGTGAAATATACAAGGTGTAGGCTATAATTAGTTTTCTTTTTCTGTATATTGTTAATGCTTTCTGCCACCACATTCAATAACAGTTCCCTCTCTTGGAATGTCATATTAGGCTTCTTCCTTCGTTTCTGCTCAATAGCGGACATAATTTATGTAAATTATTTGCAAACCTCGAATGGAACCAAAAATTTCTTTATATTTTGAGTGGCTACAGCACGGAGTCATCTGTTTTCCGTGCGTTAGTGTGAAATATTTACGGAACGAACTCAGATTGAACCGAAAACATAGTTTTGGTAAACATAGGTAATAATTTCTTTGGTGAATACCGAAGTGAGCGTTATCCGAGTTTTAGAAATCTGAACAACAAAACTAACTGAATACGGACCTTAGTACTGTACCCTTTAGGTCCTTATTATTGAGGGATACCTACCTTCCTTACCTCTCAGCAAAGTTCATGAGATCTGTCTCTTGGGTCGTTTCGGGTTCTTCGTCACTTGCTGAGGTAAAGGTAGGGTTCATTAATTCTAATCTATCTAATGGAATGAAAGGTCTATTTAAAAGATTCCTATTTATTCAGGGAAATGAAGTAATTTACTATGTCAACGATGTCATAGTCGATTGTGTCCACTGGACACCACAATCATTTTTACATAAATGTCAGAACACTGGTGTGAGACTTTAACGTAACTGCCTGATGGGCAATCTTACTAGAAACCATTATCTCAATTATTAATCATTTAAGAAAGGAAAGTCTGGAAATCCTTAAATTCGGCTTCCATGTGAGACCACATGTACCATCATAGTGATTCGTTATGGTCCAGCCCTCGTAACACGAACTCTGGACTCTGAGTATAATTAAGGCCGTCCAATCGGTGTGTGCCACACAGTGGTTCTACGGCATGGACCCTTAATTGAATCGATGTGACCTGCGTCTATGTCATGGACCGACATCTAATCTTCTAAGTTACTTTAAAGTCATTGTGGATGATGACCGCAAGGAAATGATGCTACAATGGCATATGGCCCTAATCTAAGTCTCTGAGGTTGATGAGCCCCTGACCATCCAAGTTTCTAGGCTGAAGGCTAAACACAATTAAGTTACATCGGTTGATGACCAAAGTTTCCACTTTACTATCCCCAGCACATTCACTGCTCAATCAAT
Organism: Anabrus simplex; assembly: GCF_040414725.1. Taxonomy (NCBI): domain Eukaryota; kingdom Metazoa; phylum Arthropoda; class Insecta; order Orthoptera; family Tettigoniidae; genus Anabrus; species Anabrus simplex. The sequence goes on along the minus strand of NC_090266.1, from coordinate 924,240,630 downwards.
CAAAGTTCAATAATTACAACAATAGCAATGCTCACAAACTTTGTGGCAGTAAAATCCATTTCCTTCGGATATGTCCCTTTAATCTTTACTTTATTTTTAATATTCCCCGACAACAAATTAAAATTTCCAGAATGCATCTCCAAGTCATTCGCTTGATTAAAGTTATTTCAAAATGCGGCTTCGCTGAATTTAATAATTTAATAAATTTAAATGATTTATCGAAATGTTAAACAACAGTAAATTTTATCTCCGCGGACTCTGGTTTCTTCACAACTTTCTAGGCAGCTGTGATGTGAATTCAATATTGCGATGTTTATCTGGCTGGAAAAGAATTTGTTACATCATTCATGTCCAGCTATATATATCTCGTATCGTGATATCACACTTTAAAATCTAATCTAACCCTAACCGTTATAAACACTTGGATATCCTAATAATCTACGTACAAACCAAACAACTCGCCATATAATTACGATGTCATATCTCGTCATTACCATTATGAATTTTGCACACCCCTCACAGACAAATCGATCATCACGACCATCGCTCTATATTTTGGACAACCCTGAAATTGGGTTACTCTGTTCCTTATACTCGAAGTTCATGGTTTCAAATGTTCATTACGTCCCCAATTACAGTACTTCACAATACTTAGATCATTACCGGCTATGAAATTTCAACTAAATCCAGCATTTTAACGTTTTCCCTGGTCGAGAATTGCAGTACAATCTCGACTCCACTCCTATTCCCGTTATTATCCCCGCTGTCCGCTTAGGTCTCTCACCCCATGTTCGCTTGGCAGTTACAGGAACCACCTGGTTTATTCACAGATGACTGACTTCTCAAAATGCTCCCTTTAAACTCTACCGACATAATTAAACAAATACGATATTCTAACCAACAAAATGCACAGATTATGCTTCAAGATGCCCACACTAATTATACGCGTCGCCAATTGATACCGCTATAGATTTCTATGAATTTCTTTCCATTCCCAACATTATAAATATTCCTCGGGCTATCATATCCCGGCTTCAATGACAGGACTCTAACCTGATTCGCACATCTCATCTCAACTCATATAAAACACTCCTCGGGCTTCAGTGTCCCGGCTTCAATGACAGGTCCAACCCGTTTCGCAAAACTAACCTCTGTTTCCCAGCTCCACAATTATCATCGACAAAGAACTGGAATAAAATCCTCACTAGAAATTCCGACATCTAATATCGCACACTGCATTACTCATGAATAACTTTGCATAAATGATATCGTATTTAATAACATGATTTTTACGAGAAATGACTGAAACATTCTACTAGATCTTTTATTGTCAGTCAGACACAGTTTAAAATGGGCATTAAAAAAGAACGTTTCTCTCCGTGACCAAATTCATCACCCTTGGCTCTCACCCGACAGCGCGCTTCCACTCGATTGAAAATGAGTGACCATGGATTATTATTATTAACGTCAAATTGCAGACAGAAGAATTTTACATCGAATGAACATCTTACATTGACATCACACAATACAGGCAGTACACTCACATGGATGACGATCTACATTGGACGTGATATCACTTCAGAACCTTATTCAATAACTTTTTACAACATTATATGGCTTTCGCAAGACTTCAAAATTTATCCAAGTGGAAAATAAAACAAATGACTCTTTTTAGTCGTACTCTCACATTTACAAAACTTAGTAGGGCGACCACTGCGTCGTATATCCCCATTCAAATACACTTTAAGAAATCACGAGACGAGATATAAGAGGCAGTAAGACGGAAAGTCACATTACCTTATGTAGTCACACCATTGTTCGTCATAGGGCTCACCTGCGACCCTGGCATTTTATTTAGCCATTTTTACATTCATGGCTGTACATATCATTGTGTTTCTTCAGGTTTCCTGGAATAAAGCATTAAAAAAAAGGAAATACCCTTCACTTGTTTGCGGAGCGCACACGATGGATTATAATTATTCCCGCACACGAATTACTTAATCACATTAGAATATTTCAGTACTTTGACCGTCCTATCTGATACACTTATTTCTCTCAAGAAAACTATCTCCCCATGGAGTCAAGACTTAGCCGCAATGGCTAAAATCTGCAGTCGAACTCAGTCTACTTTCGTTGATTTGATTTCGCAGAGCAGCTCAACAATTTCGTCCGCTTTGTATCACAAATGCCGGAGAAGGAAGCTTCGTCATGGCGTCCCTTCATATTTATAGCAGTTACCCCCTCTCTTCGGATCTCTCCCTTTGCCGCCAAGAAAATTTCTCTAAATTTTCTGACTTACCTAAACTGTAATTTCAAGAGTTTTGAAAGTGACTACATGCTTGCTACATTTCTGACGGTAGTGTTCATGGACATTTAAAAATTTTACGGGTTCGATTTGTGAGAGGATTGACCTCCTTTGATAGGCACTATATTTTTTTGACTTGGCGTGGTCACGCCGTGTACACGCGCTTTGAAATAGTTCATAAAAATGACTTGAGATTCTTCCGCCGTCGACACGTGTGGTTGACGTCACGTACCCCAGAGCGTGGGACCGAAGGTAATCACCCCCTCGTCACGTGTCAAATCCATGCTATCAAGAATCCAACTTTTAGTTTAATTGTTACATTACTCATAATGTTCTTAGGGCACAAAGGTCATGGGTTCATATTTCCCCCAAGACACGAATTCCTTTCGCACAGTGACAAGGAATTTCCTTTAAATATTCCAGATGGCGAAATTTCTAATTTTGACGTCTGATGAAACATGACCTTTGAATGTAAATTCCTTTCCTCTCCCTTATGTAGTTGTTCATCTTCTGGTGTACGGATACTGGTTGATGCCTTCAGCTTCCTGGTAGTTCTTGGTAGCTTGGAGAGTTCGGGGTTGCGGGGTAGATCTCCAGTGAATGGTAGTTGACTTATTGGAAGTTAGGTGGTTTGTCCTTCCAACTTCTCGACGAACTTGCATTCACATCAAAATGCGAAGTTTCTGGGTTCAAATCCCTGTCCTGGTGGTAGGTCTTTCGGATAGCTCCAGCATGGGACATGTCTTGAGCTCCTACACAGTCAGTGTTGACTTCCCTTCGTTGGATGCTGTCCTTCCATTTGTCCTGTCCGGTACCTGACCTCAGCTCTCTCAAATACTGGTCCCCTTCTCTCCTTCTCTCTTCAGGCCCGTGCCAACGGTCAGAACGTCTGGAATTTTCGTAACCGTCCCCTCTTCTGTTGCCTTCATTCCCGCGTGGGTTACTTCGTCTTAGATCTGAGTTCCCCTGGTATCGACCCTGGTTTCTTCTCCATTGTTCTCGGCGTCTGTCCCACTCTTCGTGATGGTATCTGGGCTGTTCCCAGTTCTTCCTACCTTGGTATGGCCTGGTGTCGAACCGCCGCCCCTCATTCTCATATCTCGGTGCTCGTGAAACTTCCCTATCTGGCGCGCTCTCCTGGCTGTGATTTACGACATTCACCTGGGGCTCTGAATGCCTGACTATTCGCGGGGCTGATTGATGCGAATGGGTCTGGTCCAGCTGTCGCAATATCAATTCTGCCTGCATCGGGGTTTCGACCTTCGCAGCAATTAATATTCTCTGGATATCCGGTGGGAACTGTTTCTGGATAGCCTGAACCAGTTCTTGCTGACTTGGGGCTGATTCCAGTTCCTTGAACTTAACTAATTGTTCGGTAAAGTAAAGCGAAAATTTCGGCGGTCCTGCTGTGTTATACCGGCGACTATATAACTCTAGCCTTAGGTTCTGCTGAATCTCAGAATTCCAAAATTTGCCCAAAAATGCGGTCTGAAATTCCTCGAACGTGTCAAAGCTATATCGGTATCCTATTATCGCGAATATACTCCCTAAGTTCTCTAAGGAAACCCTTTGGCGTCTGGGTACCACTGCCATCGAATTTCTTAGGCTGATCTTCCTTAAGACGAATCATGTTTATAACATTAGTGACGTTTTGCCCCTGAGAATGGGTAGAATTGTCAAAGTGTCCGTTCCCTGCAGGATGTATGGGACTACTAGCGTTGCTAGGGCAACTGAACGACATGTCTGAGGTGCGGCGAGATTTACTAACCACTTCCTCTATCTTGGCCTGGACTCCTACGATATTGTTCACTAACCCATCCAGTTCTAATTTCTGGGCACTAACTTCCCCCTTTAGAGCCTCATGAACAGAAGTCAACTCGTCGCTCAGTGTTATGACCTTATCTTGGGTATCTTTAAGTTGTTTCGATAGGTCTACCCTTGTATCGCCTAGATCCTTTCCTAGTTCCTCAATATCTGCTTGGACCTCCTCAATACTCCTAGCCGTTTCTTCCTGAGTTGTACCTAATTTTCTCATATCCTCTTTATTCATCTGGATTAATTTAGAGTCAATGGCCTCAATACGCTGGTCTACAGTTGCCTTGACGTCTTCGGCTACCTGGTCTACTTTGTCATTTACGACGGCTATCTCTTTACACAACATTTCCTTATGTTCATTCATTGCTGTGAAGACCTTTGACTTATCGTCTTCACGCATGATGTTGAACTTCTCTACCTCTGTCTTCAGATCGGCCTTAAGCTCAGCTTGATCTGACATCAACTGCTGATGTAGTTCCCTACTTTCGTTGACGTGCCTATCGAGGTCTCCTCTAATTTTGTCCTGATTTTCACTCAGAACACGATGTAGCTCGCGAGTTTCTATAAACTGCTGATTTATTTCGTGTTTAAAGTCACCAATATCCTTCCTAATATCAACGCTGGCTTCCTTACAACTATCCTGAGTGTCCTGCACTTTAATGTCAACATTTTGAACAACTTCCTTCATACCTTTTAATTCTACATCTGCACTATCTAATTTATTGTCCATTGTTCCTACGACTTCCTTCATACCTTTCAATTCTGCCTCTGTACTATCCAACTTCATACTCATACATTTAATATTCTCACTTAAGTCCTTCCTATCGGCCTCCATTCTCTCCATAAAGTCCTTCTTATTATTTTCCATCCTCTCCATTAAGTCCTTGATCATTTGGGCCACCTGCCCTTGGGCCAATTCTCCCTCCTGCATAAACATACTGTATTTAACAGAAAACGATAGGTCATCGGTGAGCCCGAGACTTCAACGGCGTATAATAAGACTACAACGATAAACATCACAACATCCTCCTATCTAACACATCACACTGTTAATGCAACATTCTCTAAAATTTTTATTTAATAAAACGTGAACTGCAATGTTCACTCGATCAAAGTGATCAGCTAAAACACTCAAACCAGTATTCAAAAATTTGGGAAATTACACTAACACACTTAAATTATACCTTTCATTCAGTAGATAAATTATTCTCATAGTGGTATCTCCTAGCCTTACTCATCGGGCGTTTATCTATTTCTTCGAGTTCACTATCAACTCTGGCGCACGATTTTATCATCCATAATGTGGCATAGCCTCAACATTATTTCTCTTTTCCTCTAGTACACGATTTTTCCAAAATATCGTTATCGTTATCGTGACTTAGGTTCCCTCATCGTTATCGTGACTAATGCCCCATCGTTGGTGCGACATTTTACTGTACCCTTTAGGTCCTTATTATTGAGGGATACCTACCTTCCTTACCTCTCAGCAAAGTTCATGAGATCTGTCTCTTGGGTCGTTTCGGGTTCTTCGTCACTTGCTGAGGTAAAGGTAGGGTTCATTAATTCTAATCTATCTAATGGAATGAAAGGTCTATTTAAAAGATTCCTATTTATTCAGGGAAATGAAGTAATTTACTATGTCAACGATGTCATAGTCGATTGTGTCCACTGGACACCACAATCATTTTTACATAAATGTCAGAACACTGGTGTGAGACTTTAACGTAACTGCCTGATGGGCAATCTTACTAGAAACCATTATCTCAATTATTAATCATTTAAGAAAGGAAAGTCTGGAAATCCTTAAATTCGGCTTCCATGTGAGACCACATGTACCATCATAGTGATTCGTTATGGTCCAGCCCTCGTAACACGAACTCTGGACTCTGAGTATAATTAAGGCCGTCCAATCGGTGTGTGCCACACAGTGGTTCTACGGCATGGACCCTTAATTGAATCGATGTGACCTGCGTCTATGTCATGGACCGACATCTAATCTTCTAAGTTACTTTAAAGTCATTGTGGATGATGACCGCAAGGAAATGATGCTACAATGGCATATGGCCCTAATCTAAGTCTCTGAGGTTGATGACCCCCTGACCATCCAAGTTTCTAGGCTGAAGGCTAAACACAATTAAGTTACATCGGTTGATGACCAAAGTTTCCACTTTACTATCCCCAGCACATTCACTGCTCAATCAATCAAAGTTCAATAATTACAACAATAGCAATGCTCACAAACTTTGTGGCAGTAAAATCCATTTCCTTCGGATATGTCCCTTTAATCTTTACTTTATTTTTAATATTCCCCGACAACAAATTAAAATTTCCAGAATGCATCTCCAAGTCATTCGCTTGATTAAAGTTATTTCAAAATGCGGCTTCGCTGAATTTAATAATTTAATAAATTTAAATGATTTATCGAAATGTTAAACAACAGTAAATTTTATCTCCGCGGACTCTGGTTTCTTCACAACTTTCTAGGCAGCTGTGATGTGAATTCAATATTGCGATGTTTATCTGGCTGGAAAAGAATTTGTTACATCATTCATGTCCAGCTATATATATCTCGTATCGTGATATCACACTTTAAAATCTAATCTAACCCTAACCGTTATAAACACTTGGATATCCTAATAATCTACGTACAAACCAAACAACTCGCCATATAATTACGATGTCATATCTCGTCATTACCATTATGAATTTTGCACACCCCTCACAGACAAATCGATCATCACGACCATCGCTCTATATTTTGGACAACCCTGAAATTGGGTTACTCTGTTCCTTATACTCGAAGTTCATGGTTTCAAATGTTCATTACGTCCCCAATTACAGTACTTCACAATACTTAGATCATTACCGGCTATGAAATTTCAACTAAATCCAGCATTTTAACGTTTTCCCTGGTCGAGAATTGCAGTACAATCTCGACTCCACTCCTATTCCCGTTATTATCCCCGCTGTCCGCTTAGGTCTCTCACCCCATGTTCGCTTGGCAGTTACAGGAACCACCTGGTTTATTCACAGATGACTGACTTCTCAAAATGCTCCCTTTAAACTCTACCGACATAATTAAACAAATACGATATTCTAACCAACAAAATGCACAGATTATGCTTCAAGATGCCCACACTAATTATACGCGTCGCCAATTGATACCGCTATAGATTTCTATGAATTTCTTTCCATTCCCAACATTATAAATATTCCTCGCGCTATCATATCCCGGCTTCAATGACAGGACTCTAACCTGATTCGCACATCTCATCTCAACTCATATAAAACACTCCTCGGGCTTCAGTGTCCCGGCTTCAATGACAGGTCCAACCCGTTTCGCAAAACTAACCTCTGTTTCCCAGCTCCACAATTATCATCGACAAAGAACTGGAATAAAATCCTCACTAGAAATTCCGACATCTAATATCGCACACTGCATTACTCATGAATAACTTTGCATAAATGATATCGTATTTAATAACATGATTTTTACGAGAAATGACTGAAACATTCTACTAGATCTTTTATTGTCAGTCAGACACAGTTTAAAATGGGCATTAAAAAAGAACGTTTCTCTCCGTGACCAAATTCATCACCCTTGGCTCTCACCCGACAGCGCGCTTCCACTCGATTGAAAATGAGTGACCATGGATTATTATTATTAACGTCAAATTGCAGACAGAAGAATTTTACATCGAATGAACATCTTACATTGACATCACACAATACAGGCAGTACACTCACACGGATGACGATCTACATTGGACGTGATATCACTTCAGAACCTTATTCAATAACTTTTTACAACATTATATGGCTTTCGCAAGACTTCAAAATTTATCCAAGTGGAAAATAAAACAAATGACTCTTTTAGTCGTACTCTCACATTTACAAAACTTAGTAGGGCGACCACTGCGTCGTATATCCCCATTCAAATACACTTTAAGAAATCACGAGACGAGATATAAGAGGCAGTAAGACGGAAAGTCACATTACCTTATGTAGTCACACCATTGTTCGTCATAGGGCTCACCTGCGACCCTGGCATTTTATTTAGCCATTTTTACATTCATGGCTGTACATATCATTGTGTTTCTTCAGGTTTCCTGGAATAAAGCATTAAAAAAAAGGAAATACCCTTCACTTGTTTGCGGAGCGCACACGATGGATTATAATTATTCCCGCACACGAATTACTTAATCACATTAGAATATTTCAGTACTTTGACCGTCCTATCTGATACACTTATTTCTCTCAAGAAAACTATCTCCCCATGGAGTCAAGACTTAGCCGCAATGGCTAAAATCTGCAGTCGAACTCAGTCTACTTTCGTTGATTTGATTTCGCAGAGCAGCTCAACAATTTCGTCCGCTTTGTATCACAAATGCCGGAGAAGGAAGCTTCGTCATGGCGTCCCTTCATATTTATAGCAGTTACCCCCTCTCTTCGGATCTCTCCCTTTGCCGCCAAGAAAATTTCTCTAAATTTTCTGACTTACCTAAACTGTAATTTCAAGAGTTTTGAAAGTGACTACATGCTTGCTACATTTCTGACGGTAGTGTTCATGGACATTTAAAAATTTTACGGGTTCGATTTGTGAGAGGATTGACCTCCTTTGATAGGCACTATACTTTTTTGACTTGGCGTGGTCACGCCGTGTACACGCGCTTTGAAATAGTTCATAAAAATGACTTGAGATTCTTCCGCCGTCGACACGTGTGGTTGACGTCACGTACCCCAGAGCGTGGGACCGAAGGTAATCACCCCCTCGTCACGTGTCAAATCCATGCTATCAAGAATCCAACTTTTAGTTTAATTGTTACATTACTCATAATGTTCTTAGGGCACAAAGGTCATGGGTTCAGTACCGAGTTTAAGAATAACGGAACCTTAGCGTCTCCATAGCCTTGCCGGAGATAGCTCTGCTTTAAATTTCGATGGGCTAGCTCCTTGGCTTATTGGCCAAAGTTGAGACTTTCAGTTCAGAGAGCCCTGGCTTTGATTCGCAGCTGAGTCTGGGAATTTAACCAACTTCGCCTCTCCTGACTCGGTGACTGGGTCTCTGTTATTACCCCAATGCACTCTCCTTCATATACACAGAACACCATGTACACAGACACGCAGTAGTGAATGCATCCCTCCACACAGGAATGGCGTGAGGAAAAGCATCTGGTCGTAAAACAGGGTTAAGTCCTTATGTGCAACACAATTCGAAACCGCGAACCCACTAGTGTGTGGGGAAAACGGTAGTAGTAGAAACGCACATCTTTCATTAATCACAAGTGCTAATCACCGTTGTTACTATGCCAGTATAAGAAAGTACACGCTTTATGAAAAATAAAATTGGTTCACTCCAAAGCTATTTCGTTACGAGGAATAATAGTGCTCTGGACCAATAGCTCCCAAACCTGAAGCAAACTTACTACATAAACCAGACGAAATTTCTGACAGCCTGATTTACTGGGGAACGCATTTTTAGTGGATAGAAGACGCTAGAAATGTTTCTTCCAAGCCCTACCTTCAATCTAGAATTAAAGGAAATATGTCAAGTAGGAAGACAGTAACAAGTATAAACTTCCCTTCAGTGAACAACACCCATTGAGTTTCACAACAACTGGGAAACATTTCACAAATAAGATATACGTCATGCCCTTTGCTGTCAGTGAACTTGTGTTAAATATCATTTCTTTGTCAGTCGTTCAATTTTTAGATATTTCACATTGTCGGATTTAATAGTCTACTCTGTATGTGAATTTTTGTTAACTACCTCTTAAATCCTGAGGTCAAACACAGCGTATTTTATTTTCAACATTTTAATGATAAATATGTGCAGTATGTGTACGGTTTATGTTATATAAAACAGTCAGTCCGACTCCTCGGCTGAGTGTTCAGCGTTGAGGCCTTCTGTTCAGAGGGTACCGGGCTCATTCCCGGCTTGTTCGGGGATTTTAATTACGTCTATTTAAATATTCTGGCTCCTGGTCTGGATGCTTAGTCCTTTCTCAAGACTTTCCTCTTCATATTCACACAACACAACACACTACCAACCACCACAGCAACACGCAATAGTGATTAAATCCCTCCACGTAGGGTTGGCGTCAGGAAGCGCATCTGGCCATAAAACTGGACAAAATCCACATGTGCGATACAGTTCGCACCCGCCACCCCACAGGGGAGTAGAAGAAGAGGAATAATAATGAGAGGAAGAAGAAGTTAATTAACCTTTCAGTATCCATTTTCTTCTCTAAGTTTGGACCCGAAGACTGATCCAGTCCACACACAGACCACCTAACTTAACAGTCACATCAGTATAGCGTATGATACCACAGGTCAAAGATACTTGTTGCTCTACAGTTGCTTGAAAGAATGGAAAAACCTAGTATACGATACCCATCCGAACGAGCTTCAAGGCTTCATTGATGATCTGCTCTGAACAAACTGAGGAGAAGGAGGGGGAATACCGCGCATGTAAGGAAATACATCAATAGCAACTGAAGTGTTATCCGTATTGATGACATCAGTTTTGCTCGAGAAGAACAGATCTTACCTATACATGAACTACCTTACTTTTTTGGAATAAAACCATAGGATATTATCGAAATTGAAAGAAATATGAGAAAGTACCTTTGCGCGGTATTCCCACACCCATAGGGTTAAACCGCGCTGAGAGTGGGGCAATACCGCGCAGAAGGGAGAAGGGCATCACTGCGTAGAATTTACAACAAAATATTCCTAATCACTGAAATATTAATTTATGATACACTGACTGACAGAGCAAATGCAACACCAAGAAGGAGTGGTCAGAACTTTATGCCAGTTGCAGGGTAGACTGACGTCACTGAGGTATGCTCATGATGTGAAATGCGCCGCTGTGCTGCGCACGTAGCGAACGATAAATGGGACACGGCGTTGGCGAATGGCCCACTTCGTACCGTGATTTCTCAGCCGACAGTCATTGTAGAACGTGTTGTCGTGTGCCACAGGACACGTGTATAGCTAAGAATGCCAGGCCGCGTCAACGGAGGCATTTCCAGCAGACAGACGACTTTACGAGGGGTATGGTGATCGGGCTGAGAAGGGCAGGTTGGTCGCTTCGTCAAATCGCAGCCGATACCCATAGGGATGTGTCCACGGTGCAGCGCCTGTGGCGAAGATGGTTGGCGCAGGGACATGTGGCACGTGCGAGGGGTCCAGGCGCAGCCCGAGTGACGTCAGCACGCGAGGATCGGCGCATCCGCCGCCAAGCGGTGGCAGCCCCGCACGCCACGTCAACCGCCATTCTTCAGCATGTGCAAGACACCCTGGCTGTTCCAATATCGACCAGAACAATTTCCCGTCGATTGGTTGAAGGAGGCCTGCACTCCCGGCGTCCGCTCAGAAGACTACCATTGACTCCACAGCATAGACGTGCACGCCTGGCATGGTGCCGGGCTAGAGCGACTTGGATGAGGGAATGGCGGAACGTCGTGTTCTCCGATGAGTCACGCTTCTGTTCTGTCAGTGATAGTCACCGCAGACGAGTGTGGCGTCGGCGTGGAGAAAGGTCAAATCCGGCAGTAACTGTGGAGCGCCCTACCGCTAGACAACGCGGCATCATGGTTTGGGGCGCTATTGCGTATCATTCCACGTCACCTCTAGTGCGTATTCAAGGCACGTTAAATGCCCACCGCTACGTGCAGCATGTGCTGCGGCCGGTGGCACTCCCGTACCTTCAGGGGCTGCCCAATGCTCTGTTTCTTGCAGGATAATGCCCGCCCACACACTGCTCGCATTTCCCAACAGGCTCTACGAGGTGTACAGATGCTTCCTTGGCCAGCGTACTCTCCGGATCTCTCACCAATCGAACACGTGTGGGATCTCATTGGACGCCGTTTGCAAACTCTGCCCCAGCCTCGTACGGACGACCAACTGTGGCAAATGGTTGACAGAGAATGGAGAACCATCCCTCAGGACACCATCCGCACTCTTATTGACTCTGCACCTCGACGTGTTTCTGCGTGAATCGCCGCTCGCGGTGGTCCTACATCCTACTGAGTCGATGCCGTGCGCATTGTGTAACCTGCATATCGGTTTGAAATAAACATCAATTATTCTTCCGTGCCGACTCTGTTTTTTCCCCAACTTTCATCCCTTTCGAACCACTCCTCCATGGTGTTGCATTTGCTCTGTCAGTCAGTGTACATATAAGAGCAAAAAGGAAAAACTCACAAATATAAGGAAAAAATTACAAAAATCATCGGGGTAATATATAAGTTATATAAGTGAATCCCAGCCACTGCATTCTGAATGCGACCATAAAGAGCACAATACACAGCGATACCACAGCTCCTTATCCTGTCCGTATTCACCACAGTCTAAGCACACGTCAACATAAAATGGATTAGCGTCGTCTAGTTCAGTGGCAACACACAGTTTCCCTTCATCAATTTCACCTGACTCATCAGATTCTGTTTCGTCCAAACGTATCTTTCTTCTGCATCTCCTTTTGGGCTTTGGGCACAATTTATTTTTCTTAAGCCTAATTACTTTCTTTGAAATATCTTGATTTATTCTTCCTTCCGCCACATAAGCTCTGCTTTTGCTTCGACTTGATATCTAGTAACATTTTCTTTATGGGACTGCTGTTCAGTATTTCTGAATGCTGTTCTTCCTTCCTCCTGTCTTAGGCCTACCAGATGCTTTTGGACCACTTTGGGGAATAGGAAAAATATCAGACACCTTAAGCACTGCGATTACTTTGTCAGAGATTGTGGGGAATGAAGCTCATTTGATGGTCCAGGTTCAGGCTCCCGCTGTGGTACGGTTCTTAAAGGTATGCTTCCTGACGTCCCTGAGTTCAGACCTTCATCACTTTCATTTTCAATCACATTTGTAATAACAGAACAAATTGGATCAGGAGTGTTTTGGAGTGCAGGCACAAAATCTTGTTCAGAAAATTGTCTGGGTTCAGCGGACAAAGACCAGCTGATCTAAATCCAGAAAATTACTTTCTCCATAGTAGCAACTTTGAGGTAGGCTCAGTTGAACGTCTCTGCGAGTTTACAGTGATTTATTTTCTGGTACCCATGAGTCTTCAAATATAGATCACATTCCCGATTGAAAGCATCTTTCAACGGGCCAAAAAATATCAAGTCCAGTGGCTGCAGCCGGTGGGAAGTATGAGGAGTAATTGATACCATAACAATTCCCTTTTCCTTGCAAGAGTCATGTATTCTCAATCAAATGTGGCTAGCATGGTTATCAAATATCAGTAGTACTGGATCGTCGACAGATGCCATCACGTGCATATCGAAGTGTTTGAGCCATTCGGAAAATAGTTCTTCATTGATCCATCCGTTCCTGGAGCATGCATAAAATGCCCCTGTAGTCCCACCGTTCTGCAGTTGGAGATTCATGCGGTTCCTAGGAAAAATGATCATCGGTGGAATAAAGTTATCACAAGCATTTACTGCGCAGACTTTCCCCTCTCCCATGAAATAGCTGAGCCAAGGTGTTTTTGACCCTTAGGTCCCAGTAACCTCCCAGGTCTGTGCACGGTGGAAAGGCTCGTTTCATCCGCGTTAAATATTCTGTTTTCCTTGAATTTGTATTTATCTAGCACAGAAATAACATTTGAGAAGTAGCGCCGGACTTCCTCTTCATTAGAAGCCGTAATCCTATTGATGATGGTACCTTCTGGTTTCCTCAAACTAATCTGTGAATTACGTTTCAGAAATAACTGGAGACAGTCCTTGCCTACAAGTCTGGATTGAGCATGAAAATTATGCTTTATATTACGGCCTTCTGCAAAGTCGTAAGCCAAGCGTCGAAGTTCAGTAGGTGTCAAACCAAAATATAGCTTTGATGACAGTAATACATGATCAGCTAATTCACTTTCCTGTTCTTTATTAAATACTGGATTTCTGACTACAGTTGGAGCTTTTGTAGACCCACTTTTCAACCGGTCACGGAGAGTGGATTCTAGATTATCAAAAGGCTCGTCCTACATACCTTACAACTCGCCCTGATTGGATCGCTTGAATTGCAGTCTTCATTTGCTCCCCAGACCACTGGGATCTTCTCGATTTCCTCACGTAACTTCGCAGCATCTGCATAAAAAGAACAATAACTTGAAACAGCATGCATGTGCAACTGTCTCCTGCCGTGGGATAATACCGCACAGTCATCCACTGCGCGGCTTTGCCCCACAACCACCACGCGG